>NC_047131.1:1909435-2509435 GCF_009829125.3 Periophthalmus magnuspinnatus | reverse complement strand
GTTACTCCACACAATTTCTGCTACTACAACTAAAGTACTGTCACCATTCACAATAGCCACAAAATAAAATATATGTTTCCTACAAATAAGAAGTACACAAGCAAAGGATGTGACTGGATACATTTGCCTTTTATATACACAGCATATGTACAAGAAGGTAAAGGTACTAGAGTAAAGGTATTTGTTTATGTGTTTATTTAGATCAAATTAGCTGAAAGCAGTGCAGGCAGCTAGTTTCCCTGGGTATCAGCCTTACATGTGCTACTCCTACTATTTCTTACTCTGCTATTTGTTACTACTTCTACTACTAATACTACTGCTACTGCTACTGCTGCTGCTACTATGACTATCACTACCACCACTACATCAGAGAGTCAATAATATGCCAAGTATATATTTGTATTCAAAGTGAGTGAATTCTTGGGTGTCTAGAGGGAGTTGAAGAAGTCCAGACTCATCACATCAAGGCGTGAGTCCAGAGGCTGCAGCAGCTCCTGTCCCTTTATTTACACAGATGAGCCCTAACAGCCCTCCACATCTTTAAACAGCAGTCCGCAACGCAAATAAAAGACCCCCACCCATGCCTGAGCGCACTTATCCATATGCATACGAGTCCAACATAGTGTTTATATTATTGTGCATATGTGAAAAAGTCTAACAAACTCAAGAGCTATCACGCTGTAATCATAATATCAGTAACCTCACTGTGACCTCTTGCACTGACTGAGACAAAGAAGTATTTTTCTGCATAATCGTGATCACTAAATGCAGCCAATATTTGTGGGAGTAAATGCAAGGCTAGGAAGTTATAAAACCAAAGAATACTGAAGATGGTTTGGCAGCAGGCAGCACATTGCACAGTGGTTGAACAGTGGAAGCGGCTGGGAAATGCAAATGCTAACGGGTAGTACAATGACAGCTGTCGGGTAAGATGTAGTTTGTCTGCCAGGCCAGTAGGGGGATTGTGAAGTCCACTGATGCTAACATGCACAGTAACTTCAGCTCACTTAAAACTTAGTGCATGTTGCAAAAGTTTGAGCCTTATTTTAAAATAAAGCTGACAAAGTTTGATGTATCTGTGCTAGGTAGAAAAGACAAATGTTTACTCAAAGTTTGCTAGAATACACTTTAGTACAAAAAGCATCAAAGTTCATAGTGGAATTACAGCCTATAACCTGCCATAACAACACACATTTTCCACATTCAGAACAGTAACAGTAACTAACAATCACAGTTTTATCAACACATCAGTGCCTGTGCATCCTCACACACTTGCACACTCAAGTGAAAAAGCAAACTAAGCAAATACTTTGTCAATGATACAAAAAGTGCTTTGAAATACTAGTACATGAGTTTGGTAGAAAGTTTCTGTTATTTAAAATGTGAGTCATCTACCTACAGCTGCACTGTCTTATGAATGAGCGTATACATCCACTATGTACATTTACACTCACACACGTGCACGCAGAAGTGGGAGGGGTCTACAGCGACAAACCCCCCTGACAGATGACCCCCTTTCCCCCCATCCCATCCCCATGACAACAATCACCAGAACTCAGAAGTAGAGAGAGAGAGGTAGAAAGGTAGACACACGTGAGTTATTGGGTCCTACCTCTGTCTTACTGCCACGGCGTTTGGACCGGGTTAGCCCTCATGACAGGAGCGACCCTGTCAGTCTCTCTCTCTCCTGCGCGGCGGGATGATGAGGAGGGAGGGGGGGAATAGGGGGGGCGAGGAGGGGGCGGTGGGCTCGCGGTGACGGCGGCACGCTTCACACGCGCTCACAACAGCGGAGGACAGAGGAGCACAGCAGCAGCAGCAGCGCAGTCCCCGGGCCCTTCCACTCACGCTCTGCCGTCTGTGGATGAAAAGAGAAGACTTCATTGCCAGAGCTGGACACGCCTCCTCCCCCTGCACGCACACACACACACACACACACACACACTCACACACACACACTCTCTCCCCACCCTCCTTCCCTCCGCTCTGACTTCCACACACACTTCCAGCCAGTAGCAGCTTAGCCGGGCCCGTCCCACCACAGCCCAGGGAGAGCAGAGGGGGGAGAGGGAGGGGAGGGCAAAGGAAAACCTCAGTCCCACACAGCCAGAGGAGAGGAAAGAAGCCAAAAAAACTCCACTGAAGTAAGAGTACTGTTACTGCGAAGTATAACCACGCAAGTAAAAGTAAAAAAAAGTACACAGCTAATTTTTTTTCACTCGTGCTGCGTTTATCAAAGCAGGAAAAAACAGAAAGATCATATTTAAAGATCAAGTCATAAATCATGTGAAACTCATAAAAGAACTTTTAAAGAGTCAAGTCAAGTTTTGTTACACAATATTAACGCAGTCAAAAGTATGTTTAATAAAAATGCACTTAGAGGGGCATGTTATAAAGCGTGCTGCTATAAAATGAGGTAGTCTCTGTATCTGTCCCAAGTCGGGATAAGCTCAATGAAATAAACGGATGTAAAAATCAATACATAAATAATCTCAGAGAATGCTATCTACGCCCATTGCAGTACTTTCTACAGATTACGCATGAGATTCAGGTGCCAGCACATACAAGTGGGTTCAAAAATGTTCAATTTAGCAATTTTTTTTAACAATAATAACACATAATCTGCTGCTTTCTAATGGGAAATGTCAGTGCGGGTCTAAGGCCAGGAGCAAATAACTTTTTTTTTTACAGGAATTCCATAGAGTTACAGTATTATGAAGTAGTTTTGAGGTTAATATCAACTTTACAATGTACACAGATTAAAATAAGGATACATATGTTGCGGATTAACGCTAAATACCTGAGAAAAGGTCTCAAAGTCTTAAGGTCTCCTAAGGTCTCAACCAGGATTAAGCCATGTCTTCATCAGTTATAAACCAGATCTGAACCGTGTCTAACCAAAGTTAAAACTGGAAATGCAATAACTCAAAAGTAATACTCAGAGGAGGCATTCACAGTTGTCCAAATGTAGACTTGGTTTGGTCCTTTACTAGTCCTGGTTTAGGTTTGGGTTCAGTTCCAGTTTAGTCCCAATGTTGATGTGGTGATGATACTGTATGAAAATGCTCTTGATCAAACTGAAATACTAAACCAAGACTAGAAGCACCACCAGAAGAAGTTCCCGCACCTCACTTTGAGAATCAATGCCTTGAGCTGATTTATATAAAAGAAGATTACTCCGAACGCAGCTCCATTTCAAATAAAATATCAAATGTGCAAACCAAGACGAATGAATTGTTTGAAAGTGGGGCAAATAGTGGCAGTAGTTTTGCACTTGAAAGAGGAAGAGCTGAGGAACAGACACAGACAGGCGGGCAGACGGAAAGAAAAACAGAGAAGAGAGAGAGGGAGAGGGAGACAGAGAGGGAGAGAGAGAGGGAGCGCTCAGCCCGATCAGTTTGACAGTTATGGAGAGAAAAAATAAAACCAAACATTTAACACAAGCTAACGTCTAATTAGAGCACCAAGATTTACATCAAAAGCCAGTCTGCGAAATGATCATGTGTGGAGACTGCAGAGGGGGTGGGGAAGTCTGGCTGCGTCTGTAAACCTGAGTGTAGGAAACAAACTGCTACTACTGTGACAATCAGAAAAGAAAATACAGATGTGACTTTATAAAACTAAGATATTCTCAGACATTAGGAGTCTTTATAGCGGTGAAAAATAACCATAATTTCCACTTTCTGTTGGATTCTGACTGGTCAAAGTTCATAATCAAGACATTGAGTTCAGAACGGCTCGATTAGGTCACTCCTGTGTGTTTGTTTCGGGATTTATGTATTACTTTTTCCTTTTTCCTACTTAATGTTTCAATTTTCTGCAGAATGATCAGTCAGTGAAGTAAGAACATTTAAATTGAATAATTAACTATAATGGAGTGTAAATGTATTCCAGGTTCTGGCAGAAGAAAATAAAAAGAATTTGCTAATAAAATACATCCAGGCTATTCACTACTACCACCTACTACTACCACCATCTACTACTACTACTACTACTACTACTACTACTACTACTACTACTACTACTACTACTACTACTACTACTACTACTACTAATACTGCTACTCCTCTCAGTATAAGTACTTTTCGGGGATGCACTGATCCATCTTTTTCAGTTCTGATACCAGTTTGGATACTACAGCTTTAAGTGTTCACCGATACCCGATATCAACCAATACTAGTGCAGAAATTGATACCAGCGCAGAGACCGATATCGGCACAGCGACCGATACCGGCGCATAGACCGATACCGGTGCAGAGACTGATACTAGCGCAGAGACCGATGCCAGTACAGAGACCAATACCAGCGAATAGACTGATATCAGCACATAGATCGATACCAGTGAAGAGACCGATACCAGTACAGAGACTGATACCAGAGCAGAGACCGATACAGCACAAAGACTGACACCAGCACAGAGACTTATATCAGCACATAGACCGATACCAGTGAAGAGACCGATACCAGTATAGAGACTGATACCAGAGCAGAGAAAAATACCGGCAGAGAGAGCAATACCGGCATTGACTTTCTGTAAACAAAAATACAAACTGATCCAAACGTGTTCTGTAGCTGTTATTTATCCCTCAAGTAACTACTACACAGCTTTGGGTAAATACAAGTTCATGAAAGTATGAAACTGGGCCGACTATGACCAGGATATAGTCATAATACATCAATATATATGTCAAAACAGGATATATTTGGAAGCCGATACCTGTTCCAGCTAATTTTGTTTTACCAGTATTTCACTGGTTCGCCCCTGGTAATTTTCCTAATGTTTTGTTTGTTTTTTTTTCCCTTTTCCCCAATATTGCATGTTTTTTTTTTCATTTATATACTTCAAATAGTACCCCACAAAATGCATCTTTTCTTCAGGTTAACAAACTACACTCTCTCTGTCTCTCTGTCTTCAGACAAGGAAAATTGGCAGTAGCTCTATACCGTCTGTAATTACGAGGGGCTGGGTACACTCAGAGCCCGTCCCTGCCCCCACGTGCCACCACAGGGCGACCGGAGACACTGCAGTGACGCGGGCACAAGAAAGACACAGTGTGAGCAGCCGGATTATGTTTCAAAAAGAGGAGTCGCTCGGAAAGTTGCCCCAGATTGAAAGGTAAACATTGGCGGTGTGCCCTGTTCCTGGATGGAGATTCTTGCCATAGAAAAGTCGAATACATTTTTCAGCAGAGTTATGAATGAGGAAGCTGTCATTAGGTTTTTAAACGCTCGCACGATTCATACACTGTTGAATTTACAGCCGTTAAATTGTCAAATTATGGAAGATTGTATGTCATTTCTTCAAATTGGGGCAAACGTAAATAACCCAGTGTTACAGTATTTTCAGGACTATAAGTTGCAAGTTTTTTCATAGTTTGGCCGGGGGTGCGACTTATACTCAGATGCGATTTATATGTGAAATATATGTGTTTTTCTTTATACATTTTTTTGACTGGTGCGACTTAGAGGTACACAGAGGTATTTGATTAATGTAGACAGATATGATAATGCCAAACTGTAAGCAAAGAAAACAACATCTCCATGAAAAGTGCCATACTGCTCCTTTAAGCCCATAGCTGGTTGTGATGTCATCAGTAGAAGATGGAGGATATGCAAAGATAACTATAGCCTAAAAAGCAGCCATACCCGTCGGTTTGCAAAGGAATGTGCTTGGAATCCTGTCCCTTCACAGTAATTTAACTCAAGACCAGTGCAATCAAAGCAGCCATACCTCACCATTTAAAGTGGGCGGGTTTTACTGTGTGTTTTTCTAGTGGCGCAGTGGCAGAAAGGTCCTGGGTTCAAGTTCTAAGCATGGACCTTCTGAGCGTAGATGGGTTTCTTCTATAGATTTTCCTTAAACTACACCCGGACGACTCCTCCAGTGAGGTCTGGAGAGAGTCCTGAGACACTGCACAGATGAGCAGAGCAGAATATCAAACACTGAGAGCAAACCCTGGATTTTTACTCGATATTATTATAGTCTAAGCAGTTTTCCATTGCTAAGCCCCCGATTATGCTAATGTTCAGCTAGCTAACTAAACTTAGGTGGCAATCTAAGAAGAGTCTGTACTCCTGAGTGTGTACCACTGAGTGTGTACCCCTGAGTGTGTACCCCTGAGTCTGTACTCCTGAGTGTGTACCCCTGAGTGTGTACCCCTGAGTGTGTACTCCTGAGTGTGTACTCCTGAGTGTGTACCCCTGAGTGTGTACCGCTGAGTCTGTACTTCTGAGTGTGTACTCCTGAGTGTGTACCCCTGAGTGTGTACTCCTGAGTGTGTACCCCTGAGTGTGTACCCCTGAGTGTGTACCGCTGAGTCTGTACTCCTGAGTGTGTACCCTTGAGTGTGAACCTCTGAGTGTGTACCCCTGAATCTGTACTCCTGAGTGTGTACTCCTGAGTGTGTACTCCTGAGTCTGAACCCCTGAGTCTGTACTCCTGAGTGTGTACTCCTAAGTGTGTACCCCTGAGTGTGTACTCCTGAGTGTGTACTCCTGAGTGTGTACTCCTGAGTCTGAACCCCTGAGTCTGTACTCCTGAGTCTGTACTCCTGAGTGTGTACCCTGAGTGTGTACTCCTGAGTGTGTACCCTTGAGTGTGTACCTCTGAGTGTGTACCCCTGAGTGTGTACCACTTTTCCTTCACTTTCCTCCACAGTGTTTGCGGCCTCTGCGGGCAACCCAAAACGTTTTGAATGTACTTTTACTTGTTTTGAAAGTACTTTTACATGTTTCCTCAATAATGCATTATACTTGAACCTTTAACAACAGTATTTACTGACCCCAAACAAAACTATTGATTCAACAATACTCAATATCAAATCGTTCAGTATGGCTCTCACCGGACACAGTGTAAATTGTGCCATACTTTTGCACATAGATATACTGAGAAAATCCTAAAAAAAAAGGCTTAACTCTGCTGTGTTTGAATTGACAAGAGATGATTGAGTAGAGTGAAAATGAATACAATGTTTATTTTGCATCCCTAATAGAAACCATACATAACACACTATTGCCACTCCTCGTTTGCTTCACCAAACTGACTCCTGTGCCAACATTTACAACTTTGCCAAAGACTATAAAAGTTTAAGATGGTTCACGTTGCGTCAGCGGGCTAGGGCTTGGTTGCACTTGATTAGGTGCTTAAGGAGTCTGCAGATCTCTGGCAATCTCCCTCACTAGCATTAACACCTCCACAGACCCTCTTGGTTGCATGATGGTGTCAAATTTACACCGCTTCACAAAACACTACTTAAAGTTACGGGCTGCCTTCATTGTAGCTCGTGAAAAAAATAAAAATAGGATGACAGTCGAGGGAAGAGAGATGCATTTGGGTGTAATTTTACCACTTGGAAATACTATTCATGTGTTTTGTTTGAAGTTTTGGTCCATGAGATAAAGCAAAGTGCTAATCCAACATCTGAAACTGCTTTTTGTTTGTTGACAATGAAGAAAATCTGCCCATTACAAGAACAATTGTAAACAGATCAAAATAACGCAAAGTGGCCATGTAATAGGGTGCAATTGTCAGTAATTATACAGTGTCAGTCAGATTGCGAGGGTTGAAATTTCAGAATGGAGTGTTGTAGTACTCTTGATAACCACGTGGGGCAGAGTAGAGCTGGGGTCTCCAGACAGCAGACATTCCCACACAAGGACATAGTAAACGAAAAAGGCTTCATTATTTATGCTATCCTGGCTAAGAGCATATCATGTCTGCTCACCAAATGTCTGACAGTGGAACGCAGCTCGGATCAAAGTTTATGGCAAACAAAAGATAAGATGAGGGAAGAAATGTGGCCGTAAATGCATGTTGTGCTCCGTATCACATCACACGCTGCTGCGACTGTGTATCAAACAGTTCCAGCGTGATCATTTAAAGTATATTGTTTAGCGCAGGCATGTAAACATCTTGAAACAGAATGCAGATACTGAAAGAGCAGAATGCCATGTTGCAGAAGACCACTGAGGAGGAATAACCAAAGACAGAAAAGTGTACGTTTACTCGTATATTTTTATTGGGGATTTAAAAGACCTTTTGTTCTCGTGTCTGCTCTATAATTATAATCTCTGACACCCATCGACCATTATGCTGTAATTTGCACATTTTAAATTCAGCACAGAAACTAATTTGGTCTGGATCAAGGCTAAATTAGCCCCTTAACCTAACCTCAAAGTTATCCCTTAACCAGGAATAAACCACGCCCAAAACTAAAATAAGGATTTGATATTATGGACCTCAGTATGGGTGGTTTTCAGAATCTAGGATGTGATGGTATCATAATTCCAGTTTGGGGGCAAGAAGCACATTTTCCTATTGATAACATTACAGTGGTCCCTGGTTTACGTTCTTAAAATAACCCGCAATAGGCGAAATTCGCATAGTCAGCTTTATTTTTTACAATTATTCCATGTGTTTTGCAGCTGTAAAACCCCTCACCACACACTTTATACACTTTTCTCAGACAGGCATTAACATTTTCTCACATTTGTCTCTTGTTTAATTAACTAATAGTGACTCAGGTGTATTTTACAGTTCCTCTGACTGTGCCTCTTCAGGACGCAGAACACAATGCAAGTTACGTATAAAATTGTATTAAAAAATCCGGGAAACATTATTGAATAGACCCATGAACTCACTGTATTACAACAAATATCTGCATTTAACAATATTCATTTTAACCGCCCCCCATCTGGACCATACAGTGTCGTGATGTCATCTGAAACATAGCAATTTAGCAATCCCCAAAACAGTGAACCTCCCATAGAATTACATCTGCCATCTGAAATAATGACATCATCACATTTCTACAGTATTAACACAACTTATAGCTGTAGTATTGAGAGAAGGTCTTTTGTGTTTTCTCTGGTGACAGAAGCAGCAGCAGCAACGACGGCTCCTCTGTGCTGTGAATATGTGAATATAGAAAGTGTCTGCCTCTGGCCCAGCCCTGAGCCCATTAGGACAGCAATGATTGGAGTCTAAACAAGCACTTTCCACTCAAACTGGCTCACATACACACACACCCTCAGTCCACCAGTGTCCAACACAGAGAACGCTTTAAATGATGAAAAAATAATATGTAAATCGTGTTAAATGTAAATGAGTCCAGAGGGAATACTGAGGACGGGAAGCAACACCAGGTTCAAAAAAACTAATTAAACAAGAACGGTGAGGAGATGTTTAGCTGAGCCACTGTGCAGGCGCTGAGGATAAAAATAGACGTACCTAAGGCCTGAATCCACAAACCCCTTTTAATGCTAGTTGAAATTTACCAGGTCTCTCACTCTACTGTCCAGACATACGCAAGAAGATTTGTATAAGACTTGTAAAAGGCCAGTCTTATAAAAGTGTCTGTAAAAAGAAGACTTGTAAGGTGGGAGACTGTGCCAGGGTCAAATGAGGTCATAAGGAGCCCGGCCTAGAATCAACGGTTCAGTCTCTAGTGAATGGCTATTCATGTAAATAACTGGTTTTCGTATTTTTATGTTGTTTTTTTTAGTTTGAGAAAAGGGGAAGCTAGCAAATAAAGTGTCTCTAAACTGGGTAAGTTCATAGATATTTTGACAATAATTCTTTCATTCGTTTGGCTGGCTCTTAAAGCTATAGTTTTGAATTGCTCTCTACACTCTGATAGTCATATCTTTCTCCTGGTGTTCACTTAAATTGTGTTCCCTGGCCTCAGACTTGTATAGCCTTTACGCTCCGCTCCACTCATTGGGTTGGGTTGCTAGTTTTTATTGTTTATTTCTGAAATTTTAATGGAGTTATAGTTCACAGACTTTAGAAACTTATGAACTACACATCTCCTGTACCATGTGCCTGTGTCATTAGTTCAGACAGGTGTTGAAATAGTCCAGACCACAGCACCATGTTGTGTTTGTAAGAATTTCACACAATGGTCAAGAGCAGTACAGTCTGGAGTTAGCAGCACAGCAATGTGTACCTGACCTAGTGCGGAGCACCACTCACCCTGTTGCCTTGGAAACAAGATGTTATGGCTAGGGCTTAAACATCTGAGAGGGCAAAGGGCAGACTGGACTTGGGAGAGGGAGTGGAATGTGTTCTGCACTGAATAAATCCTCAGGCAATAAAAATGATTGACATTTTAACTTGATGATTATAGCCCTGTTTGACAGTGGATCTATTTGACTGTGATATATATTATATAAGTATGTTATGTAAAGGAGAATAGAATGTTACAAATATTTGAAAGTTTGAAAATAGTGTGTCCATTCAAATGTCCCTGAGCCACAGGAGAGCTAACAGTGATGCACTCAGACCTCATCTGGACAAGCTGCTCTTTCAGCCCTCAGCCCACTGTCGCATCAATACTGCAGTCTTCAGGAGACCAAAGCCACCAGCCTCCTCACAGAGGTGAATGTGTCCACTGTACCTGTGCTCTCTATGGGGCACAGCACTCACAGGCCTGCATTTAGTCCTGCAGAAAACCATTGCGCACTTTCATACTGGGACAGCTGAGCTGTGCGGGGTTCTGGGTCATCCTGACCTATCGTCTTAAATAGTAGTTTTATCATTCTCAGGAGTGACAGGACCACGTGCTCCTCATGATGCTCCTGTCCATGTGTGTTAACACAATGGGAGCTGGGGTGAGCTGAGGCAGTCTCTGGTCCTTCTCCACATAAACCTTTAATATGAGGCTCCTCAGCACCAGTGGGCCCTCTAAAGGCACTGTACCCTGTAATTGACCTTAAAAATACTTTAAGTGGAGGTCGGCCGCCATGCCGTTGGCCATGGGCCCAAGCGCGGCCGCATCTCTGCAGCCCAGAGGAGCCTGGGAAGGCCTCACAGGGTATATTTAGTGCCGCTGTCCTTTGAGTGGAGCAGGAGATGGAGATAATGCCAGTCTGAGTATAAAACCACTCTGCCGCCCACGAGTGGCTCTGCTGTGCTCTGCTCCCACAGGGAAGTGTTCCCTAAGGTCAGGCCCTGGCTGTGTGGAGCAGATAGCAGTCACGTCCACTTCAGAGGGACAGGACATCCATACTGTCCATACTGCAGAATATGTCTCTTACTGTATGTGCTCCTATTCTCTAGTCTTGGCATGCTCTGGTTATACTAGAATATAATACACAGAACAAAGTCATTGGCCTTCAATGGTAGAAACAAATCTAAAATATTTATTATAGGGCGACAGAGTGTTTGTCCACTGATCCAAAGGTTGGAGATTTCCCACTCTCAACATAAGAATCATTGGTTGAGCATTCAGATCCACTGACTCACAGGTCGGTGGTGCAACTCCAGCTCCCACAGATGAATGCTGTTGTTGTGTCCTAGGGCAAGACATTTAATCCATCTTGCCCCCAGTGTCTGCATTTACTGGTCTATAAATGTATATGTGAAAGGGTGAGGGGTTCCTTGGTGTAAAATGCTTAGAGTGACTTGAAGGTGGAAAAGCGCTGTATAAAAATGTGACCATTTACCATTTAAGAAACTCTCAAACTCAACTTGACAAGCACAGAACCTTCATTTGAAACCTCTAAAGATGAATGACAGCTTGATGTTCAAATATTAGCCGGGTCAGAGGTGAGGTGTCGGACAACACGGAGCATGAAACGTGCCGTTCACTTGTTGTCACTAATCCACAGCAAGGCATTCCTCCGTGGTTCCTGTTAGAGACCGCTGTCAGGGGCATGTGCACACTTATTTATGAGTCCTTCTATGGCCATTCAATGGAATAAATCAAACGGTCCCTCCTCCTTCAGTATCAGATCAAAGACAAAAATGTTTTCCTTTTTTAGCATATAGTATAGTATATTACATAGCATATAGCATAGTATATAACATAGCATATAGCATATAGCATAGTATAGCATGTAGCATAGCACATGGCAGGTTGTATTTGGCTCCTCAGAGAACTTTCCGCAGCTGTAAAACTCTTGAAGCATGAGTGAAGTTACGAGCTAGCATAGTAACGCCAGGTTCTGTGTGACTTGGTGCCACTGGCCATTGACATTACATAAGAGCCATATATCTACTGCGTGTCGCTCCAAGGCCTATATCAGGTATAGTTTGACTGTCCAAGGGTTGAAGGCTCAGCAATGTTTGGGGTTAGCATGTGCCACTTCAAAACATGACTTGAATTCAAATATTTTGTATATTAGTACTACAAATATAGTCACAACCCATGGTAAATCGAAATGTGAATGGCCATAATGGGCAAATCACTGAGTGGGTCTGCTCTGAAATTTACGGAATTCTATTTTATCACTTCATATTTCAGTCTTTTCTCAAATATCAATGCTCCTTGACATGTCTAAAATGTCTCCAACTCTGAAGAAAATTCTACTGCTAAAACATAAATCAGTTAACGTAACTCGCATTGAAACAAGCAGCTTCTATGTCAATACGGCTTTGAGCAGATTCATCTTTAATATGCACTTACTGAACCGTGCCAATGTGTATTTGTGTAATCATGTATATGTGGCTTAGATATTTCAAGATAGATTATCTTCCAATGGAAAGTAATGCAAGCCCCAATTTCCTGAAACCAGTCAAATGTGTTATAAGTAGGGTTTCATAAACATTACATGTCCATGTCCTTTATAGGAAACATGTCCAAAATAGTTCCCATTTTACTATCTTACAGTGGTCCCTAGTTTATTGTGGAGGTTACATTCTAAAAATAACCCGCAATAGGTGAAATCCACGAAGTATTCAGCTTTATGTTTTACAATTATTCTATATGTTTTGCAGCCGTAAAACCCCTCACCACACACTTTACACACTTTTCTCAGACAGGCATTGACATTTTCTCACATTTCTCTCTGCTTTAATTCATTAATAGTGACTCTTGTGTATTTCACAGTTCCTCTGATCGTGCCTCTTCGTCCTGGCGTCACTTCGCTGTAGTGTCGATCCAACATTTATGTAAATTTAGCTGAACGTATTCTGTACTGTACAGGAGACACAGCACAGAGGAGACTGATGGACACTGGTCTACAGTCTCTCAGCCAATCAGGACGCAGAACACAATGCACATTCATACACTGTAAAAAAACATGCAAAACTACACTAAAAAATCTGCGAAACAGTGAGACCACAATATAGCGAGGGACCACTGTACTGATTTATTCACAATTACTAAAACATGTTATGATGTAAAAGTTAACATTTTGGTTCACAAGTCGATTATCCAGTCAGAAAGAAGAATGAACTCTTCACTTTGGGTTACCAGATTCAATGATTAAAACCATTTTGAATTCACAAGTGCTCTCTCTTTCTCTTTGTTGATGTATGTTCAGTATACGGCATCCTAGTTTCAGTTGTGATTATAGTTTAAACAATTCTTAACCAGTCATTAAACCAAAGCCATGAGTAAGTAAATCTAGTCCACTACTCAAAAAGTCATTGTATCGTTAAAAGATTTAAGTGTCATTTTTTGCCGTGCATCACACCTTTAAACACCCAGAGCAGCAGGGACAGAGTTAGCAGCCGTCTCTTGTGCCTACATCTGCTCCTCACCATTGAAACCACAAGTCTTGGCACGCTTAAGCTGCCACACAGCCAGTTCTACTCACTTAACTATAGATTTGGTGGCCTGGAGCTGCGTGCACATGGATCTCATATGCAAGAACAACCCTGATTGTGGCATTAAATCATCCTGGGACGGTTCAAATGTGCTCATAAACTCTGAGGATCTATGTGATTTTCATACTGTATAATTTTCACGTTAAGTGGGTATTTTGCATGACATCATAAAAAAGCACATCACTGAGCGTTCGACTGTTGCATTCAGCAGGTGTAAAGTTGTGATCTGAAAAGCGCCAATTTTGTTGTCATTTTTTCCTGTTGTTGTCATTTTAATTGCAATAACCAGACAGACAAATAGATATGCAGTAATGTTAGATAAATAAGGGCTGGCAATGAATGCGTTAACCATTTATGGCAAGATTTTGAGTCATACTGGTGGCGTTAAAGCTGAAAGATTATATGTCCAACCAGTGTGTCATTGGGCAAGACACTCCTCCTGTCATTGCCTATGTTTGAGTGATTGGTATAGAGGAGGAAGTCGGTGGAGATCATAGACTGTATATATAAATGGACATAGCGAACCCACTAGCCACTGTGTTTCAAATAGGACGTGATCATGGGCGCACTTCCAGCTCCATTGGCTCCAATTCACTTTCTATAAAAACATCTGTGTCCTCTCTCTCTGTAACTGCTGCTGTCAGACTCATCATTCTGGTCTTAAAATGTTCGTATTAACCCGGTCTACGTGATCCTGATGTTTTTATTACGCTATTTTGTCTGTAAATCAAGACGTGAACATTAATAACAGACAAATCAGGCGCCTTCTTTCCCCGATGTCGCTCCCAGTAGCGTTAGCAACAGGTTTGATTGACAGTGTTGCTAAGTGCTCGCTCGCTGCTAAACCAGTGGTGCGGGAGGGAAGGAGCATTACCTTCAACAGCCTTGCTCTGGATTGGCTCTTTGGTTGCTATGATACTCGCGGTCTGAATTCCAAACATGGAACTCTGAGGCTACAGTTACAGGGGTGAAACGAATAGTGCAGAAATGAGCGCGAGTTGAATGCTATGGATGACATCACACTCACTTAGTCCACTCCTTTATACAGTCGATGGTAGAGATTGGTAAAGTGGCGTGCCCAGCAGTGAGCCTCAGATGTGGTGCAAAGGCCACAAAAAGTGAAGTCAAGATTATCTGGTTAATCTATAATTATACTGGTCCCTATATAATCATAAAAACATGAATAAAAGCTGTTAAAATACATATCATTGTGAGATTCTCAGCAGCAAACATAAGTCATCTCAGGTCAATCCATTCTCCAAAATGTAAAGAGCTTTTGTCTATGTCAAATTAACTTTACTTTAAAGCGTTAACTCTTAAACTTCATATCAGGAAATCCACCGAGGACACTGTTGTCTGTCTTGCCAGCAATCCTGAACAGCAGACTCGCTCTCTCATACAACTTCACTTTGTCCTTCCTCCATCAACACTGATTTTTGGCTGACGCAAATGTATAATTCTGCGAGCATTTCCCTGCCAGGATCCATTCGCCAAAGTTCATCCACTTAAAACTCTCCTCCTCATTCATTTGCCAGAGTCTGTCTTAGTATCTTCTGGTTTCTGTATATTTTTAGATTTCCCTGCCTTTAAATATGAGCCAGCATAAATAAGCCCTTTTGATGTGATGCCTAAACAGCTGGGGGTGTTCATATGTCCGGCAGTGCAATGACAGCCCTGCGCCGCTCCTCACCCATCTGCACCCATGGGTGGCCCTGTGCCCGCTCTCCGAGGACACGGAGTTCAGCAGACCAGTATAATTTGGTTCAGATGAGGTAAAGCTGTATTTCGTCCCGATTAATACAAGCCACATTTTCTTTTTTAGAACTGTCCTCTCTTTCTTCTCCCTCCTGCATATTTTTTTAATTTTCTTTTCTTGAAAATTTTCTTACAGATTGAAAAAAATCTGGCATTGGATGAGAGACTGTCAAGAAATGCATAAAGACTAGTTAGATCAATAACTTATTGCTAAACAAAATAGCATTGTGTCCAGCAATGCTACTTTGGAAGACGTATGCGCCATAAAAGCTCAGCTAGCATTCCACAAACAATTGACATGCTTTATGCTCTCAACTGTTCTTTGATGGTTACGTTGACAATAAAAGCAGATAGATTTACACTCCCGGCTCATATACCTCAAACTTTTATGTCATAGAGCAATGGCATCTAAAGACGAATCAACTTTGCACTGTTAAACTTTCTTGCTAGCAGGCAGACGCTAATTTCTTCATATCTGGAAGCCATCCAACTCTGTCGACAAGATCAAAAGATGCAACGCTATCCCAGGTCTTAAGTAAGTAACAAGCCAGAGGATAAAATTTTGCTTTTTTCACATTATCATATCACAGCATAATAGGTTTACAGTGGAGATTATTGGCTTGGCAGCAGCTTTAGAATGTGGAGTATAAGGAAGTCACAGCTGTCTTTGTATAGGCCCCAGCTGCTGAAGAAGTAAGCAGATTTCTCCAGGATAATAATAACAAATGCTCCTCAAGAAATGATGTGACATTAACCAGATTCACAGGAGGAAGACGCTAAAGCTATAGATTTACTGGCACAGGCACAACTGGCTGGATTAACTATTGGAGTCAGTCCAGTAGAGAAGAAGAAGAAGAAGAAGAAGAAGAACACTGCATACCAAAGTTTTCATCAAGAAGCCATTTCGCTATAATGGACTCAGAGCGGAGATTCATTGTGTCGACCATCAGCTACAAGAACAATACTGGAAGGAGTAATGAGATTTAAGCATACTGGTCAAAAGGGAATAAGGTACACTTTAATGTCCCTTTAGAGAGAATTGGCCAGGTACATTTCTTCAGATCTGAGGCTGAGTACAGTGATACCTATTAACTGGAGACTTAGGCTATTGTGCAGGTTTTAGAAGGGAACTGACCCAGAGACCAAGCAAATTCCACACAGTAAAGCCCCACTCTGACCTCCAAATAAACCTATGGCGTTCTGTCTGTGCGGCACAAATGGAAGCTAACCATGTATCCATAGTGATATGCGTTTTTGACATGACTTCACTGCTATTGTTCGCTGCTAATATTGCTAACATTTCCCATTATGTAAAAGACAGGTATTTGTTAGCATTTGTGCACCTCAAAGCTTTCACATTCCCTGATTTCGTGGCGCTATTAGCAGTAGATTCAGTGAAAATTTTAACAGAAAACATCTCAATAATCAAGAAAAAACATCACAAGTTGTTGCTATTTTCAACTTGTCCATTGCCTCTGCATATAATTGTCAAAATAACTTTAATTCTATACTTTGTTTTGGGCAGCTATACAGATTCATAGATTCTTTTCCTCTTTTTTGGTCATTTTACTGGCATGAGCAAGCTTTTAAATATCGACTTTGAAGACATTCTGCGGACCACATAACTTTCAAAGGGCATGCCAATGATGTCATCACCGGGCTCTCTGATTGGCTTACCCACAGAGCTTGACGGCACAGCGCATATGTACAGAAAACGTTAAATTAGTGGTGAGTCATTGCTTTCTAACATGTCATTATCATTTCTCCACCAACAAAAGACTCCAATCAATCTTCTGATCCACTAAATTAGACCCAAAAACCCAGAAGTATTTACCATTGGGAGGGATTTTATTCTTTCTTGTAGCCTGTCAGTCCGAGGGGTCAAAGCGGGTGAAAGAGTATGTGTTAGAGTAGGTAAAAATTATACTCGAGTACTCTTACTAAAATGATACTACTCAAGCAAATGTCTGAAAAAAGTTCCCAAGAAAAAGTAGCAAAGTATTCGAGTGCAATGGGTTTGTGTAATCTGATGAAAATCTAAACACAAAATATACAAATGAAATAAAATAAATCACTTTATTAAGAAAAGAAAAAATGTCATAAATTGGCTCTTTTTGCAACTGCTACTCTTGTTGAATGTGAACAGAAATGTGACCCAAGTGCTGAATTAGTAAAAGTTTGTTAAGACTAAACTACTCAGAAGTACAAATACTTTTAAAGTCTAGTACATATGACTAAAACCCCTGAAAGTCCTCTGCATAGCCTGGCTTCAAAGCAAGTTTTACGTCTAACAAACATCACGCTGACATTCAGTTTGTCAAAGGTGAACGCAGGCAACAATCAACAAGGGGAAAAACGAACGATTTTACGGCACCATTTGGCAACATTTACAGAGAGGGAGGAGCCTGTCACTGAGGGTCAGAGGTCAGATTTTTGACCATATCTCTGGGAAGTCTTATCTGGATTGTCATAGCTTTACCTGAGATGAATCTGAGCACATTTCAGCTGTTTTGAATCATTTGAACTTAACATTTTTTAAGAAACTGTAAACTCTAATGCTGGAAATGTTTCAAGGTTGAATAACTGATCAAAATCCAATTTGGAAAGTTGAAATAAGGTGATATCCATTGCTGCACAGGAGCCATCCTTTTCCCTGTAGGGTCTTCTGAACATGTTAATATAATGTGTGTCATTGATCAGTGGTGGTGTGACAGGGGCCGATGCCGTAGATAGGCAGCCACTTCCGTCAGCCTGCCCCAGGGCAGCGGTGGCTACAGAAATTGCTGCATCTTTACAAAAATGGTCCAGACTGGATATTTACAACATCACATTTATTTGAGAATAATGCTTTTACCAGGACAGAAGAGGATGTTGGAGGAGTTTAGTTCATACTACATGATTGGCTTGAGCTTTATACACACACTGCAGACTGTGACTGGATGTGGACTTATGAGACAAGGGGCCGCACTGGAGACTTGATGTGTTTTTGAGTGGATGCAAGTTTCAACTCCGGACACGTGGTTTCTTCAGCTCTTCTGTTTTTACTGGTAAGATGAGACACTGCACTGTTTGGACTCATGCAGGCCTATGTTCAAATGTGAGTGCTGCTTGTCCCATGACCTTTTCGGTCAGTCCCTACTCGGAACCGAGTTTCAGTACCCAGCTCTACTGGACTGATGATGAATTATGCAAGGTAAAGGGATATTGAATGTCCACGTTAGTTAATGCCTTTATTTATGAGGGTAGGACACATTAAAATCACAATAATATGCACATGGAAACAGGTTTTCAGTTTTTGCATCATTATTATTCAAAGTTGCAATATTTGTCAGAAAAAAAAAAAAAAAAAAAACTCTTTCAAAGTCCTAGTGCCCACCTCTGTGTTTGTCTGTGGTCGTCAGAGCAGATTTATATGAGGAGGCAGCTAGCTAGCCAGTGCACGTTGGGCCTGGCGGAATGCTAGCCCTGCTGTGGAGAGCTCAGATTTATGTGACTGCTGTGGGGCTTGCATGTGGTTAGCAGATGGTGGCATCTCTCTCCGACTTAACACATCTCTGCTTACTCAGTCCCGGAGAGGTAGTAATCTGTTTACTTTACTTACATTTACCTTTTGAAGCGATTCTGCATGTAAGAGTGGCCCGTCACACCCGCTACTTTTTACTTGTACTGGATTAATATGAGTTTCGATGAAATGGTTGTGAAACTCTTGATTACGAGTGCAAAAACTTTATGCTGACAAATTAGATTAGATTAGAAAGTATAGCTGATCCAACAAATGTAATCAAATATTTTGACTGCAATCAGATCCATGCCATGTCCAACGAAATGACCCCATAGTTTACAAATATATATATAGATTTATGTTGTGTTGTTTATAGAGGGCCTTAGATTTCACATAGAGAAAAAAAAAAGTTTATCTAGTGTTCATTGCAGTTGATGTTTGTGAATTTAAATATTTCAATACTACTTTTAACTTTAATATTACTCAGGTAGTTAGTTAAAGTAACTTTTTATCTCTACCTACCCCTGCTCATTCCCCTCCCTCCTCATTCCCCTCCCTCCTCTGCTCCTCTGTCACCTGAGCTGCTTCTTAATCCACGCACTTCTGCAGACTTGCGTGCTTGTGGATTTGTGAAACGTCACGGTCCGCGACCTAGGTCCTATTCCAATTCAAAGTTTGCTTCTCCGCAAGTCTACTGGAAATCCCCGGATGAGAACTTGCTCCTCCCGTTTTCCTGGGGATGCATCGGAAGAGACATGTCCGTACTCAGCCCAGTATAGTTCCCACAATGCACTTCACATAGCGCAAACACTGGCAGCCAATCACAGTAAAGCCTCCACCTGCTGCCGTCTCCTCCACGTGCACAAGAGCAGAAAGATACAGTGCATATGGAAATCAGTGCAGTTGATGATCCAATGGTTTTATTTGCGACGATGCTAAAACGCAGCAAGTTTTTTGGTACATGTGTCCAGTTACTTTGATATGCTGCTCCTAGAAGAATGTCATTTATACTGGGCACATTGGGAGGGATAATGTTTTGCTTTATCTGTTACATAGTTAAAAATTGACCAATAGCTTTTATCATAGCGAGCACCCACTTTATTTTGAGCTTTATTTTCTGTGATGTCATCAAGTCCACCTGCGCCAAAAGCTGAGAGAGCCGAGTGTGTCCATTCTCCGAGTCTACACGAGAGATGTAGTGCAGAGACAGAGTGTGCATACTAGTTACTGAGAAACGGCCCTGGTCTCTAACTTGATCTTGAACACGTGGTCCCTCCTCCGTAATCAGCACTAACTCCTGATAATTAAGTTTTCAACAACACACAGGCGCATCAGTCTCACTTTCACCAGGCTGTTTGCGCTTGTCTCAGCGAACACTTAAAAGACCTCCAGACCTCAAGCACCCTTATGGTTCAAGTTAAGGCCCGTAGGCAAAGGCTTAGCTCTGTCTGCAAGTCAACGCAGCTGAGAAGAGGACACAGCTCTCTGCTTAAGACCGATATGAGAACAGCGTCATAAGAGAGTGTTTTGAGATGAGGTGAAGACGCAGGTGAACTGTCAAACTGTTAGCACTTAGCAAATAAATAATAGCACTTTCGTCATAATGCATCCCAAAATGGTTTCAGAAAAGACATGTCCAAACCATAGACCGTACATACAGTCTATACTTTACACACACACACACACACACACACACCCCCACCCCCACACACACGCTGACACACACCCACACACACACAGTCCAAACATCACACTTTGACCACAGAACCAATGGGCCACTCTAAACAAGTATCTTAAAGGTGTAATTTATTTATTTATTTATTTATTTATTTATAGCGGACAGTGCATGTTGACCAACAATAACTGTTTAACATGCCAGAATTAGCCAAGAGGCTAGTTTTCATCTGTTGTCCGTTGCCATGATGTACAGATGGCTCCTTGCAAATTTAAATAATTTACAGAGGACACAGAATAAAATAAAAATAGTTACTCAATCATTCTACCAATGTAATAGAGTCTAGACTGGAACATGGGACCCTATTGAAGCATTTGTGCACCAAAATCAGTACAGTGCAACAGTGGTCCCTGGTTTATCGAGGGGGGGGGGTTACGTTTTAAAAATAGCCCACATTTTAAGGCTGTAAAACCCCTCACCACACACTTTATACACTTTTCTCACACAGGCATTAACATTTTCTCACGTCTCTTTTGTTTAAACACTCTCAAAGTTCAAACCTTCGTAGGCGTCTTTGTCGGTGCAGAACTTTTCATCGACATTGTGGGTTTTGTTGGGGAGAAAACAAATTGCAAACATACAGCACTTCAGAGTCACACTGCGATCCAACATTTATGTAAATTTGTCTGAACACATTCTGTACTGTACAGGAGACATGGCACGGAGGAGACTGATGGACAATGGTCTACAGTCCAACAGCCAATCAGGACGCAGAACACAATGCACGTTCATATGCTGTAAAAAAGCATGTAAAATTGCACTAAAAAAACGCAAAAGGTAAACTGTGATATAGCGAGGAACCACTGTATACAGTTTATCAGCAGGATCTTGATTGGTAATGGTTAGTGAGTTAGGGAATAGCACTCATTTTGTATATGTTCAGTTATTCCCAAGCTAAGAGTCAGGAACCAAATTTGGGTCAGTTCAGGGTTTACCAAATAAGGTCCAAACTAGACAGCTTGAATGATGAAGAAGATAGCATGTTAAGTTAACTAGCTCTATAAACTATTTGATAATGATAATGCCCGTTTGGAGGAGTATGTTTGGGTTGCCAGGACCTAGTGGTAAAATGGGTTGCTGGGAACCACATGATTAGGTTCTGCATCAACGCACTCGTACAAACATGTTTACACAAGCACTATCAGAGACTGACACGCGCGGCCCAGCCATGCAACTGTTCCACTGCAAATACTCCTTCCTCACCCACTCAGCCCTCTTCACAGTCTGGGAATGCACCGCTGTGGCTAGTGACACACTGGGCACCGTGCCATGTGGAGCCACTTTAGGTGAGCTGCCGTCAGCATTAGCAGGACAGTATATCAAGGACAGTGAGGTTGTTTTTACTCCTGGTATAAAGGAGCAACAACGAGAGGCATTCCCTGATGTAATATAGTAAGGTTATACTATTGTTATGCTGTAGGGCTGGCCAATAAAATGAACTTTAATTGGTTAATGTGGTTTGAAGCAGAGTTTGGACTTTGTGTTAAATGGCATTGATTAAGGTTCAGGTTAAGGTTAAGGTGCACTTTATTGTCCCTATAGGGAAATTGATCCATCCTAAATGTTATGTTCATGAAATCAGTACTGAAAGATATTTTTATTTTGTTTTTGATAAAATAAAAAAATAGAGATAGGTCATCACGAGGACATCTCCAAGCACTATCATGGTGTATTATTTGTTCACTCTGCAGCCGCACGTGGTAAAGAAAGCTTGGTTGTGATTCCCTCCCTACAGCCTCGCCAACCACTTCCAATAACCTTTGTCAGATGAACACAGGCATGGTGGATTGTACGTCTTGCCCAGGACACAAGAGCTGCATGTTTTGGCAGAAGAAGAGATTGAAATGACAAGCTTTGAGTTTAGTTTAGTTTATTTTTTAAGTCATTGGACGAAAGTAATCTACAGTCACTTCACAGCACACAGCAGTGCCTTTTTAACTTTTTTACTACTCACATTTTGAATGTCTCTCCAGATCAAAAACTAAACTACAAAAGGTGCTGGTGCCACCTCTTGACCCCAGCCCAGTGTTCTCACTGATAACGCAGGAGAAGGTCAAAGGTCACCACTTACTGCTGTGGCCCCTGGCGTCACTGCTACTGTAAAGAAAGTTATACAAGTTTCCCACGAATTATTTTGTCTTTATTTTTGCCATAAACACTGTTAAATATGTTCCACCGTGCACATAGATCCCTCATAGTTAACCTAATTTAATTAGTGTATGTTTGTATTGCATATGTGAGATCTTTTAATGGTGGCATGTTGGTTGAGTGCCACACAGCAAGATAGTCCCAAGTTTGATACCCAGGTTAAACTAGACCTAGCTTTGCACTGTTTGCATGCTACTGACTGGGTCTGAATTTTCTTTTGGGCACTCAGGTTTCCCTTAGTAAGCTAAAAAAAATTACAATAGGCAAATTCCTACAACAGTAATTCATTCAGGTAGTCCTGACTAAGCCTAGCTCAAGATCTGGGAATGAGTCTCTACGGGCAACTGCCAGCTGCTCCTGACAAGTTCAGTTCAGTTAAGTTTATTTGAGTCATTTGTAGAAAAAAGTTAAACAGTTACATACAAAACTGAAAATATCATAATTGTCAAAGGAGTACGCTTAAGTAAAGTACCTATGGGAGCTTACCCCCCTTGTTACCCCAGCTGCAGTAAAAGTTGGATCAAATGCTGCGTTCTAATCACCCTAGGGATCAATAAAGTAGTAAGTAAGTATACCATAACCTTATCTTAACCTTATTTGACAACATACCCATAAACTTTGCACATCCAGGTTGCATCTTAACCAAACCCATAGACTAACAGTGAGATTAAGAACAAGCTGTGCCTAAAACCAAAACAAGGCTAAATTACTTGAAAGTGTTTGGCACTGGTGTCTCCACATCTGTGCCGTTCTGTGGAGGCCCAACCAGATTCAGAGCAGGGGAAGCACTTAGCTGGATAACTATTTAGTGTTTAGTGATCGTAGCGCAGTATGCCAACCGCGCTTTCTCTGTGAACTGCCATGCCATTTGCTTCTTATTTCCTGCAATTTACAACAGTGCCACTTTATTTGATCCGCAAAAGCTTACAATGTAACGCCGTCTGTCAAAGTAGGAAGTACAAGCAGACACAATACAATAGCAGTTGTTGTAATAGTTGAGCTGGAGGTGGACCAATGAGCTTAGAGAGCCTTGAGCTGTTGATTCTCCTCTGCACCACACGATCTGACTATCTGAGGTTAAGAATCTAAAAGGGTTTCCTCGGGCTGGTTTACATCTATAATTTCCATCAGGTGAGAGCCCACGGGTGAGTAATAAGGCTTCTTCCCACAGCGCGGAGACATGTGCAAGCTAGCATAATGGGACTTTTCAAAGACTGACTGTGTATTCTTATTGAAATATAAATTGGTTTGCTTTGTGGTAAAGTGTTTAGATTTACCTGGGTTTGACACCATGACCTTCTGTGACCTGATGCATGTTCTTCCTGTGTATGTGTGGATGTTTTGAATGTGTGAAAATGTTAATGCCTGTGTGAGAAAAGTGTATAAAGTGTGTGGTGAGGAGTTTTACAGCTGCAAAACATATTGAATAATTGTAAAAAATAAAGCTGATACTTCGCGGATTTCGCCTATTGCGGGCTATTTTTAGAACGTAACCCCCCGCCATAAACGAGGGACCACTGTACAGCGCTTTTATCATCCGCAAACCATAAAGTAATGCTAAATACTCATGGCATACGCTTGGACGGCTGCGAAAAGTTAAAATAAAGGATGGGCCAAACGCAGAAGATAGATGCCTCAAGAGCAACTACAAAATCTGACATGGTGGTGCAGTGGTTATGATTTCCACCACATACTGTAGCAAGAAGTTACCTAAAAAAACAAGCCGGGGAGGTTGGCTCACAGTGGCAGTTTTGTTGCAGAACTTTCTTTCAGTACAATTGCATCAGCTAATATATTGGTGATTTTCAGATACTAGAATGTGATGATGTCAAACTCCCAGATGGGGACACGTTGAGCCAGATTTTCCCATTAATCACATTGTAATTTGCCATGAAACACCAAAATGTTGAACCTGTTCGTTTCTATTACTCACTAGACCTGAGAACTCACTCTATTACAACAAAAAGCTACATGTTAACAATATTTATTTTAGCTGCCCCCATCTGTATTAAATATTATTGGCCTATAGAATGTGGTGATGTCATCTGAAACTCAGCAATATTTTAACCAGCACCATATTGTTCACAGAATGTGTTGCACTATAGGGTAAAAATCTGACAATAGCTGTTCCAGATATAGGCATTTGCAGCTAACTGGAGCGCGTCATTGCTTCTGTCATGTGTAACATTTTAAAACACAGACTGACTTTAGAGATGCAGGGATGTAGCCAACTTTAGTTTATAGATGACTAATAAAAGGCAAACAGTGCGCAGGGCAGTGGGGAGTTAAGCGCAGAGCAGCAGAGGTAAGGTGAGGTAAAGGCTAGGGAGACTGGACCCGGTTATATTCAGAGTTTACTGGGCCAAAACTGTGGTCATCCTCCATCATCTTTCACTCTTCTCAGCTCTCGTCACTCAGGGTGAGATTTCTGCTTACATTGGGACAAGTCAAATCTGTTTCGCCAATCACCAGTGCCAGAAGTTGAATTTGTCTCTATGGACTATTTATCTGGCACTCACGGTAGCAAGGGTGTGATACACCTGCGGATTCCAATCTCATAAATCTATCATTTAGGCCATAAAGTTTTCAAAGGGCTAACTGTGTAGTCCCCTGATGATGGTCACGTATTTGAGAATGGAGATAGACAGGGGTAATGTTGTAACTGTATTGTCTTGTAAGTCAAATAAGTCATGGACGAGACATGTATTTAGTGGCATTTTGAGGAAATACATTAGGCGACATACAGAGGCAAACATGAGCAAATACGAATAAAAATCCTAACTCTGAAATAATATTAATATAATTTTTCAGAATAGATTTGTCCTTGTTTGGCAATATTTGTGTATTTTTTTTATACAGCTTGATATCAGTCTGGTCCTTCTTTACCTCTCAAGTCTGGTCAAAGAGGATTTTTTTTTCAGTGACACAAGTGAAACGAAGGAGCTCATTAATCACCTCACCTCTCACCTCAGATTAACAGACTTTAGTGCTTCGTCCATTGATTCTGCAGAAATCCGTCATGTTTTTCTGCCCCCTGTCATATTTATTTCCAATACTGTGGACCTTGTGTGTCCCTGATTGGCTGATCCACCTGTCAATCACACCCATCTGAAAACAGGGAGATTCGACCAGACTCACATCTTCATCAAGTATTGAAGGAGTATATGAATGAATCCAAGTCTGAATTTACAAAAAGCTTCAACAAGAAACCACTGCATTAAAAGAATAACTACAGTCTGTAAAGAGATGGGACATTGTTTTACTCATTAAAGATACACTATGT
This sequence comes from Periophthalmus magnuspinnatus, assembly GCF_009829125.3. Classification (NCBI taxonomy): domain Eukaryota; kingdom Metazoa; phylum Chordata; class Actinopteri; order Gobiiformes; family Gobiidae; genus Periophthalmus; species Periophthalmus magnuspinnatus. The sequence continues at coordinate 2,483,460 of NC_047131.1, read as the reverse complement.
AACTTTATTGCTGTAGGGACTGCCATTTGCTTGTCTCTGTGGTTACTGCTTGACACGACCAGGTCAAGTTGCAGGTCAGATCTGTGAAAAGGCGTGTAGTCTGTTCAAACAAAAAAAAAATGTTTAAGCCATTTTTGAGCAATAAAAACCATTGTAACTGAAAACATGTAAGAAGGAAAGGTTCGATGCCACATTCTGTAGTAATAACATCACCATGGAGACAAGCAGGTGGTGGACCCCTACTACCAGAAGAAAATATATAGTGCACCTTTAATTGGTTGTGTCTAAAAATGATTATTACAATATACTTTTAAAAATCATAAAACAGGCTTAAATGTAATCGCTGAGAAACCTTTTCATTTAGTAGATTTATATCAAAAACAAGTTCATTGCCTTAAATGTTTCTGAAGGGTTGCTGATTTTGAACATACACGCTTGATTTATTCCCCTAAGAAACAACTGGTCACTTTTTGAAGACCTATTTGGAACACTGAGGCCAAGGAGTTCACCAGAAAAGAATGTTGAAAACCTGCATATACGTGATGATCTGCCTCAAATCATGGCACACTTGTGTATTTGCGGCGCACTAAACTGTCTCCTCCCGCAGACACGGACAGACCACCTGGCACAGACGGGGGAATGCCACACCTGGCAGCGCCCGCCACGATTTTCCACCTTTAAATAAGCATGGGTGTTCAGCTGGCACACAGGGAGGCAGCCTGGCAGGACCGAGCAGGCCCACAGCGAGGGGAGGGAGAGAGGGGCGGGTGTGTGGGTGTGTGGGTGTGTGGGTGTGGAAGGGGCCTGTAAAAAATGGACTTTATAAAATGTTTATCTTGATTTGTTTTGACTAGCTCAGAAACATTGATGTATTACACCCAGATAATTTACTTAACTACATTTTTCTTCTTTTACAAGTGCAAGGATGGAGGGTCTACCACCTACTTGTCTCCATGGCGATGTGATTAGTTTGTTTGGAATGTTCCACAGACTTATCTAACTTATAATTTGACTGTGTTTATATTTATCAAAAATACCTTAGGATACATTGTTACTGGGAGCGGGTTCGCCTTTCCACGGACTTGACGTCTAACTTCGTGGAGATGGATAAGTTCATTGCCATAGTACGACATCTCTATACACCAAAAACAAAGGTAGTGCACCCTCTTCTACAAAAGTTACATAGTCCACTTTTACCGTATTTTACCATATAAGCACTTTTTTTTTCTTTTCATCAACAGGGTGCGACTTATACTTATATACTTAGATACTTATATGTGGAATATAAGTTGCATCTGAGTATATAATTTCACATCTTGGCTATGGTCACAATGACAACCACGTTTTTTCTTCATTATTATGCATTTTTTGATGCCGGAGTGACTTATAGTCCAGAAAATAAGTTAATTATCAGTGGCTCGATGCGATGTTTCACAGGCCGTCACTGACTCATTATAAATTTGAAATGCTTCTTTTCTTAAGCATCATTTTGAGACCCCAATCTGCAGAAATGACCCCGGATAAAAATGAAATGCCTTGAAAATAGTTAGAAAGAAAGAAGAAGAAAGAAATCCAGACTAAAACCTATACTGTAGATTAGGGGTGTCCAAACTAAGGCCTGGGGGCCAAATGCGGCCCTCAGACCAGTTTTGATTGGCCCTCAAGCCTCCTGCTGAACCGGCCCAATTGATCCTAAGCAGTACTTTTAACAGCAAATTAAACTATTTCTCCCACTATAACCTCAAACATCAAATTGCAGTGTGATACAGACCTAAAATGAATGTGTTTCAAGCCTAATTAATACACAGCGGCTCTGTCAAAGCTGTTTTTAAAGTACCGCACTGCACTGATCACTGGTCTGTGGTCCTCCGCTTCAAATATGTTTTGAGATGTGGCCCTTGATAAAAGAGTTTGGGCACCTCTGCTGTAGATTGACTTCATTTTAACCCCTGTAGATGCCCCATGTTTTGCAGTGTGCAGAGCTGGGTGTGTTCATTGCTCCACTGAGGAACAGGAATGCCAGACATTTGACAGTGACCTCTCTCTACCTGCACCCCACCCTTGGGTGCCGCACCACGCCTCGGGGTCTTCACTCCAGTCTGTCAGCAGGGGGCGGAGCTACAAGGGCTCACCACAACAGGCATAAATCACCGTGAAAGGAAGCGGCTCAATCACTGAAGAGGCGCGAGAGCAGTGCAGACAAAGTTCGTGATGACAAAAGAGAGTTTACATGGACAGAACAAATCAGGACGAATCTGAAACTAGAATAATCACATCACCCAGGTCTGATTTTTGTCTTCTGTTTAAAAAAAAATCTGCTTTTCAAAATCACCGTCTGATATTTGACAGTTAGACAACAGATATCGACATTTTAAAATAACTCTTTCAATCATAAAGCTACATTACGTAACTTTACTGGAGAAGGGTCTGTCACCTGCTTGTCTCCATGGAGAAGTAACAGCTTTGCCAACGTATCAGGGGAAGTTGCAGGAGGTCAGATCCGTGGAGAGGCAAGGTCACACAGCACTAACACATGTTTTTCAAGATTTTTTGAGCAATAAAACCATATAATTGAACAAAGGCAAAATAAAATGTTGAACATGCAAAAGAAATAACATCTCCATGGAGACAAGCAGGCCACATCAGAAAAGTTACACTATGCACCTTTAACATTTTATTCTCTTTCATTTTTGTCTATGCCACATTAGTTTGTCACATGTTTGTATATTTTTCCTGCACAGATGTGAAGAATCAGAAAGAAATCAGATTAGTCACATCGGAGGTAACTGTTTATGACATTTCAGTAATCTGATAACCCCAGAAACCAGATAATGATCAGATTTCGGTGTCCATGTAAACACAGCCATATTGGACTAGGATCAAACCAGGGCTAATTTAGATCTGAGTTAGACTGAACCAGGACTAAACTGGAATGAGGACTTCACCAGAACTAAAATCAGAACTTAACAATGACTTAATCTGATTTAATCAAGACTGAACCAGGATAAATTAAAGATAAACTGCTTAGATATACTACATTTCATAGATAAAATGACATTACAGAATAAGCCTGGTCTAAACTAGATCTAAATCAGGACCAAACCATGACAGAGCCAAGAATGAATTAAACCAGAAAACACATGAAACACATAAGACAACAATAGACTTATTAAATCACAACGTAACCCGGACTAAACCTGTACAAACCGAGTTAATCCAGAACAGAACCAGGTCTAAACCATGACCAAACCAGGACTAAACCAAATCAGGACTACAAGAGACAAACCAGGTTCAAAGCAGATCTAAACCATGATCCAACTCAGCACAACAGACCAGGACCAAACGTCTCATGTAAACATCGCATACAAATAATATCAATTTACATCAGCGCTCCTCTGCTTTTCATCACCGCCATAACAGCTGATGTCTGGAAACCAACAAAAAAATCTAACCTTTTTTTCAACGTGGAAGCATCCTGAGCAGACAGAACATATTGTGGCCAGATGAGCCTTTGAATCTCCTCGACTAGAGCCCACTGCTGACAAAGCATGACCACTCACTGCTACATGCACCAGCCTTAGCAACCAAACAGCCATATACAAAAGACGATAGCTGCACATGCTTCTGAACGGAGGCTGGAACCATTACGGACAAAACGGCTAATTTTACGACTAATAACGCGGTGGGAAATTCTTGAAATCATCGTGTCCAGGCTGGGGCATTCGGGGGAAAAAAGCAAAAACGCACTTGCTGTCAAAGATGGCTGCAAGTTTTTTAGCAACAAATCAAGTAAAATGTCCATGCAGAGGACATTAAAAGTGCACTATATAACTTTTTTTTAGCCCTCTGCATGAAAAATGTGTATTACTATGGAGACGCGCAGGCAGGTGACACCGGCAAGCCAAGTTCTGTCAGGTCAGATCTGTGGAAAGAGGCAACCCCGCTCGCAGTAAGAACGCATTGTAATTTAAGAAACGTGGGCTTGATTTCATTTCATTTACGCTGCAGAACATTCCAGCTAAAGCTACGATATCTCCATGGAAACGGAAACAGGTGGTACACGCTCCACTGTAAAACTTGCATAGTGCGCTTTAGAGAAGAGTGCATAACTATCCAGCATCAGAATTACACACCTAAACTACAAATCAAGGCAGAAATTTTTATGTAAATGACATAACTTGCGATTTCTATTCCAACTTTTGCTGCCTTCTCCGGTCTCATCCACACACACAGAATGAATAGCAGCCTTCAGTGCCTCCAAACCAGACTCGCAGCCACTTGCTCAATGCTCTAATTCAGGCATAATCCGGCATGTTTACTCACAGGTACATAAACACACATGCACAGCAAAGCCAATGCAGATCTGAAGGGGAATCGCACCTCTCACCTCTCTCCTGCTCTCTCTCTCTCTTTCTCTCAAATACTCTTCCAAACTCCTGGATGTAGTGTAGTGTAGTCTCTCCAGTCCTAGTCTAGCACTCGCTGCTGTTCTAGGAGGGAGGGAGGGAAGGAGAGAGGGAAGGAGGGATGGACCAACCCGCCTGCCCATACCCCTGCCCTGGATGATCATGAGGAGAGAGGCTTCAAATGCCCTCAGGAGAGTCCTTCACACACTTTCAACTTTCTGGCCACAGTACGCTTTGATTATAGAGGTCCTTCAAAACGCTTTTGGGCTTCTTGGAGTGGTGCCAAACAGTGAGCGAGCAGGTTTAAATCCCCCTTTTAAATATAGTTCCCTTGGTCTTTGCAGTATAGTTTATGACCTAGCTATGAATTTATCCTAAAATATTTCACAGATTTTATGGTATCAATATGTTTTTTTGTTTTTCTTTTCTAACATAGGGCTTTTCTCATACACATCAAACAGACCACATTTCTGCTCTGCTCCTGTTATACAGCTGGGAACAGGCTCTAATGCATGTTTTTAATATGAATGAATACTGTACGCATTACTTTAAGTTATACAATGAAGAATACCAGTGACAAAGTATCCACAAACACTTTAAAGGCCTGAATAACATTGAACGTTTTGAATTCAAATCATTTCACTATAGGCTATACCTTTTAATACTACTACTAATAATAATGCCTTACACTTTACAGGTTTGTCAGATCCTCTCACAGCGCTACATCATTATTCATTCACTCTCTACTCACTCATGGTATGTTACTACTGCAGCCACAGTGGCCCTGGGGCAGACTGACAGCCTCTCTGGCCACCAAGAAGCATTTACGCACACGCCACTTCCATACAAGTCAATGTGGGTGAAGTGTCTTGCCTAAAGAGACACCAACAGAACGTGGTCTGAGCAGGACGTGATCCTCTGTCCTTCAGATTGGGGGACGACTGCTCTAACCAGTGTGGTAGTTTTCTCTGCGTTCTAAATAAGTACACAGGCCTGGGTGATGTGTTTTGGGATAGCCCGGCCTCCCTGCGCTCTGGGGAACAGCTGGGCTCCACGCCCTGCTCCCTTGGGTGCATGTGTGTGCACCCATGGGTGTGGAGCAGAGGCAGGACAGGTCCATCGCTGGCTGGGCTGTTTAAGGCGCTCTGTCTGGAATGTGCTGCCCATTGTCTCTTAAACTGGGCCTATAAATCTCACCTTTACTGAAGGAATGTAATAGGGAGTTCTATGAAATGCTTAGGTAGCTTGAGCATATGCCCCGCAGACCGTGATCGTACAGACTCTGATTATGTAAAGATGTAAGAGGCATTAACGATAAACGGTCTTATGTCATACATTATCTAAGCTATAATACTTCTGTACCCATTAACCTTGGTATTTTCTCATTGTGCAAGTTAAATATTGGACATATATGGAAAACTTAGTCAAATTTAGTCCTATTTTTTTGTTCCAAAAAGTGCCAGCAGAGGATGCAAGAACTCCCCCCACTGGTGCACTGAGAAGTGATTTAAATTATGCCAAAAACAAGAACTTCAAGCACTTTAATTAGTTAGCAGAATGATGAAAAGGATTTGAGCACCGGACGCGGCTGGTGACTGTAAACAGACTTTTAAAAAGACTTTAAGGAACACTTTCTGGATCAGCACTGGACGACATAATGTAGTGGGAGCAAACGTTTTGATGTTCTGAACCCAGCCTCATACATGTATAAATAAAACAATACTCAACTCACACTAGACGCTGTTTACATGCTAACAAAGTCAGTAAAATGTGACCTTTAGGGTGGCATTTGAATCAAGACTGAGATCCAGTCATTTCAAATCATCAGAGGATGAAGAAATGTTACTGTAGCTGTTATTCCAAGTTCGTCTTGTGTATGTTCAGGAAATTAATACTGTTTGTTGTTCGTTTTTTTTAAATAAGATAAATAACAAAATAAAATATGATTGAAATATAATATATGACAATAGAGCTGTATCACATAATGACCTACCCACCACATACATATTGTCAAAATAGTTGCCTTCATCAGAAAATAATTATACATACACTAAATCAACAAGCCTCCATCTCCTTTGCCATTACATTTGACATTCTCCAACATGGCCCCAGCTGCAGCAGAAGTAAAAGCAACTATTACTTATTACTATACTTGCACTAAACAACACAACTCAAATCACCTTTCAGACCACGACTGTCCCAGTCAGAACAGAAGAGGTGCAAACAGGGGGCTGTGAAGCGCTCAGGGGTGTCAAGTCATTTAGCATTAGCTCTAAAACTTTGCAGCTAAAATGAGTGAGTACATGTCCAAACACATGGCTAATATTTTCCTGGCTGTTTTTTACCCTTGCAGTGAACACCTCAGCCAGTCAGACCCAATGGAAATGTACATTTACATGCAGCAGGTATCCATGAACGCATCGGCTTCTCCAGATATGTCACTGAGAAATGTCGTGATGCATTTCATGACACCGCAATTGTAGAATTGGCTTGAATTGGACAAGGCCGAAGAATGCACACAGCTCTACTCCACAGCTGACCAGCACAAGCTCCGCAGGGATTAAGAGTCTCTCTGAGGATGTAAATATTACCTACAATCACCGCTGATCACTCAAGACAAGCCGTCACGCTTCATTTAGGAAGTAGCTCTGGAACAGCAGTACACGACAACTTCTGAAGAACTGTATTTTAAACTTTGAACCAAGTTTCTGAGGATACCAAATTCTCACAGTATTAATCGCCAGACTGAAAAGAGGCTAGTGCTGAATGCAACTTTTTTCTCATAACAATTCTTTCTTCTTGGGCCTTGTTCAAAATACATTACAATAAAAAACAAAAAACAAAAACAAGTCCATAAGTCCATATAAAACATTAAAATCAGGAGCAGGTGTGACTATAAAACTTTGTTACCACATTATTAAGTTGCATCTGTGGTACTAAAGTATCACATTTTGCTTGTCCTTGCACTATATTCCATTGTTGTGAAGCAAAACAGCCAGAAGCCCTTTTCCCGTCTCATTTCTGCTGTGACTCATCCTTAGCCTTGTGCAGTCATGTGATCTTGTATTTAATCCCATATCAAAGATTAACAAAAAGTGAGATATTCCAGCTGTCTGTGAAGTAGTCCCTTATCAATACATTTCATACAGTGTGGTTCACTTTTAACAGCGATGGCCAACTCACTTTACCACAGAGAATACAGTGATGAAATGAAGGGACGAGTGAATCCAACGGTTTCAAAGCAGAGGCTGAAGTCTGCACCACTCTCCATAATCCAGTACAGAAAGAAAGGTTTCAACAATTTATTTTCTGTAATTTAATGGAATACAATATTTGTTTCTCTAATAAAATGATCATTTTGACTTTAAACTTACATAATTCTGAGGCTATCAAGCCAAAACCCGAGATATTTATAGATGGTGAGTCTTTGAATCGACGTACCATTCAGTCTATTTGAACATTAGCATACAGTAATTCCTTATGGCTGCACTGAAATGGACCGAAGAACCACGGTCTACATAGTTTTTAGCATTTTGCTGCAACATTGCATTTAGCATTGCGTTTAGCATTTTGGGCGACACAATGGCGCCGAACTCAAGGCTGTGAAAATAAATACGGTCAGAATCCCGTCCTTAGTGCATTGATAACGTGGCGTTTTAATACCATGGTATATCTTAAAGGGCCTATTGCACCCTTTTCTGATATATGTTATAATGTTTCTTCATCACAAACAGACCTGGATTAACTTGAAAACTATGCATATGCTAAATACACTATAAAGTACTAGCAGTAGATAAAATGACTGTAGACCTGGTCCTGTCCGTGCTACGTGCTCCTCTGCCTACACCCAATTATGACTGTAACAAATATTCCCCAAAGTCAGAGCCCTGATTCATCCGATTTTTTTAACCACTAGCCTTGATGAGATTATTGCGCAACAAATACATTTCACATATTTCAATACTATATGTTTATAATTTCCTTGTGAATTGTGTTGATTGTCACTTGGACCAAGCGTCTGGATGATCCTGGATGTGTGTTAGATCAAGAGCAGATTTCTGTGATGTTATAAAAAACAAAAAGTGAACAGAAAAGTGATTATGTAGTCGCAGGTACGAAAATGCACTTCAAGGATTTCAAGCAGATGGCGTAAGTGTGGAGAGTGGGAGAAAACAAAAGAAGGTAACAAAACACAACAAGTTTGATGAGTGAACAGCATTATCATGATTAAAGGGGCAGTGTGTAACTTTTCTGATGGAAAAGCTTGTCACCATGGAGAGGTTAATGCCAGGACTGGAGTGTTCCATGGTAAACGGTCATATTTTTTATATAACACTTTTCCACCTTCAAGGCACATACGCACACACACTGGTGGTGAGGTGGGTTAAGTGTCTTGCCCAAGGACACAATGACAGTATTAATCTGTGTGAGCTGGAGTTGCACCACCAACCTGTGGGTCAGTGGATCTGAGCTGGTCCTGTCTGTGCTCCGTGCTTTTAAAATGTATAGTTATGGAATGATGGACATTGAGTTTAAACATGAAAAACAGAGTTTAACGAAGGCTAAGGTCACACGGAGCCCCAAGGACACGGCTTTGACCCAGTTTGTTTTTGCATCACCAGACGCGAGAAAAAAAAAAGAGAGTCTGGAAAAGGTAAGACAGACCACGTGTTGTTTTAATGTAATAATTATAGTGTGGTTTGTACTTTGTATATGTGCAGTTTGTTTTCCAGCACAAACTTTATACTGGCTCAAAATACATCAGCTCCTGTGAAAATGAAAGGAATGTGTCAACATGTTAAATTGACCTGCTCATTGTGCTGTTCTTTTTCTCTCCTTTTCAGACAGATTCCAGCTGGACAGTGAATACTGAGGTGTGTGAAGTCCAAATGAAGAATACTTTGAGTAAGTGTGCACTGAATTAAAATTTAACATTAATATGGGTCAGTATAATGTAAAGAGCTTTCAGTTACATTTGAGCAGTCTCCATTTTAAAACACTGTCCCTCCTGCCTCACATGAACAGGACACATCTCAACACGACTCACAGGAAGCAACTCTTCAATCAGGTTTGAATTTGACCTTCTCTTTATTTGTATTTACAGTCTCGTATTAAATGCTTTCTCATACAGGTGATCAGTGTAAACCCTTCTCTTCATCACTCTGACAGTGAAGAGGAGACGGCGCACACTGCACAAAGCTCACCGCTCACCACTCTGCTCTTCTGATGTAACAAACAATTGTTCAAATAGGATCCAACTGACATTTGTTATCTATTATTGCAATTCTGCATGTTCTTAAAAAGTATCAGTATCAGTGAGGATGTGAAAGTATCTTGTAAGTAAGAAAGGATGTAAGTATCCCTCAAGTCAGGAGGGAAAACAATCAAATGAAACGCAATGACATGAATGGTTTCTGTTACAGGAGTCCAGCACACACAACACACACACACACACACAGCAAACACACACAGCACACACACACGCACACACACACCCCCCACACACACACACCCACACACCCCTACACACACAGCAAACACACACACACACACCACACACACACGCACACAGCACACGCACGCACATACACACACACAGCACACACACGCACATACACACACAGCACACACCACACCCACACACCCTCGCACACACACACAGCACACACACACGCACACACTCGCACATACACACACAGCAAACACACACCACACACACACCCCCACAACACACGCACGCACACACTCGCACATACACACACACAGCAAACACACACAGCACACACAACACACACACACCACACACACACAGCACAGCACACACACACAGCACACAGAGAATACACACACAGCACACACAGAAGACACACACACAACACCACAACACAACACACACACACAGCACACAGAGAATACACACACACAGCACACACATAACACACACACACACAACACAGCACACACACACAACACACAGAGAATACACACACAGCACACACACACAGCACACACTGTTGTCAGCTGTTAGATGTATCTGTGAAGAGGAGCAGAGGTCACAGCTCTTTACTCTTCACCTGTAAACACGCTCGTAAAGATTTGATTGGATTAGGTTTCATTTGATGATTTTTAACGTCAGTGTCTTTCTCGCTTTGTTTAAATTCAGGAGTCAGCTGAGCCACAAATCAACATCCTGTGAATGTGCCTGTGGTCAACAAGTGCGAACCACCAACAAGTGATGACCCCGACTCTGAATGACGTCATGTACATGTCACAGCAGCAGGGTCTGGTCTGTTTGAACTGACAAATAAAGAAATGGAAGAGGCCACGCTGCACATTTTTCTTTTGGAGTTAGTGTCGTGATTATGTTGTAGCTAAGCCTTACATAAAAGTACATAAATAAAAGATAATAATGGATGTTCACTCTGTACATATTTGGGTTTATCATCTCATAGGTACTCAAGCTGTGTTTTCTTCAAATAGACAAATAATTGATCTGGCAGTTGAGGTTGTAAAATAAGCAAAATTTGAATAAAAAAATCCAGATAATCCAGACAATTCACTTTTCTTTTATGCATTTTTTTTTTATATATTTGTCATTGCACTTTCTGGGCACAGCCATAATTAATCTTCTTACCTAATATTCATAATAATAATGGGAATATTTATTAGTAAAATAAAAAAAAGTGTTCACAATAGTGGTTGAAATGGACAAAAAGTCTTAGTTCTTCAGTACAGTCACGTGATAGGTGTTGATAAAACTGGATGTCTTTTAGTTTACGCTTCCACAGCAATGACCCCTCCAGTTTCCTTATATCCAATTGGGAATACTGTACCTGCGGAGTCTCCATTAGTGTCTCAAATGACCACACTTCACCTGCTCTTGTGTTATTGCTCATTCAAACCAGCTCCAGAGTGAATCAGAATGGGACTTGTGAGAAAAATCCTGTTTACACACACGAGGGCTTGACCTGTGAGTCATAATGAACCAGCGCTGAGAATCTTAGCTTCCTCTGCCTACACCCAATTACGACCCTGTAACAAATATTCCCCAAAGTCAGAGCCCTGAGTCAACTGAATTTTTTAACACTGACCTTGATGAGATTATTGTGCAATCTATAAATTTCACATATTTCAATACTGTATGTTTATAATTTCCTTGTGAATTGTGTTGACTGTCACTTGGACCAAGCGTCTGGATGATCCTGGATGTGTGTTAGATCATTTCTTCTTCGTTCTGCGTCCTGATTGGCTGTTGGACTGTCAGTCTCCTCCGTGCCGTGTCTCCTGTACAGTACAGAATGTGTTCAGACAAATTTACATAAACGTTGGATCTCAGTGTGACTCTGAAGTGCTATACGTTTGCAATTTGTTTTCTCCCCGACAAAACCCACAATGTCGATGAAACGTTCTGCACCGACAAAGGCGCCTACGAAGGTTTGAACTTTGAGAGAGTTTAAACAAAAGAGAAATGTGAGAAAATGTCACTGCCTGTGTGAGAAAAGTGTATAAAGTGTGTGGTGAGGGGTTTTACAGCTGCAAAACACACACACACTCATACACCAGTGCACGCAGACACTGGGGGTGAGGTAGGTTAAGTGTCTTGCCCAAAGACACAATCACAATGAGTGGTGCGTCTGACCGCTCAACCAACTGAGCTGCTGTTGTCCCGTAGTATGGCATTAAACTTCTATCTTCATAAACACAAGCATTTGAAGCCACTAGACTACTACATTTTTTTCAAGGTATTTTTCAGCAATAAACACATGAGTAATTGAATAAATGCAGGATAGACAAGTATAATGCCATATGGTGGAACATTCTAGGCAAAGCAATAACATCTCCAGCTGGTCGTCTAAAGTAAAAGTTACAAAGTGCACCTTTAAAAGCTTAAAATCGTCAGTTTAGCATAATCTTAGTTTACATCTCATAAAGCCTTCACTACACGATAAGTACTTTTATTTACGTTACATTTTACAAACATCGCAACGTTTCAGTAGAAATCCAAGAATCCAGTTCAAGAAATCCATACTACATTTCATAATGATGGTTTTCCCCAGAACATGACTGATCTGCATGTTTAAGTCTTTCGATGATTACTAAGCACCTCACTATTTCTAATCTCAGAGGATGCCTTTAGGGGATGATCTCGTGCTGAACAACTCTTGCCAGACACTCAGTGGAAAATGTGTATGGATATTCCAGTTAGGAGCCCCACTATAAGCATCTACAGGAAACAGGACAGTGAATACAAAAAGAATATGGGGTTGACTGGAAAACGGGGATGAGGTTAGGAAACAATAACAAGAAGTCAGTCATTACCAGTAAAATGTTGTACGCGGTAGCACAGAGCACAGAGCCACAGACAAACTGGTTTTGGGAAATTGTAGGAACATTGGATGAGGAAATAGGCAATGTTAGGCAATAAAGTAATGTTGTATTCAAGACCGCACTAATCGAGACCAAGACCTGTCCATGACCACAGGGTCCTAAGACCAGGACAAGAGACAAGACCAAAACCTCTGAGTCCAGACGAGACACCACAGCCCATCGGGACCAAGACCAACTTGGTTATTTTCTGCATTTATTTGTATTTTACTGTCATTTTGACACATATAAATCTACCTTCATTTCATCAGATTAATGCTGTTTTCTTTCTTCCTTTATTCTTTATTTGACAGGGACCATGTACAAATTCATTAATCTTACAAGGAAAAGATGATTTGTACCAGATTTAGCTACTGCTACTTTCCATCTGCAGTCCCTGGGCAGGTGAACACACATTAAAAAATACATATCAATTAACAATTACAATATACGACTACCAATTTGCCATACAACAATAACAATTAAATACAATAAAAAAATGACCCCATGTCCAATACAGTATGTCCCCCCCAGTCCAGACTAATATAAAAATCATTATGTGCAGGTTTATACAGTGAGCACAGAGCAGCACCAACTAACTAGACTGATGGACACTTTTGATTATTTAAAATGTACTTTTTCAAATTTCTAGTAAAACTATTAAAATCCACAGACAATTTCAGACTGTCTGGAAGCTGATTCCACTGCCTAATGGTTTGATAAGAAAAAGCCGATTGAGCAAAGGCCGAGGATCTTTTTGGAACTATGCAATTTCAGTTTACAGAGAAACGAGTGGATCGGGTAGTTTGTTCAGAACAAAGGATAGTAAATTCTAAGCTTCAAAGCCAAACAAACTGTGTTATACTGAAACACTCTGTGGTCCTTGTTTGGACCCTCACCCACACTTTGAGAGTCTGTTCATAACTGGAGTTGTATGATCTTACTGGACGTGCAGTGATATTCTCCAGCCTCTGCACATTTACTACAGCAAATACACTGGATTTGTGCACTTTTATTATGCAAACTTCAGCCCAGATGTCGCAGTGCTCTGCACACACTGTAGCATATGTTTAGATTTGTTTTTGTTCTGAGTTTGGTCTTGGTCTAATCTGTGCGAAAGCACGAGGAGCAGCTGTGACACTGTGGAGGCGTGTGTGTAATCATGTGACTGTGTGTGTGTGTGTGTGTGTAGTGATGCGACACTGTGGGGGGGGGGGGGTGTAGTGATGTGACACTGTGGGTGTGTGGGTGTGTGTGTGTGTGTGTGTAGTGATGTGGGGGTGTGTGGGTGTGGGTGTGGGGGGGGGGGGCGGTGGGTGGGTGTGTGTAGTGATGTGACACTGTGTCTGTGTGAGAACACAGAACTACGACTTCATTCAGTTATTGAGTTTGAAGCTGATGTCATTCCCTGTGAGTGTGAAAGAGCGGACTGAGCTGGAACTACAACAGGTGAGATGATTTGTTAAACAAGTCCCTCTAGAATAACATTAAGGTCACAAGCTAGCTAGCATCAGGTTTTTTTAGTTAGCTAGTTAACTGTCTTTTTGTTGAACATCACACATCTGAATGTGAGGGACCATGAACACTCAGATTAATCACAGGCTCCTGAAAATGTGCTGTTTAAATCCATTTTGTATTTTTATTGCATTTAAGACAATCTTAAAACTCTTTTGGCTGTTTGCTAAAGTGTGCATTGTGTCACCATGGAAATTGCGGAACATTGCGCCATAGACATACATGCAGAACACCCACAGTCCAGTTCAGAGAGCTTTTTGGGACCTCTGTGCAGAATAAAGTTCAAGAGAGTTTGTAATTTGCTGACTCTATTGTGATATTGTTTACACTAGGGCTGCATGATAAATCTAATCGAAATAGCAATTTGAATGATGACATATTTAATTAATTTGTTTAATTAATTTTAATAATTTAGTCTGTACAAGACAAAATGCATTATCTTATTGTGTAACTCTAAAAACATGTTGTGTAAGACATGTGATTCTTCTATTGGTTAATATGTCTTCTCTCAAAAGTGAACGCTTGTGGATGTTAAAATATGAACTTTGAACAGGAATTGCAACTGTAATCACAATGCTGGTTAGATAAAAGATAAATTTGTGCAAAATCATTCAGACCTTGTCCACAGCTTTCTGACCACAAATGCCCAGTGTATTCCAGTATGAGAGGGTTATAGTTAAAATAAAGGACTGAAATCTAAATATTATATCAAAAATAGTTATGACCAGTGGGGGAAGAAGTATCACATGAAAAAAGTAAAAGTAAAAGTACCCTTTTAAAAATGTACATAAACAGTAAAAAATGTAATTATTTCTAGCATATTTTGAGTCTAATAAAGATTCAACTGTGGTGATTTTGATGCAGATTTGAGCTGAATTTTGTTCAACAGGAACAATTGAATCAATCTTTTTTTTCTGCCTGGTTTTATTTATTTTTGTTTGTGCAAAAAAAATAAACCCTCAGCCTTTTCAGCAGGTCTCAAAAAAACCCAAAACACTTTTACTTTTCAGTCATATTCAAAACTGTAGTGGAGTAGAAAGTACAGATACAGTGCTCATGTACTGAAGGAAAAGGAAAAAGTATCCACTATTTAAGTAAAGTACAAATCCCTAGAATATTTACTTAAGTACACTACTTTATGGCTTTTACTTTCCATTCCACCACTGGTTTTGACACTGACACACACATTTAAACTGACAAATAATACACAAAAGAAGAAATAGTTTAAATAAAGTTAAAACAATAGCTGCAGTTTATGCATTCTGAAAACATGACTTTATATCTGAGCTCGCTTTCCATTCAACACATTTAATTTTTGCAATAAATTATGACTGGGCTGACCTAGAACATTTTCAGATGATGAGTGAACCATCAGAAACACAGAGAGAGCACAGAAATTCCATACACTGAAGTTGGTATGTTGTTGGCAAAGTTCTTCCATGTCAAGAATATTTGAGGTTGTTACATTCAAAGAAGTAGGTCATCAATAATAAATGATCTAATTAAAGTACTTTATCGTTTTATAAATACAACGAAAAGATAGATATATATATATTATATATGCTCCTGGCACTTGGCCCTGTATTTATCATGGATGAGTTCACTCAGTGATGGGAAGAATCCAAGCCCAGCGGTTACAAAACCCAATCAGAGCTGACTAAAAAACTCCACGCCAAAAGCAGGAACGCTAAAGTATTTGGAAAACTGCAGATGAGGGAAGGAGAGAGCTAGATGGGACTTGGACCAATGGAATCTTCACCTCCTGAACACCTGCCGCACTGCGCACTGTTGCCGCGGGAGACAGGTGAACAGGTCGTTGCAGGCTGCAGCTTGGAATCCAACAAGATCTCACTTTGTGTTATTGAAACCAGACCAAAACCAACAGCCGACAGATAAAAGAAATAATCTAGAGTTTTTCTGATGTAAAAAGGTCAATGTCAGTGATGAGTGATGTGTTGAGGAAAATATGATGATTTACTAGTTATTTAAAGGCACTCTATGGAACTTTTCTGGTGAATGGGTCTGCCACCTGTTTTGTCTCCATGGAAATGTTATTGTTTTGCCTGGGTTTTTCCACAGTATGGCAGCTATTGTCTTACATAGACATCTTCTCAAGAACTACGGCCTACCACTGTCAAACTGTTAAGAGAGCTCGAAAAGAGCAAGAAATTAGCAGAGAATGAGAGCGTTTGAATATGGTCATTAAGGCTGAAACTGGAGTCAATAGCTGTTTCCAGTTTGTGTGTAGTTAGCTCCTCCCTTCAGACAGATATAAGGCAGTGTCCAGCAGTAATCTGACCACAACTGAAGGAAAGGCTTGGATGAGCTGTTCCAGGCAACGCAATAATATCTCCATGAAGACGAGCACATGCCGGACCCCCCTAACCAGAAAAGTTATAGCGCACCATTAATATCACCTGTGTTAATGACGAACTCTGAGTAAATGTCCTATCTAAAGCAAAAATTTAGTTTGAGTTTAGAGTTGAGTTTTGACTTTCTTCCAAGTCTACTGTTGCTCAACATACAAGTTTACATGATCCGTCTGCTTCCATTGAACTTTTCAAATAAATAAACTTTAGCGGAACTTTCTGCATAGTATTTGCAGCTGGTTGAAACCAATATACGATAAATACTTTCACTTAGTCATAGCAACAACAGATGGGCAATAAAATAGAGTAAACTGTACAATATTTAGTATCAAATACATGTTGTATTTGATCATATTCACTAATAAATAAGAAGTTGGAGACTTAAGTAAGTATTAAGTATTGCCAAGAAAAGTAGTTGTTAAAGGTAGCAAATCTAAAACCCGCTAACCATAATCCAGCAACGCTATTGGCTGAATCATGATCAGTGTGGACCCAAACAGACAAAATGTAATTGTGAAGGAAGAGATCACAGACCAGGTAAAGAGATGAAAGAAGTTTATCTGATCAGATGAATGAAGTTACAGACAGCAGCACATGCTTTACATTTCAAGGGAGTTTTTCCAGTACCTACACCCTGAGAAAGGTCCTACGGCTTAACTCATTTTACATACTTTCCATACAAGGTCATAAATGGATATACCATTAGCTGTTTACAGTAAGGTAGAATAAGTCACTAAAAGATGCTTGCGGTCACTGAAAAGATGTACAGTTGTCCTTCGCTACATCACGGTTCACCTTTCGCTGTCTCGCTATTTTGCAGATTTTACCACTACAGTTTTACATGCTTTTTTTACAGTGTATCAACGCGCATTGTGTTCTGCGTCCTGATTGGCTAAGAGACTGCAGACCATTGTCAATCACTCTCCTCCGTGCCGTGTCTCTTGTACAGTACAGAATGTGTTCGGCCTCTTGTCGACCTGAGGGTGAAGAGCTGTGTCCTGTAACCAAAGTAGCAGGCTCCAGTGTAAGTAGTGAGTCTGGTCAGTATTTGTGAATTTACCTTTTGGATATTCTATGGCAAGAACACAATGTAATCAGCAGGAATAATTGGCTTTTCCGTTGTATCTGAAGACTACAACACATTTTACCAAGCTAACTAAAACAACATCGATGACCTAATTCTTTACTGGCAACAAGACTTAACTTCACCACTAGATTTCAGAGTCTTACACGTGCCGTTCCCTAAAGCTAATACTTTCTGTGCTCATTAATCACAGTGCATGTTTGTTTATGATAGACAGTAGCAGACGACCTGTCAGCAGAACACAGGTACGACCATGTCCGAAACGCGTATTTCAAATTAGCACTTATTAGCCGAGAATTACGGCTTATTTTCTCAGTCTTCCATCTTAAGATCAAAGAAGTGTGCGGCACAATGGAGTGACATGAATCCACTGATAATGTCAAAAGCACTGCGCTCCTGTATTCATCCGGAGATAAGGAGATTCCACGGAGCAGCTGTACTGGTAATAAAAAGTGCACGTTGAGTGACCCTGCAGAGAAGAGAGGGGCGGAGGGGTCAACGCTAAACAGTTTGTGACGAGAAGCTGGTGTTGTCTCGATGCTTAAATGTTCAAACTCAATTTCAGTACGGTTGATAATTAAAAGTGCAGAACGTGATTGAACGTTATTCCTTTCTTACCTTTTGCATTCCAAGCATTTCAATTATTCACCGTGAGGAGTTTATAATCACTTTCACAACTTTCAGAAGAGCAGAGTTTGTGGTTACGGTAAAGCTAACGACAATTGCATGCAAAATAATGCTTTGTAATTTGTTGCAGACAGTACACAACGGACGTATTTTGACCTCAAGTGCTGCTTATACAATATATCTGTATAGTGGCAAAACAAATAAATGATAAATAATAAATTAATTAATAAAAAAACCTTGAATGGCGCATAATATGGGATCTTTAAACTGTCCATGTTACGCCATTTTTGTAGTTTTTGTGTTTTCTGTGCTGTCTTACCCTCTTCTGTGTGCTTGCCTGGAGCTGGGCGGAGACTCTGGCATCACCCACTACACACCTGCTGCTCATAAGCAATCAAGCCTGCACCTCCGGAGTGAAAAGGGACTGAAGATCCTACACACGGGGCCAGATCTTCTGTGTGTCTACCGTGTATCCTCCGTGGTACGGTTCTGTTTGGTTCAGTCTAGTTTTCGGGATTATGGGCTCAGTACTCAGCAGTTTTTTCTCGTTTTTCACCAGATCCTGCAACTTGGAACTACCCTGCACCTCCGCCTCCGACCCAGCTCTCCACGACCGGTACGAACACCTCAGCCTCCGACCCAGCTTCCATGACTGGTTTGAAGATGTCAGCCTAAGACGCCGCTCCATCAACCAACATTCACATTTTCCTTGCTTGTAATAAACTTTGTCAAACTTTGATCTCCCAGATGTTATGACAGATCTGTTATTTCCTTCTGAAAAAACATAATCAGAGTTGTGCGTTTCGTTCACACCTGTTTAACACACAAACTCTGCAGATTTAGGCTAACTGTTTCTCTCAAACAGAAAACACTTCCCTCCACATTGTGATGTCACCATGTGGTAATACAGGAAATGCTCCGTTGTTTTAAACTCCATACACCTTCACTAGAATCATTCAGATAATTTCAGCCCTGGAATTTGGAATCTCTGTTGAACTGAAGGTAAAAGGTTGCCGTTAACTTGAAAACTACCACTTCATGACATCACAAGGAGCAGTTTGAGCTTTGGAGGTGTGGACAGCCCAAAAATACAAGATTACTCAAACCTGTGTGAATGAAACAAAACACAACTCAAGGTAAGTTTCTGCTTTGGAAACAACATTTTAACATGGCTTGATGTTCGCAAGAGTCCGTTTTGCATAATATAGGATCTTTAATACATTGAGACACCTTTCTCTGTCCCTGGCCTTTCCATGGGGAGGTTGTGGGACAGAGGACGGATGAGACAGCCACAGGGAGACATGGAGAGGACCACAGAGCTCCACAGAGTACAATTATCCCAAACAAGAGTGCGCCAGGCCGGCCTACTCTCACTGTAAGAGTCCTGACAGAAGCAGCACCAGCCTCATATTTCACCGCTCTGCACCCCCCGGATCAACGTGCAGGCGCAGACAGACGACGCACAGACGCACAGCACCAATCACACGCATAGAACATTATGGACTGAAAAATATATATGATGTTGATAAGAGAAATCAACAGAACATAAGGAGAAGGAAACAGAAAGCAGACACACAACATATTAAAGAAGTACTATGTAACTTTTCTATGCCTGGAATGTTATGGTATTGAACTGCCTCCTCTGTTTGATCAATTTACAGCATCT
The DNA here is from genome assembly GCF_009829125.3 of Periophthalmus magnuspinnatus. Classification (NCBI taxonomy): domain Eukaryota; kingdom Metazoa; phylum Chordata; class Actinopteri; order Gobiiformes; family Gobiidae; genus Periophthalmus; species Periophthalmus magnuspinnatus. The sequence goes on along the minus strand of NC_047131.1, from coordinate 2,463,429 downwards.
CCTAATCGTCTCCATGGAGATAAGTTTAAAGCCATACTGTGGAACTCTCCAGGCAAAACAATAACATCATGAGACCAGCAGGTGGCGGACCCTCCACTGGAAAAGTTAGTGGAAACTTTACTTAAAGCAGCATTATGCATTGTAACTTTTTGGAGGTGGCATGTCACCTGCATCTATGGAAATGGAAAGTTAAAACCATAGATATACCACACTGTGAAGTTTTATAGCCAAAGGAACATAATTGCCATGGAAACATATACTGTATAGCCATTTTTCTTTCAGTTTTTCAGTGCAATAAAAACAAAAAGCTTTTATTTTCACCTATGTTTTGGCTAAAACTAATGCACTGGGGCTTTCATTTTAAAACAGTATATATTTTCTCTGTGTAACGTGTATACCTTTAAATACAACCAAATGGTGAATAATGGACTAATTGTATTACTTTTATTGCGCTAATAAAATGTTATGTGCCACAATGAACATATACGGAATCTCATTTAGACCAGAGACATCTGCCAGACACTCCCACGCTCAATTCAAACTGGTAATTATGTAAACATCTTTCAACAGCACCGGAGGCTAAAAAGAAAACTATAACATCAAGTGTGCACTCTGAAGGAGCAGACAGCACTGTTTCAAACTCACGCCAAACGAGCACCACGTACAGGTGATCTTTAACAGAGGCCGCAGAAGGCTCGGGTTCATGTTAAAGTGGACAGAGCTCTGACCACCTCAGAGATGAATGTGGTCTCTATGGAAGTATAATGCCATACTGTGGAACATTCAAGGCCATCCACTACATTTGTAACGTTCATCTTGGTTTCAAGTTACATTATTAACTTCTCATTTTCTTTTAGTCAGACAATTTATTAGTAAGATATGTATGTACCTTGACATGTTTCGGCTACTAACTGCAAGCTATCTTCTATCTAACCTGGCAGGTCGCTCAGACTGACCACACCTACAGGAACTAACAACAGCTGACATGTGACATGTGACCACCAAGACCAGCGACAGCTCTGAAGATGGCTCAAGGTAAATACATGTCACTTATAAGCTGCCTGAATAGAAGACAATAAGACATCAACTTGGCTCAAAGGACTGGGATGCCACTGCTTTTATGTGAGTATAATGTGTATCACTATGTTTGCTCATGTCATTCCTGTCTGAAGGAGATGCAGCTCAGTCCAGCCCGGCTAGAGGAGCTGTGAGGAGCTGTGAGGAGCTGTGAGGAGCTGTGAGGAGCTGTGAGGAGCTGTGAGGAGCTGTGAGGAGCTGTGAGGAGCTGTGAGGAGCTGTGAGGAGCTGTGAGGAGGCAGGACCAGACTGATCAAAGCCCGCTGTGCTGGTTCAACACCCTACATGTTCCAGATGAGCCCAGGCACCAACATCTGGCTTTATGTAATGGCCCAGAGGTCGTGACCCCAGATGTGTCCAGAAACAGCACTGTCCAATACTGACTGAATCCTTCTAGATGAAAATAGAAAAAATATTGGCAACTTCAGCAGCAAATCTTAAGGTTCAACAACATCCAAGAACTATATTTTTGCCTGTTTTTTTTTCTGTCTGCTCTGCAAGCCCCTTTTCTTTCCCATGATCCTTTTCAACACCTACACAATGAGGAGTGCAAGTTACAATCCAGGAGGAAACATTTCAAAATACTGAAGCGACCAGTGCCACGAGCATGAGGTCCCACAATATATCAACATCACAGTTTGAGTTGGTGCAATTATAAAAATGCAAAGACAGCAATAATTTTGATAACAGAAATATAAATAATTGTATACCTTAGAATTTGAGATTAATTTTGTCAGACAGGAGCGTTTGTTTACCTGCTTTATGTCTCTCAAACATTAATGCTCCTCGAGTTGTTTACAATGTGCACTCTGATCATACTTTTCAAACAGAAATATCAAATCCAATCACAACTGCAATACTTACAGCAATACTCTTGATTGCATACTTTTCCACGTACTGCTCTGGAACTTTGTGTTGCAACCCTGTAAATAAAGGTTTATCTGATCTTACAAATACAGCTTGACTTTACCGAATCTTACTCCTTAATTTTTTTGCCAAAGATATGCAGCCATACCACAAAAAAAATCACCAAAATCCCCAGAAGTGCAGACAATGATGTTAAAGGAAGTAAAATAGATAAGATAGATAAAGTGAAAATTCCAAGTTTACACAGTGACTGTATATAGACTGTGTTGACAATGAAATGCTAAAACCACAGCTCACTGAAAGGTCAGAGGGGGATCATGTCGGTTTGGTCTCCAGTGGTGTATGTGACACTGTGAGGCTGCTGTGCTGGCGTAAAAAGCCCTGGACACGACATTTTCCCATGTATTTGAGCAAAATGCGTCTTGCGTCTTGTGTCTCTCCTGAGGTCCACTGTGTACTCACTGTGTCTAATTATGATGTTTTTTATAGTCTGATAATCAGGAAGCGTACTAGTTGCTTCGCTCTAGTCTTTGAGACTGTGAAAAGTGCTTATAAACTCATCGCTGTGAGTAATTAGGATGCTCTGAATGCATAAGGTAAGTGAAGAATAACTTGCACCACTTGGACCACGGCAAACATAGGTAAAAGTTGTGTATATAGAAGGAGACAAGCCCAAATCTGGTGAGATGCTGTCAGGGAAATGATCATCAGAGGAAGCGAGTGACAGTCGAGAGAGCTGCACTAAACAGACCAGGGTCATGTGACTGACACTGCAGAGAGGAGCACTGATTCAATTTCTAGAAGGAAAAGTTGTTGAAGTGGGTAGGTATTATAATGTAGAAAGCACATCATTGACTGCTGTAGTACTCTTGGCATATTAACATCATACCTGGTTTAATTGTGTGAGTGTGTAAAGACATGCTGAACTTTTTCCCTTTGCTACATGATTACAGTTGTCCCTCGCTATATCGCGCTTCACCTTTTGCGACCTCGCTGTTTGTGGATTTTTTTTGTGCAATTTAGGGTTATTTTTAGAACATAACCCCCGCGATAAACCAGAGAATACTGTAATAGAATAGAAAAATAGATTGTAAGGAATGTTTCAAAGTAATTCTGTATTGATAAACTAGTCACACACATTGTTCTGATGTGATCTTGGGCTGCAAATCACAAGGGACGCAAATGGCAAATGACAAAGACTGTAGTTTTTGTGCCATCATTTCCTCCACAAATAACAAAATATCCTGTCTTAGATCTGTACTGAACATGTGACAGTAGCTCAGGAGGGAGAGTGTTTGTCCACTGATCTGAAGCTTAGTGTGAGTGGGTGAGTGGTTCCTTGATGTAAAGTGCTTTAAATGCCTTAAAGATGGAAAAATGCTATATAAAACTGCGACCGTTTACCAATTACTTACAATTTGTTTCTGTATTAGTTTGTTTTTGTTTGGTTGGCTTTTAGTCAATTCATCTGGATGTGTTATTAAATCATAAATCACTAATCTAATTGGAAACACAATGCTTGTTAGAAAATCACAAATAGATCTTTTTTCTCCCAAATCATTCAGCTCTTATATGATCTTTAGCCCATTTGGCCCTGTTGATTTTGTTCTTTGAAACCAATACACACACATTCTTTCCACTGTCAAACTTCACTGTTGGGAAGATGATTTGGTGATAAGCCGTGCCATTTGGCCTCCTCACAATAAAAGTTCGAGGAACAACAGGAGCCTGCACTGTATGTAGCGGGGATTGAGTTGCAAAAAATATTGTCTACTAAAGTTGATACTTTTTCTCAAGTGCTTCCGACAGCTCGGATAAAGACATAGTAAAAAAAATGTACAAATAAAACAAGAAATGGCAGTAAAAAAAATGTCTGCAACTATTATTTCTCTGTATAATTTACTACTTGCTACAATAGAAGCACCACTGCAGCTCATGGAAGAATGCATGAGAGCGGGACGACAGGAGCTCCACTGGTAGAGCATTGATCTGGAGGTTGGTGGTTCAAATCCCACTCTTGACATGAACATCATTGGTTGAGCGGTCAGACCCACTGACCCACAGGTTGATGGTGCACTTCCAGCTGCCACAGATGAACACTGTCATTGTGTCCTTGGGCAAGACATTTAACCCACCTTGAACCCAGTGTGTGTGTGTGTGTGTGTGTGTACACTGGGTCCATGTGAACTGTCCCTGAGTTACATTTTTCATAACTGTTCAGGCCTCTGATGGGTGATCTCGAGTGTTTCCGAAAGCTCAGATAAAAACGTAGCAAAAGTAAAACTTGAAAATAAGACAAGAAATGTAAAAATTCAAAAATAAAAGTTATTTCCCTGCATAATTCACTACATGAGGCCATTGTTTCAGCTTAAATGGAAGCAGCACTGCAGATCTGGTGCGTCTGAATTCAGTGCATCTTACTCACTGTGGTCAGTTCATAAAATCAAAGCTGCGTAAAAACACTATAATTTCAGCGACGTATAATTTACCTGTTGGACTTTATGGCCAGGGCTTAACCCTTAACACGTACAAAAGTTAGCATGCATGGGTTAGCCTTTTTAGCGTGAATAATGACTGGGGTGACGACAAGGCCAATATAAGCAAAGGTCAGCACTGGAGCGCCTATATACAACAGCAGTCAAGCTTAACGTTGTGTACACATAGTTAGAGGCTATATTAGGACCAAGATGTACGTTGGAATAATAGTTTTAGATACATTTACCCGGGTTTGGAAAGAGTCGTTGGTATTAGAGTTGACACTAGAATTTCAAACTTGATTTTGATAATAAGAAAATGGACTTGATACGCAATACACATTCTGATACCGAGTTCTTTAGACAATAGAGTGTGATTTTCAACATGAAATCCTTGTACTTTTCCTTATATTCCCATGTGTCTTATATCTATGTAAGTTGCTATGGAAAAAGTCTACTGTATTGTTGATGTATTTGTTGTCAGACCAAGTAGACAAAAGGTCGAACATTTCACCAGAAGCCTTCCTGTTCTGGAAAAACAGTGAAACATGGGAAGAGTAGGTGTGTACATGTCCGCTCTTGAAACTGCAGTGCCCCTCAGGTCTGCGCACTGCCCTACTCCTCCTCTTCACCTGCTGCTCTAACCCGCCCTGTCAAGTGAGGTTACTGACACCACTTATCAATGCACTTGAAGAGGTTTGAAAACAGCAGCTACTTACACGCATGTACTAGTGTAATCATGTATGAACACAGACCATGGGAAATGGGTCACACTGTGTACATGAGTGAAAAAAGATAAATATGTTTTGCACGGAGGCAGCCACAGTTGCCTTGGGGCAGATTGACAGAAAGAGAGTTCAACCAGCCGCCAGCAACAATGAAATTACTAAACACATTTTGACAGGCATGTTTGGGGCAGTTTTTTGGTGAAGGGTCTGCCACCTCGTCTCCAGCACGATGTTATTGCTTTGCTTAGAAATACAGGTCAGATCTGTAGAAAGGCAAGCCTGCTCACACTGAAAATGTATGTTTTTCAAAGTACATTTAGCAATAAAAGCATCTGTAATTGAATAAATCGAAGACAGTATGTTAATGCAGGGGTGTCAGACTCATTTTCACAGAGGGCCACATCAGCAAAATGGTTGCTCTCAAAGGGCCAGATGTAAATGAAAGACAGTATAAATGTAACTAAATAATGTAATGTAAATGTAAAACTATTTTTTAATCTTGTTAATTAACCATTTCTGTATTTATTACTTATTCAAGTCACGAATATTGCATATGAATTTGCATAGATAATGAAAAACATCTGTGTAACTGTGTATCTTCTGATAAACTGACATTTTAAGACAGTCATACCTTTTAATTTACCTTGTCGCGGGCCACATAAAGTGACATGGTGGGCCACATTTTGCCCACGGGCCTTGAGTTTGACACATTTCAGGCCAACCAATAACATCTTGGGTTATTTTTTTAACATAACCCCTCTGATGTTTTTTATCTAATTTTATGTTGTTCCTTGGGTGTTTTGAAAGGCACTTATAAATAAAATGCATTATTATTATTATTATTATTATTATTATTATTATTATTATTATTATTATTATTATTATTATTATTATTATAAACCAGGGACCACTGTAATTTAATTTGTTAAACTCAGCTGTTATGCGCAACTTCAGAATAATAGCAGAATTTTATAATGTGAAATACTAAGACATAAGTACAAATGTCCTGTATCTCCAGACCTGATATCACATGGCCTTTGGTGTGCACTAGTGTCCCCGGTGCTCTCAGCCTCTCTTGTGGCTTTCAAACCTCATGTCGCTGGCCTGCGCTGCCTCTCTATTTATGCATGAAAATAAAGGAGAGACGCAGCCCCTCCTAAATCTGTAAACTGCAATTAAGCTAAATTCCACGTTTATTTCCAAATGCCATCCCAGCTCCAGACCATGTGAGAGTCTCTGGTCTAAAATTATCACACTTTCGGTCAGAAGGCCAAGATGAACCTTCACGCTGGCCGCAGCAGGAAAAAAATCTATTGTACTATTGCACCAGAGTGAGTTGTTTTTGTTTTCAATGTACAGCCACTGGAATTGTATGTTAGAGAAAATGTCATTTCTGTAGTAATTTTAGATATAACTCACATGTGCGTAACACTAGACGCTTTGCTTATCCTGACCCAAAATAAAACCTATAACAGAAAAAACAAAAGAGCAGAAATTATGGGACAGATTCCAGACTTGTCTCCCTCAATTGAAACGCCTGAAAACTCCTAAATGTCAAGATGAATATTCTGAATTCCAGTTATTTACTCTCCTTTAGACATTCTTCCTCTCTCTCAGCCTCTCTCCCTACAGTGACAGACCTATAATCGGAAGTCTACAACAGTGTCATTTGGAGAACGGGTGTCCTTTTCATGGGAGCATTATGGTCAGCTTGGAAAAACAGGATTTATATCACGCTGGGAGGGGCCAAGTGTGAACCATGCATTATCCAGCATCGGCTGTGGGCACCCGTGGGTGTCAGCAGCACAGACAGACATGCTATTATACATACAGTATTTACGTCAAACAGGGAGGATCAAGTTCAGCATCCACTATTCTATTCATTTTATAGTATACTTAAGCTGTTTATGGTCCATGTTCATTTGTTTTCCAATGACCTGTTTCATTAGTTGTGTTATGTATAGGTCACTGTGGTTTTTATGTCAGTCCCACTGTCACCTCACTGAAGCAGACACTTTAAAATGCAGACTGGAGCCCATCCCAATAAGAGAGAGCCACACACACCAGGGGCCTACTACAAACAGGCCTGACTTATGCACCTTTTCCACAAGCATCAACTAACAGAGCCTGCATTTTCAAACCCTGCTCAGGTTGGGCTGTAGATATGATGTTAGCGGAGTGTCTGCGCCTGATTTTCCAAAAGTGTAAAAAAACACAGCCTTCAGATCTGATCCACTGACCTAATATTTTGAGGATTGGAGTATTCTGGTGAAGTTAAGCTTACCACGCATAGACAAACAGGAAACCCACCCGGACATTAAAAGAAAAGCTTATAAACCGAGACAATAGCACCCACCACAAACAAAAAAACACAAACATTTTAGACAAAACAGAGCTTAAATGTACTTTGAAACGTAAAGATTGGAGTGGACTTACCATTCATGGCCAACGGCTGGGAATCAAAGGAACCGTTACCTATAAACAACAGAAAAGAAGATATTTATACAATACTTTTGTATAAATATGCTCCATAAAAGAACAGTCTGTGGTCCAGGAAAGGCTTGTGAGGTTAGTTTGTAAAGACAGAATCATTTGTTTTTCCTTTTGTGATTGCCTTTGATATGAGAGCACTTTTTCACTCTCAATTGGCTGTGGGAATAACAAGGGTGACATAACTGCAACTTCCTGCTGAGAAATCTTTAATGTGGTTTATTTGTTTTACTGTGTCTTTTATCTACTTAGAAAAAATAAAACTCGTACAAACTGAACTCCTAAAGCAGGATCAAGACAGATTTGGAAAGTGACATTCAAAAGGTAAGTCAGTTCTAGCCACTCAGAGGTCAGGAGGCGAGGAGGCGAGGAGGCGAGGAGGCGAGGAGGCGAGGAGGCGAGGAGGCGAGGAGGCGAGGGGCGAGGAGGCGAGGGGACGAGGAGGCGAGGGGACGAGGGGACGAGGAGGCGAGGAGGCGAGGAGGCGAGGGGACGAGGAGGCGAGGAGGTGAGGAGGCGAGGAGGCGAGGGGACGAGGAGGCAAGGGGGCGAGGAGGCGAGGAGGCGAGGAGGCGAGGAGGCGAGGAGGCGAGGGGATGAGGAGGCGAGGAAGCGAGGGGATGAGGAGGCGAGGAAGCGAGGAGGCGAGGGAATGAGGAGGCGAGGGGGCAAGGAGGCAAGGGGATGAGGAGGTGAGGAGGTGAGGAGGTGAGGAGGTGAGGAGGCGAGGAGGCGAGGGGATGAGGAGGCGAGGAGGCGAGGGGGCGATGAGGCAAGGGGATGAGGAGGCGAGGAGGTGAGGAGGTGAGGAGGCGAGGGGATGAGGAGGCGAGGAGGTGAGGAGGCGAGGAGGCGAGGGGACGAGGAGACGAGGGGGCAATGAGGCGAGGAGGTGACGAGGCGAGGAGGCGAGGGAATGAGGAGGCGAGGGAATGAGGAGGCGAGGGGGCGAGGAGGCGAGGGAATGAGGAGGCGAGGGAATGAGGAGGCGAGGGAATGAGGAGGCGAGGGGGCGAGGAGGCGAGGGGATGAGAGGGCGAGGAGGCGAGGGGACGAGGAGGTGAGGCAATGAGGAGGCGAGGGGGCGTGGAGTCTCTCAGTGAGTTATTTAATATAATCTATTGTTATCATTTTGATCAAATTTTGCCCTCTTTGGCCAATTTCTTACATTTTCTGCACCTCTTAGCCATTTCAGATCAAGCAAACGTAAATATCAGACAAAGCAAACTCACAAGCAATCACAAAATATAGTTTTAAGTGGCGATTTTATTTACTAAGGGAAAAAAGCCACCTAAACCTATGTGGCCCATGTGAAAAAGTAACTGCCCCTAAACATAATAACTAGTTGAGCCGCCCTTAGCAGCAACAACTGTAGTCAAGTGTATGCCATAACTGGCAATGAGTCTTTCACATCGCTGTGGAGGAATTTTGGCCTACTCTTCTTTGCAGAATTGTTTTAAATCAGCCATATTGGAGGGATTCCGAGCATGAACTGTCTTTTTAAGGTCATGCCACAGCATCACTGCTGTGTTCACGTCTGGACTTTACTTCTCATTTAGTTTTTTTTAAGCCAGAAGCAGACTTGCTCATGTGCTTTGAACCATTGTCCTGCTGCAGAACTCAAGTGCGCTCCAGCTTGAGGTCACAAACTGATGGCCAGACATTCTCATTCAGGATTTGTTGGTCGAGAGCAGAGTTCATGGTTCAGTCAATCACAGCAACTCATCCAGGTCCTGAAGCAGCAAAGCCCCAAACTATGACACTACCACCATGTTTCACTGTTGGCATGATGTTCTTTTTATCAAATGCTGTCTTCATTTTACACCAGATGTAACGGGATGCACTCCTTCCAAAAAATTCAGTTTTTTTCCCATCAGTCCACAGAATATCGAAAAACTTTAGGGACCATCAAGATGTTGTTTGGCAAAAGTGAAACGAGCTTTTATGTTGTTTTTTTGTCAGCAGTGGCTTTGACCTTTGAACTCTGCCGTGCCATTTTTGCCTCGTCTCTTTCTTATGTTTGAGTCATGAACGCTGTCCTTTACTGAGGCAAGTGAGGCCTGCAGTTGTTTAGGTGTTGTTCTTGTTCCTTTGTGACCTCTTGGATCAGTCGTCGCTGTGCTCTTGGGCTAACGTTTGTAGCCTGCCCGCTCCTGGAAAGGTTCACCACTGTACCATACTTTCTCCATTTGTGGATAATGGCTCTCACTGTGGTCCGCTGGAGTCCCAAAGATTAAGAAATGGCTTTGTAACCTTTTCCAGACTGAGACATGTCAATTACTTTTCTTCTTGTCTGCTCCAGAATTTCCTTGGATCACAGCATGACGTCCTGAGTGTGGCAATGAAATAGAACTCAGCTTTCCACAATAATATGATTAAGCACAGACACCTCATCATTTAACAAGGGGGCAATTACTTTTACACACAGGATCACTTAGGTTTGGATAATATTTTTCTCTTAACAAAATAAAATCATCACAGAAAAGCTGCATTTTAAGTTTACTTGGGCTATCTTTGTTTAATATTTAAATTTGTTGATGATTTGAAACAGTTAAGTGTGACATACATGTAATAATCTGTATATTTTTTAATCTATCAGGGGCACATACATTTTAGTTAAGTCTGTAAATGTCTCTATACCTCTCACAAACCTCTTGGCACATCACTAGTTTTCACGTGCAAGATTTATTTGCCCACTAGCACAGCTTTAGAACAACTTTTTCAGACAGAATAGAGAAAGAGGGCGGACCATCCCTGAACAGCCAATCAGCTCTCATCCCAAAGCACCATGCAGCTACTCACATGGCTCAAGTTCACAATAAATACACAATATTCTATTTAGATGAAGAATAGTGGTCTGTTTTTGTAATACACTTTACTAGAATTTACCCAATTATGAGAAAAAAGTTGGGTACTTGAGTTTTAATTGTATTTGCATTTATTGTCTAATGTTTTCATCAAAAATCACACCGGTCTTCCACAATAATACTGAGCCATTCAACCAAATGTCATATTATTTTGTCACCCTCGTCTGTGACACTGCTGACATAAACAAAATGATGGAAAAGAAAAGGTTCCAAAACATGACACTGCAACCTTTACCTGTTAAACAAACAAGCCCTAGTGCTCTTCCAAAGTAGGGCAGGCACTTCACTGTGATCCTAATAAATGATTGTTTGTCACAACATTTGTTTAAGTGAAATGTGAGGACCACGCTCTGGCATCTTTCACATGGAGCAGGCAGACAGAGGCTTAACCCAGCATGCACGTTTTCAAAGAGCACACTATTCCACATGTGGCTTCAACCTGAGGAGAGTTAAACGAATAAAAGAAGAAGAGCCGGAGAAAAAAACTTCAAAGGGGCAGAAAAATGCAAGACAGCACCCATCCACGGACAGTTATGTTTAAAGCAGCCTGAACAAACAGAGCCCAGGCCGAGGCAGGCAGACCAGCGCACGTCCAGAATACAGTAACATTCTGTGTCGCAGCTACAGCCGAGCGTACACAATGCTCCTTTATGTGTGGAATTCGGGTCACACTTTGGTTTACTTAAAAGAATGAGGCGACAGGGGTTTAGTGAGACAAATATTCAAACCATGTCTGTGCATGCTGATGTTTGGGCAACGCGTCCATACTGTGTTTTGTGATTACCGAGAATGAACATTTTCCAACTTTAGATCTGTAATTCATCTAAGCTCATGATGATGTTGTTTAAATTATTCAATTCATGGCACATTCAGGGATCATTGACTGTATATATAAATGGACACATCCAGTGTTGAGAACAATGGCGTTTAAGTATAATGGCATTAGTAACGAGCAATCTAGCTAATGACTCTTTCCTCTGCTGTAACGGCGTCATAGTTACTGTCAGTGTTACAGCAGCGATCACAGATCAGACTCCACTTTCTCGTCTCATTCACAGGAGCTGCAAAGTTTTTCCTTTGTTTTGGGAAATAAACAAAACAGAGATAAAGAAATAGAGACAGAGACATTGGCTAAAACAGAGACTGACTGTAAAGGTGACCAATTAGAAGCAGCATTAGGCGACCATGAAGCATTGAATACTCACTGTTTTCAACAAATATGAGGAAATAACCCGATTCTTGTGGATTTTATGGATACACATCATTATTTGGCAACTCTTTGTGATGAGAGCACAAACAGGCAACTTCAGCGGGGGTGACACGTGTGTCTGAGGTTACAAATCACTAAAAAGACGTCAGTGTGGTGATAATGGACACTCTGCTCACGCTACTTCTTAGATCAGCTGCACTTGCTATTTCTGTTTGGTGATTCACCTCTGATTTTACAAGTGTAGAAGTGCTGTCATGTGGCGTCCACATGTTTGTAATGCTCTGATATCTGTGCATTTTGTAAATGCTGTTTGGACAGGGTCTGTTGTGTAAAGGAGACAGCTGTCTGACCTGCACTGTACAGTTGTGAGTCCGTGTTGGTGATTTTGAGCTCCATGGAGGATAATGGCGTATAAAGCTGACTCTAGGTGTATGTGGTGATTTGCGGGACAAATAAGGCTTGTTTTTAGTAAAAACAGCTGGGGTGTATTTTTGAGATTTTTTTGTAATTAAATAGGCCTAGTTACTTTATCTGGTAACTGGTTACTTTCATCATACAACAATGCAGTTATCAACGCATTTACTTCGGGGGAAACGTTTTTTTTTAAGGATCTTGGCCAGCATTGGATATAGCAAACCTGCTAGCCATTGTTTTTCACATAGGAAGTGAGCATGGACGAGCTTCCAGCTCCACCAACTCTCTGTAACTGCTGCTGTCAGACTCGTCATTTTGGTCTAAAATGTTTGTATTAATCCGCTCTACATGATCCTGTTTTTTATGTCACTATTGTGTCTGTAAATCAAGATATGAACATTAATAACAGACAAATCAGGCGCCTTCTTTCCAGAGGTCGCTCCCACTAACGTTAAGAGTTGACAGCATCGCTAAACCAGCGTTATGGGTGGGCCGGTTTTCTTCAACAGCTCTGCTCCAGATTGGCTCTTTGGTTGCTATGGTACTTGAGGTTGAAATTCCAAATATGGACCTTGGCTCCATATGACCTTCATTTGACTGGAGCTGAACGCTGTGGGTGACGTCACACTCACTTAGTCCACTTCTTCATACAGACTATGGTTCACACTTGTCCATGTTTGGTCTTGGTTTGAGCCCAGTTTAGTCCTAATGTAAACCTGGTTTGGTTCTGTCATAGTTCTACATTAGTCCAGGTTTAGTCCAGGTTTATTTCTGGGTTTTGTCCAAGTGCTTAAGTGTGAACACATCCGGTGTCTAGGGCTGGGCACGATATCTACCAGTGTAAGACATCCATATTACCTTGGCAGAAATCATTTATTTGTCATATTATCTTAATTACACTTAATAAAGCAGGAACAAAGACTTAATAAACAACTTGTTTATTATAAACTAATGATTCAGGCTTTGTAGTTAATCAAACTAAATTGTAAGTGGTAAGTAAGGATTAGGAGTTAGAATGGATGTATAGGGTATTAACTGACCAGTCACTAAGCCCGAATCATTCTTAATAAACTATGAACAAAGTCTTTATTGAAGAGTCGTTATTACAAAAAGGTACCAATAACTTGACTCTATAATGTATGTTGTTTCTTCTGTCAGGTTTAAATCAGTTTTTTAACTTTCCTTTAGAGCAAAATAACAGTTGAATGTGTAGTGTACAGCACACAGCACCATGCATGGGTCCTCTATAACAAATAATAAATATCCAACAGCTCTCACAGTTCAATCATTAAAAGGCCAAAGAATTCCGCCTGCGTTCTCTGAAATACAAGCCAAACACTAACGCACAGTGAGACATAAGAAATGGTTCAGTATGTTTGAACTGAGAGAACATCTGTGCCACATATTACATACCAGAAGGCTTGATTTGAAATATAACCTTTATAGTGCAGGTTTAAAGAGCATTTTGAGAACACCACAATATCAAGTAACTCATATTAAGGATTTTTGGTCATTCTGAAAGGGGCAAAAAGCTATGGGGTGTAGTTTAGTCTTTTAGGTGAAAGATTGTACACACAGCTGAGCGATAGCATGGTGAGGTCATTAATTGTATGGCGAGGGACCACCCCAGCATGTCAGAGTGTTAGGGTAAACACTGGAATCCAGAAGGGCTATTCCGGCTGGAGAGCGCTCCCATTGTGAAGGCCAGATCGACTCAATCCAAACAGTTGATGTGAGAGCAACAGGAAATCGCCAGAGGTCAGGGTTCATGCACGAGAAGTGAGACAAAACCCAAAAAAGAAAAAGAAATACACGACGCAGCTGTATGCATGACTCATACCATGGGAACACTCCATTCTGTTATACTGAGCATGTTTTTAACGCCATATTAGAATGACATTTATCATGTATTCCCATTTCTGCAGAATAGGGCTCTTATCTGGATGTGCTCAGTGCATCATTCCTGAGAACTGATTAAGAAATCTAATTATGCATTTGTTTACACTATAGAAACTGGACTCAATCAGCTGCTTGAGTCACCACAGCTTTGTCAAGACATTCTGGAAATCAGTATAATTCAACTGTTGTTTAAATAATGTTTTGCTTTGTCACACACTCACTTCACTAGTTTTCCAAATAAATCTATTCAAGGACATGCACAAAACGTTAATAAAGGGCAGGGCAATAAAACAATCAAATCTAATTATGATCTGATCAATGTGACGAAATGCTTGCGTGATCCTTCCACAGTCAGACTATAATGCGTGACAAAACACTGGTTTAACATTCAGAACAAAATATATCTAACCTCTCTTACCTGAGATTTAAAAAACTGTTGTTTTTTGTTCTTGTTCTCTTCTTGATTCTGCAGAAATCCAGGCTGTTTGTCAGTCGTCTGAGTTACCTTTTTTAAGTGTAACTCATCATATTTGTTTTGACACAATCAGAGCATGCATTTTTCATTATTGGTTAATTGGCCTGTCAGTCATGCTCAACTCAAACAGGAGAAGCAGGATATGGTTCCACACGTCTTGTAAAGTTTTGTCCAAGTGTGGTTCTGGCTGGTCAGGTAAACTATATGTTATTTTGGAGATACTGTCATGATTCAGCAGCTCTATTCTCAAAAGAAAAACACTTTTCTCCAGTATTTCGTCTGATTGGTCAGCTTCTGTCAAGTGAGTGACAGGTGGATTTAACTAACTACAGTAGTGTACGTGTGAACTCTCAGGAGAGGCAAACACATTTTTTTACATGTGGAAAACAGTATAATATGGGACAAGATCTCGTGAGATAAAATTGTGCTCACATGAAGGAAATTATCTCGTGAGATAATTAATTTGGACAATAAACATGGTCAAGTTTGCAGAGTCAGACATCTTGATAAACTGTAGTTACAAGAAGCTGTGCTACAATAACAACAGAAAATAATAAAATAACTAAATTCTGAAGCCAAAATTGAGAACTGAACCACAAAATCTCATACCATTCTCGTGGGCCCAATTTCGTTTCTCATGGGAATTTTGTCTCGTGAACAAAGTGTCTGCTAAAATCTAAATCATGATCTAAGCTCTGAGGAAATTGTGATGTGGAATTTGTGCCATACCACACCCCCCATCTTTATAGCCTGGTTGAATTTCCTCCTAGGTAGCCCTGTTTATGGGTCAAATGAAGAGAACAACATTTATAGATGAAGTTAAGTTGCTTCTGGAAAGAATCTGACAATATGTTAACCAGAGTGAGTTTATAAAACTGGAATTTACACAATTACACCAAATACCACCTCAGTAAATAGTGGAAAAATCTATTCCAAAACAACAACGTACCATACAGCTGGATACTCAGTATGTTCCAAAGAGGTCTGAGCCCAGATGCACATGCGACGCCATGACCGCAGCCTGTGTAGTATTCCATGCAGTTCTTCAGACGAGCTATATGATCCAAAATGTGAGTGTAAAAAGCCTTCTAAAGTTACACAGAGAAGAGGAAAAGAAATGAACAAACAAACCCGAGCAGTCCGCAGATGAAAGAAAGTCTTTTGTCACAGACTGAGTAAATAAACAAGACCAACAGATGTGGTCCTGGCACAGGCCGTTCCCACCCCCACTACAGATGTACCTGTGCCCCCCTCGGCCGTCCACAGTCCACAACCCTCTGTCCTCAATCAAAAACATCGTCCACCGAAGGGCCAGATCAATGATGAATCACACTACCAAACATCTGCATAACACACCCACAGTCGCAACTCTGTCCTGATGAGTAAGGAAAATGTCCAAGGGTGAGTCACAATGTTCTGCCTGGGAGACTGCTGAATGAAGCAGGAACACTGTATTTTCTGTGTCGTCTGTCTGCGAGTTTCAGTTTTACAAGGGCCATGTTCAAAGCATTAATCAAAGAAACATTGAAGAGATGTTTTGTCTGAACATCAGTCTGTACATCTCCATAAACACAATACGTGACAACCCCCTCCACAAACTTTAATCTTTTGAAATACGACAATAGCGACTTCGCATAGGGCTCACTGAGCGTTTTAAAGAGAGCGTAGGAAAAATAGCATTGAGCAGAAGTCATCCACATCATAACTCAAGTCATATTAAAACATGCAGAGGATAAAAGTCAAGATAAATCAGATGAGCTCAGGCCGCCATGCCCTGTTGCTTTGACTCTCAACCCATCACCTGTCAGGTCGATTTTCACCACAGCAGCAGAAACATCAGCCTCCTCATACACTTTTCTCAGACAGGCATTAGCATTTACTCACATTTCTCTCATGTTTAATTCATTCAACAAGAGAGAAAGGAGGAGATTGATGGACAATGGTGTACAGTCCCTTAGCTAACCAGGACGCAGAACACAATGCACATTCATATGCTGTAAAAAACATGTTAAATTGCACTAAAAAAATAAGCGAAACAGTGAAAAGTGAACCATGATATAGTGAGGAACCACTGTATTACATTTCCATCTCCCTAAACACTTGCAAGTATGCGTGTTGCTGTCACTGAAGTGTGAAGAAGTGCTAAAACTTGGTTGCGCTGAGTCCAGAGGATAGTTAAAAGTGCATTTTAAGGGTTGCGGCGTCTCTCAGTTTGAAGTATGGTTTTGAGCTTGGAGTCGTTCTGCGTTGCGGCCAAATTGCTCGCTAAATATAAAATGGATGAAAGCATGTCAAAGATTATGAGAAGTGGTTTCAATTGGGTCTGATAAATTTAAACATGATTCAAATCGATGTCATCTTCAAACCTTGTTATATTAAGTTTATTCTCAAAGCTCTATCTATCAAGATTGTTGCTACAAATAGCTACAGAGAGATGGGAGACCAGCTGACACATAAAGGGACCAGAACTGAACCCTCTTGCTGTGAGGCAGAAACATTAAAGTACATAAATTATGCAAACTTGGAGTTGTATTTTGGCTGATTCAGGTCAGTTGTGCATTTCAGGTGTCAGTGCTCAGAAAATGTCACAGAACCTTTACACATGATGTTTCTGTATGGGATTAAACCTTTTTTTTTTTTTTAATCTCTATGGAGACCAGAAGGTGACACCATGAGGCCAAGTTACAGGTCAGATCTGTGGAGAGGCAAAGATCAGTAAATGGTAAGTGTTCACATTTTAATATTGCACTTTTCCACCTTCAAGGAACTCAAAGCTTTATACATCGAGGAACCACTCACACATTCACACACAGACACTGGGGGTGCAGGGGGTTAGGTGTCATTTGTGGGAGCTGGAATCGCATCGCCAACCTGTGGTGCCACCAACCTTCAGATGGGTGGACAAACACTCTGTCACCTTAACAGACGTGTTTTTCTAGATATTTTACAGCAATAGCACATCTATAATTGAATAAACTCAAGATGGACATGTTTAATGCCATACTGTACATTAACAAGCATTAACATCGCCATGGCAACAAACAGGCAAGTACCACTGCTGCTGGTTGAACCTCGGACACTCAAAACAAAGCTTCTCATTCATACGTTTTTTTCCCATGGGTGAGAACCACAGACAAGGCCGGAGACAGTGTCGTTCTGAGCAGCTGAGAGGGCACTTCTGCTCAGACACAAAGGCCAAAGATCTCGTGTCTGTCGGATAAATAACTAAACAGATGAAGCTCCCAAGGCACAGCAGCATGAGTAGTGATTTCCTGAATGACAACACACAGTAAAACCATTATAGGACAGAGACTGCTGTCATCAGTGTGTTCTTTCATGTGTGTGGAAAACGTTTTTGTGAATCACTCGCTGATCATCATCTGTGTTATGCTTATATATTTAATTATATTTCTGTGCTGTAAATAAATTCAATGTAAAGTTCTAATCTGTTATTTAAAAAAAAAGAAATCATCATCTAACATCCTCATCATAGTATAGGTCAAGAATAATGACTCATTTCATCTGCGTTCCAGTTGCAGTGATTTGTGAGCTATAAAAGTGCTCATGTTTTACTGCCAAAAAGTCTAATACAGAATGAAGTCATTAGCAAGCCTGGCCAAGATATACTATTAGCACATTAGCATTAGCAGCTTTAAATACAGGGGAAATAATCCATAGATTCTGGCACCTGAAAACAAATGAACTACCTGCAAGGACAACATAAAATAAAAAAAAAAACTAAACGTAAAACACACATGGGCAAATGATTTAATATTGCCAAAATAAAGCTTTTGTCACTTCCTCATATTAAGAAGTGTAAGCAAAACTTTTACATGTGTGAGTATCAATGTATATTCATCACAAACCAACAGACAAGGTAAAAAGATACTCTGATGCAATTAATACAACTTTTATTCAAAAACAAGTAAAGAACAACAGTCTGAATACATGTGAGGGCCATGCATGAGGCACAAAATAATAGATTTTTATAGGATATCCGTATAATCTATACAGCCCTATATAAACACATTACACATGCAATATCCTGACTATTAAGCACACATGTAGTGAAACTTTCTGATGTGGTTTTGAACTTGATATTTTACATTTATTTTATCACTCAAGCATGGGATCATAGTTTGAAACACCTCCAAAACCCAGCATGATCACTCCAAGTTGAAAACAAGATAGAGCTGGAGTGATTGGCACGCTGCCTGGAGAATATTCATCAACTTATCTGCTGAAAAGACTGAAGCTCTGAAAAAAAATGATTTGCTGGCTTGTTTCAAAGCAGTGTCCTCTTGAAGAACCATCTTGACCATTTCACCACCCCCATCATTCCTACAACCACATAGACTCACATTTTCAAATTAAATAAAGATTGCAGCAATATTCCTGATACAAACACATTCATAGGCAATGTAGGTGCAGCGTCTTGCCTATAGACACAAGTGGGAGCTGGTTTCTGACTTCCAATGAACCAATTTATAACAAAAGAAGGCTGAAGGGTTCTTTTTCATCCAAGTAGCTCCTTCAGTTCTGACAGGGCTCTGGTAAAGGGCAACCGCCTAACTCCAACTGATCTGTCTACCAACAAACACAACAAATAAGATGATGGATAGAAAAGTGCAAAAACTGCATCAGAAAGTTTCACTGCATGTGTGTTTAATGGTGTAATGTGTTTAGACTGTATAGATTATATGGATCCTTCTTTATTTCATTCCTCGTGTATTGCGTTGTTGACACTTTCACATGTATTTAGATTTTTGTTCTTCTTGTTTTTGATGTATGTGCATTCGAGTTTGCTTATGGTGCATGCTGGTTTAGGCTACCCTCTGGTCTAAATATACATCAATATTCACACCCATGTTTCCTAACCAAGCTGTCACATTACACTGTGGTCAGAGGAGGCTAATACTCATTTACAAGTACAAGTGCTGCCAAACCGGTGGCATAAAGTCTCACAATAATCCAGAATCTTGTGGTTTACCAATCAAAATATTACAGTGATTTCTACTTCCCCCTGAGTTTCACCTCTCTCTTCACTATTTCCTCCTTTCCCACCGTACTTCCCTGGCTGTGTTGATCAGGCGTTTCACAACAGGGTAGTTAGAGAGTCTAGACTGGAGCAGAGCGGGGAGTACATCCACGCCCCCTCGGAGCTCTCCAGCCCTGGGCAGATCAGCAGCAGAGAGCAGAGGAGAGCGGAGAGTTTGATGAGGGGCGTGGGATTCCTCTCAATGTGTTATTATGGCGCCCTAATGCCAGCCTAACACCCCCACTGTCTCTCTCCTAAGTGTCTAAAGATACAGTAGTAACAAGTGTGCATCAGACTCATCAACATGCAAAATGAAGAGGGATGTAATGATAATGGTGTAATATCTAAGGTTAAATATTGAAGCTTTAGAAGAACGACATAGACCACAATCCTTTGCACCATATAAATCCAGCCGACATGGTAAATTGTTAATCGTCACATTTCTATAAAGCGCTTTTCCACTTTCAAGGAGCTGTACATGAAGGAACCTCTCACCCATTCACACATTCATATACCAGTGCACACAGACACTCCGGATAAGTAAGGTAAGTGTCTTTCTCAAGGACACAGTGATAGCATTCATCTGTGGGAGGTAGAATTGCACTGCCAACCTGTGGGTCAGTGGATCTGACCACTCTACCAATGATGTTAACGTCAAGAGCGGGATTCGAAATTTAAATCAGTGGATAAACTACCACCTGAGATACTGCCACCAACCATCCACTGACCTACTGTCACTCAACATGAAGAAATGAGTGTCATTAATTATCTGTTTAGTTTGATGGGGGTTTCACAGTCCTCGTCCATTCTCCTCCATTGAGACATTATTACTTTGCATGGAAAGCCTCACACTACGACATTAAACTAACTTATCTTGCATTTATTCGTTTGCAGGTGTTTTAATGTTAAGGTGTTAAAGTGCCTGCCTCGCCTCTCCAAAGATCTGACTTAAAATTTGGCCAGTGGGTGCCATCTGCTTGTCTCTATGGAGCCATAAGTTTACTGCCACATTGCGCAACATTCTGCGCAAAGCAATAACATCTCCCTCCATAAAGACACGCAGGTGACGACCCCCTTCAGAAACATTACATAATTTAACCTTTTGAAATATGACAATAATGACTTTACATAACAGGGCTCACTGGGGCTTAGGTGAGGTAAGGTAACAGGGACGAGCACCTTAAAAATAGTAACAGAGGTAATCTAAATAACAAGTCATGTATGATATAGAAAGATGCAGAGAGGTCAGGATGAATTAACACTTATTTCTAAAAGCATACTTAAAATATTTCGTAATGCAAATGTGATTGGCTAGTTATTTTTGAATGAATGTTATAGGTTTTTATGCTTCAAGCTATTCATTATGCACCATTAAATATATTATTTTTCAGTATGTACTGCTGGCTTGCTTCACATGCTCAAATTATTACATCTAATACGACCCTGAGGACTCGACTAACCACTGCTGCTATCCGAAATCAATAAAGTGCAGCTTGTTAGCGCCTCATCTACTGCTCATTTATGGAGCAGGGGAGAGGTGAAAATGCTCCTCTAGGCATTGAGCTTTATTTGAACCCTAAGCCCTCTTTATTTGCCCCCCCTCCGGGCTGAGGGAGAGCTGGTTTAAGTATAGGCCTGGCAGTATAAGCCAAGTGGCACGTGAGTACACATACAGTAGGGCTGCGTAATCATGTGTGTGCACAGATTTTGAGGAACCAGCCATTTCCTGAGGATATGCACCAGTTGTTTTTTTGTTTTTTTTGTTTTTTTGTTTCACTTCAAACAGTGTGAGGCTGTTCAGATGGGGTGAGGGGGGTAAGTACTTCCTCTCTCCCTCCAGTCTACTGTCTGATTTTAGCTGCTACTATGCCAGTCTATTCTGATTTGAGACCCTGAATAATGTAAATAGATGATGTTATGTTTCTGCAATGTTATACCTGATTTTTTTTTTTTTTTTTTTCACTTCGTACCAATATCCTGTAAGTTAAAATGTAAACTCAGTCAGGATGTTTGTATTTCCTAACTCATCCTATCAGCTGTCAGCCAATCATAACCTGTTACCTTTTTCTCCAAACCAATCCCCTCTCAAGTCGTGTAAATACACTCTAATTTCTGTTACTATGCACCACAACCCTCATCCACCCAATTCCATCACAGCAGTAAAACCATCAGCCTCCTCAGACTATCCATTTCTTCCTCTTTACAACCATCAACTAGAGAAACTGTGTCGCTATAGCTACCATTATTTTAGATATAATATGTCTCTCTTCAGTTGTTAGCAGATGCATTTCTGGCCTTTTACATGTGGCACTCTGTAAGTTTTCTGGTGGAGAGTGCGCCCCCTGCTTGTCTCAGAGTAGACTGTAATCTAATATAATTTACATTTATTCAAATATGGGCATATTTATTTTATTTTTCTGTAAAAAATACTTGGTTTAGTATCATCATCTGTGTGTTCCATGGACAGGTTTCGTGCCATTTTGTGGAACATTCCAGGCAAAACAAAACCATCTCCATGGATTTAAACACTCCACCAGAAAAAAAGGAAATACCAAGACTAAAATGTCCAAAGTAGTTTAAAACTCTGAAGAATGTACAGTACAGGACCTTTTGTCAGAATTACTTTTCACATACCATGAACACATAGAATGAGACATAAGCGCTGGTCTGGATGAGGTTTTTGGTGCTACTGTCCTGTACCGCTCACTTCCTCCAAGTCCAAACCAGCAGCCGCCATAACTTATATCCTCACCCCGATACTAACCACAGACTCGGCCCCAAATTACCATCTGCAGCACATGACAATCTGCACAGCCCACCCACAACTCAGCACTGGGGCAGCCACCTCAAAGCAGGCTCACAACTACCACCTCTGCCTGACTCGCTCGCTCAGCCGTTCACTGCACTGTATAATAAACAGCCCAAATACAGCAGCTACGACTGTTTGATACTGTGTGTTTTGGAAATGAATAGTAACACAATGGCGTGTACAGGTGCCACTGAAGAGGACTTGTAAGTAGGGAGGTATTCAAAGGGGGTGATTAAATATGACTCAATATGTAGTTTTGATTTAAGTGTTAAGTATTGTTCAAGTGTTATACGATTAAACTAATAAAAGTAAATCACACAAAGCAGAGTATGGAACATGAAACAATCTCAGCACAAACCTGTGAAGTTCATCTGGTTCTCCATTCATTTATTTTAATTGATTCTTTTTTCAGCTCAAGGTTTAGTTTCTTTTCATCCCTAACAGTTTGGAACATAACAGCAAAATCACGTGAGAAGGGAACAGCGAAGGCGAGCACATGAGTGACAAAACACACAACAGAACAGAGAGAACCACACTATGGACTAGGACGGACAAACATCATAGGCACAGAGGACAACAAACATCGTCGCTGGATTAAGGAGGCAATCGAAACGCGGAAACATGCCCATGGGACTTTAAACCGGGATGAGGGGGGCTTTTTACTTTCACACACCTGGCATACTGTCCTGAACAAGATGGACTGCAAACATCACGTCACTGCAACATCACGTGATCACTCTGAGGATGAACGCGAGTGAGCAGTCCAATCTGTCAGGGATGAAAACAAACTAAAGCTTGGTTTGAAAAATGATTATAAATGACCCCACACATGACCTACTGTGTGTCCTGCTCAGGTCAATGAGAGCGACTCAAACCTCAGATCCATCTACACTCAGGCATTAAAGGCACTCGATAAATAAAACCTTCATTATCACCACTGTAATATCATAATTAAATATAAAATGTTCAGTTACAGCAATTTGATTTTGGATTCAAATCTAAGAAATTTATTCAAAATTATTAATAATGCAGCTTTGAAAAAATGTATTAAACTTTTTTCTGAACAAACTCTCCGATCCACTGAAACTTCACAGGTCCAAACAGATCCTGGGCCTTTGCTCCGTCGCCTTTTCATTTCAAACCATCAGAGAATCAGCTCCAGACTCTGAAACCGTCTGTAGATTTGAATAATTTTACTAGAAATTTGAAAAAAAGTACATTTTAGATAATCAGACATGTCCACATCAGTCTAGTTCATTTATACTGTTCTGTTTCACTGTAAAAATATATGTGTTTGGATTGTAGGAAACACACTCTATTGGACATGGGACATTTATTGCTTTTTCCTGCTCATGTCAATGATGAACTGTTTGTCTTATAATCATAATCATAATAAAATATGTGTTTCAATGTGTGTTCACCTGCCAGGGACTGCACATGGAAAGCAGCAGGAACTAAATCTGGTACAAATCATATTTTCTTTTGTCAGATTAATGAATTTGTACATGGTCCCTGACAAATACAGATACATAAAGAAAGAAAGAAAAAGAATCTATTAAAACTCTAAAACACAGAACTTATTGCATTAGACAATTTGAGAATAATTCATTTAAAATAATATAAGCAAAAGTAGAATGTATATAGGAAAAATACATTTTGAAAAGCGTATTCTAGTAACTGTGGAACTTGTGCAGCTGAATCATGTGAAATTGTCCTTTAGGTCAAATGATGCTGATAAATCTGTAGCCACCAAAAATATTGTACTTGGAAATATCTTTGTGACAAAATGTTGAGGATATTATCTTAATATTTTCTTTGAACGATGTGCAAAGTTGTTCAGTGTTTTAATGGTGTAGGTTTCAGTGCTCACAAAACTGAACTGTTAACAGCAGAAGGCCCATAGATTTGTGTGGAATTTTAATAAACATCGCTAAATTCATGCATACATTTAGCTTTGAATTGTTTGGACATTCAAATTCTACGTTAAAGGTACTGTACCTGATTTTTACTGTTTTAAAAATGTGAAAAACAGAACAGCCCTCACTTATCGCGGTGAATGATTAGGACGCTCTTAATGCATTAGTTTATAAGTGTTTTTCACAACTCACAGGGACCAGAGCGGAGTTTTGCAGTCATGGTAACAACAACCGACATGCTAACACTGCACTTTTTTTCTTTTTACCTCAGGAGCTGCTTAAACAATGTTTAATCTGCACTGGGGCATGACACATTTTGCTCAAATGCCTGGGAAGAAAGTCCAGTACAGAGCCATCACTAGGAATAAAATCCACATTGGACTAACACTACACCACAGGGGGCCATCACAGTCCGGGGCCAGGGGTCAGTGGCTCCGCTGGGGTAAAGTTCTGGAGCTTTGGGCGCTTGTAAAAACGTGTGAGAACTAGGGAGAGCTGTCGGCACTATATAAAAGACTTAAGGGGCACCTCAGTAACCTGGCCTGATCCAAATAGAAATAACAAAGCTGACCTCCTGCCACTAATGTGCAGTTTCAACACGACTCCACACCTTCCATAGAAGTGTGTGAGCGACGAGGACCTGACCTGGTTATGGGCTGTTATTCTACCAGTGTCAAACAGTGCATCATCAACAACAACAGTGAGCACAGTCACAGCACAACTTTAGAACAGGAGTCTATGGGGAAGCCGGGCCTTTATTTCTTCAGATTTTAGAATGGTTAAGTGTTTTCTATGTGCACTTTCTTCTTGAGCCAGTTCCACTGTAACTACCTGTTGCATATATAAACTGGAGAATACAATCTAATTCAGGTGTCTTGATTATGGACACAACAATGACACAAAGAAATACTGCTTGGCTGAAGTGCAACTCTCTGATTAGTGGGATGAACATAAAACCACTATGTTCTTATCACACAAGTTTTAAAAAATGATTATATTATAATTATCAATTAACTTTTACAGCCACATCAAATCAATAACATCTGCAGCTTTTTACCATCTGAAAAACATGACAAAAATCAAAGGTAAACTGTCAAAACCAGACTTAGAGAGACTTATCCATGCATTTGTCTCCAGTAGGTTAGACTACTGTAATGTCCTGCTCACTGGCCTCTCCAAACGAGCCTTAACACAGCTGCAGTACATCCAGAACACTGGAAGTACTTCACACATGTGTCCTGTGCTCAGATCTAGAACCAGGAAGTACTTCACACATGTCCTGTACTCAGGTCTAGAACCAGGAAGTACTTCACACATGTGTCCTGTGCTCAGATCTAGAACCAGGAAGTACTTCACACGTGTCCTGTACTCAGGTCTAGAACCAGGAAGTACTTCACACATGTCCTGTACTCAGGTCTAGAACCAGGAAGTACTTCACACATGTGTCCTGTGCTCAGGTCTCTGGCTCCTGTGGCTCAGAGAATAGACTTTAAAGCAGCTCTGTGTGAACAAGTCTCTCCATGGACCAGCACCAAAGAACATCTCCCACATGTTAGAGCCACATGAACCATCTCACATGAGGAGGACTTCAGGGACCGGCCTCCTGCTGGTGCCAGAGTCAGGACTAAACATGGAGAATCAGTGTTTCAGTTTTATGCAACTAAAACCTGGAACAATCTTCTTGCAGATGTGAGACAGGCCTCTACTTTGACAATGTTTAAATCCAGGCTCAAAACGGTTCTTTTTAGCTGTGCATATGACTGAAAGGGTTTTATTCTGCACTTTTCTCCTTTAATGTTCATTTTATGATGATTATTTGTGATTATTTATGTTTCAATTTGCTGCATAGTTTTAATGTCTTTCTTGTTTTGTAAAGCTTTTTGAATTACCTTGTGTATGAATTGTGCTGTACAAATAAACTTACATTGACTTCTGATTTAGGTTCTGACGTCCATTTTTTAAAAAGCTGCACCCTGTAACTTTTGTGGTGGAGGGTGCTTGTCTCCATGGCGACGCTTTGTTGCTTTGTTTGTTTGGGATGTTCACCGTATGGCATTAAACTTCCATCCCATGAAGACGAGCTGATGGCATCACCAGGCCGAGTTACAGGTCAGATCTGTGGAGAGGCGTGCACGGGTGTTTTTGAGCAGTTAAATGCAATGAAATAAACGCCGGAAAGATAAGTTAAATGCACACATTTCCACAGAGACGAGCAGGTGTAGCTACCCACCAGCAGAGGAGTTATGCAGTGTGTCCCTGCGCCACTAGAGCTACAGTTTTGGACAAACTCTGACCCAGCCGTACATTTTGGGTCTGTCAAACCAAATGGTCAAGAAAAACGTTAAAAAAAACTTTACTATCTAGAAACGTCCTAAATCTTGTGACGCTGCTGAAACATGCCAGACCTAAGTGGTGCATTATACAGTGATGCTCTATCTGTCAAAGTCAGAGCAGCGGCCCCGTGTGTGTCTTGGCTCTTACCCTGGTACAATTTAGCTGTAAAACGAGGAGAGACAGCAAGCTACCTGTTATCACTTCAAATATTTTCTTTTCCACATACCCAGAGTCAAACCTCAACAAACGGCTGCATATTAGATTAAATAGGGCTAATGTCATTTGAATAAGCCTGGGATTACTTTGCAGTCACAGAATGGTCAGGCCACCGGGTCAGTATTTATGAGTCATTTGAAATTACGCACAATAATTAAAATGTATGATGGGAGTTGCCGAGGGAATTAAACATGAAAGAAAAGCAATTGGTTCAAAACAGGTGCTCGGCAGATGTCAAAATATCAGAAAGTCGTCTTTGTTAGGATGAAGTAAAACCCTGTGAAGGATAATGGATGTGTTTATAAGCCTATAGACTGTATGAGCGATATGGAGTTTACATGTGCGCAGTCAGATGGCAGAGCAGAGGGTCTTGAAAGGTTCATTTCAATAAACGCCGTACATGAACAGGCTTCAAACAAACGCCTAAAGAGCTATGGGGGAGAAATTACTACAGGGATGTTCTTAGTTATATTTCAAAATACAGAACCAGTCAAAAGTATGACAACAATTCTATTCAGTTTTTATTGAATGCGTGATTTCCAATTTCCTGCTGTGCTTTTATATCAAAAAGCTAAGAACACAATGGCAGTGTAGAGATGTTTACGCACCAGCACAGAACCTAATGCGTAATGTTTTGAAACCTTATAAAGTAGCAGGTTTGGATATTTGATATTTGCATGAGAGTTGCCACAATAAAACAACAAAAAAACAACAACAACAACAACAACAAAAAATCACAATCATAATGAAACGTCTTGATATATGATACTGATTTTTAGAACAGAATGTTATTTTCCACCCAAATTAATAGTGGATGATTTAATACAATTTCTTAAATAGACCAAGATGACTGTACTATTCTGCAGTTCAGCTCAGGTCCAAATCTGCCCCGTTAATGTGACTTGTATTTTATTTTTCTGTCACTATCGATACTTGTTCATTTCACTTGTGGATTATGTATTCTATTAGTATTGATTAGTAGCTTTGACAACCGTAGTTTGCGTAAAAACAAAATATACCCCACTCATTTTGAATCTGATACAATCCGACAATTAAACAATTCCCTCGACCCGAGCAACAAGTAGCCATGTGCATCTAATGACCCTGCTGTTTGCTAACCATTTGAGCCTTATCTGTCACATATGGTTAGCTACCAGCGCAGGGACACAGAGACTTCTTTGTAATCTTCTGGCGTAGGCTCATTTTTAGGCTGCACTCATCACTGATTTTCTTGTTACCTGTACCTCAGATTTGGTGGCCCCGTGCCCGCCCGGCTTCAGACTCCCTGATCCTCACCTGTCAATCAAAAGGTACATCTAAGGCAGAGGTGTCAAACTCACTGTCACAGAGGGCCACATCAACAAAATGGTCGCTCTCAAAGGGCTAGATGTAACTGTAAGATGTCACTAAATGGAACCAAATGTAATCTAAAATAAACGCAACTACTTTTTAATCTAGTTAATTAACTGTTTCTATATTTATTACTTATTCAACTTACAAATATTGCATATGGATTTGCATAGACATGAAAAAACTGATGTAACTGTGTATCTAATGATAAACTGACATTTTAAGACAGTCATACCTTTTAATTTACTTTGTCACAGGCCACATAAAATGACATGGCAGGCCGCATTTGGCCCATGGGCCTTGAGTTTGACACATGTGATCTGAGGTAACATCAAACTGGCAGCGCGCACGTCACTACCGTCAACAGTCAGGTCATGGCCAACATAAGCAGGCTTTATAATAAGGTAATTGGAGAAAACAGTAGGAAGGGCATTAGGGTGAAACATGCCAAGACAGATATTGGTGGGACAAGCCTAGAGATATATAGACAAATAATTGCCTATCCATTGGTTTTATAATGATGAGAAATTAGTACCGTTGCCATAGTGAATAACAATAAAGACAAACAAAATATAGAATCTTCTGAATGACAAAGTCCTCATGTCAAAGGTTGCATGTAACAGGAAGCTGGAGCACGAAAAAGCAGTTTATCTTCTAAGAATCAAGAAGTGTGCAGGTACAGCGCCTTTAACTCTGTCTCCACACGCCATCGTCATACACGCTGAAGAAGCCTCATCTCACTGCTGATTCGTCCTGACAGTGGAGCAACCAATCACAGTGCAGCACCCCGTACATTAGTTTACCATAGTGTGGCTTTTATGGGAGCCAGTCAGACGCACAGTTAGTGATTCCTGCTAATAAATTCCCATCGGGGGCCTTCCTGTTTTGTCTTGGTGCTGCCGCTGGAGCTGACAGTCATTCAGGCCTGGAGCATTCTTCCTGTGTTTTCTTTACCTGGGCAATAAAGAGAGAAACCTGACCTCTTCACACCTCGAGAATATGCCTCTCCGCAGGCATCGATTCGCACGTAAATTAAACAAACATAAATCCAAAATGTCCGTCGTGTGGAGTTAGCTTTGTGGATGTTAGCTACTGTAGTTGTTGAAGGATGGTTTTATTGTTTGTTTAATCGTGATTTGTCAGGTCTTCAGCTGAAATGTTAGCTTTTAAGTACTTAAGGTTCACATGCATCATAGAGTTTTATTTAAAATACTTGGGGATTTTATTTTCAAATCAGTCTTGTCATGATGGTCCCATTTGGTCCCATTTTTATAAATCGCTTTTCCACATTTAAGGCACACAAAGACACCCATTCACACGCACATTCATACACCAGTGTACTCAGACCATTAAGAACGTAACCCCCGCGATAAACGAGGCACCACTGTACTCTAAAACTATTCCAAAAAAGGTACATCCTTTGTCTTTCTGCATTAATACTTATGAGTATGAGCATGTGTGCATCTACTTCTGTGTACAATTTTTTGTCTCGTATCTAGGTCGATATCTAGGTGAACTGTGAATAAGACAAAACACAGATCCATGTTTTTGTAGACGAAAAACATATGGTAAACAACTCAAGAAACCGTTTGAGAAAACCATTTTGCAGAGCTAATAATGGAGTAACACTGCACGACATGCCTGTTTAATTTAATGCTCTATGAATATTACATTGGAAAACATTCAAATATAATGAGCCCTAATGTTCAGGACCGATCTGATTAAATTCCTTAGTCATTTTACTTTGGTGAGAACTGGGTCCGCATGGCCGAGCTAGTGTCAATGCTTAGCAACGACCATTAACCGGAATTTACCACACCCCTGGGACAGATAGAGCTAAACAAAAACATACTGTCATGAACTTTATGCCTTCTGCAAGAAACATGAATCTTACCTCAGTGAAAAGAACTGATTTAGGTTGTTTTTATGGTGATAATGGTAAAATTCTTTAGCAAATATTGAAAATGTGAAGGGTAATTTTCAGATGCTTTTGATGCATGCACATATATCTTTAGTTTTCAGTGATCAAACATACCAAAATTAACTAACTAATTAAGTCTGAATCATTTTTGGTTCATTAAGTCTTTTTTCATGCTTTTTTCATGATAATTAAGGAGTAGTTATTATAAAGTGTTACCAAAAAAGTAAATATGGGCACACTTTTTGTGCAGAATGGCACTGGGAGGAACATGTCTGCAGCTGTCATGTTTTAGGTGTGCTCATTTGATAGAATACTTTGACAGGTCCTTTTTGAACTGCAAACAAGCTCTAGCGTCACTGCACCAGAAGGCCTGTCATCACCAAGCATTGCACGTCCATTGCGTCAGGGCTGGATACATTTTAGGCAACTGAAACAAAAGAGAATATCTAATTACCACCGAGAATTAGCAGTCCCCCCAAAAAGCCTGCGGATAGAAAGCATGCCTCAAACACTTGCCAGAAAAACAACAGCAGAGCCATTGAAAAGTTGTGACCAAAGTTCTACAAAACCACTAGAATACAGAGAGTTGGAGCATGGTTCACTTGGACTAGAAAAGGGTTTCAGCCTCAGCGCAGTTAAACATGAGAATGACCAGATTTTGACCCAACGGTCCCTGAATGCACCACCACTGCTCCCAAAACACAAGCCAGCTTTGGCATAAGACACACTTAAGGTCAAGGAGAAGGACAAGTGACGATCTCTGGGACTCTTCACGGGAAATCACACCAGTCAAGAACGTTGTTGAAACGTGTCTGTTCCTCTGTGGTGGGTTTATCTTTGACTATCACTGTTGTTTGTTTAAAAATCCTTACTTTGACCCTGAGGGTGGTACTTCCCAAACAATGACCATGTTACTATTGGCGCATCAAATTTTATTATGGGGGAGTTTATGACATTTTACCTCGACCCATTTCACAGTTTGAAAACCTTCCAGCTGAACTGTGTTTGAGGCATAACAGTTTGCATATTCCATTATATTTCCATGAGGGTCCACTTTTCCTAAACACTTGACTAAAACCACCAATTCAAACTGAGTTTTGAGTAAAGAAGTAAAGCTGCTGCCTGAGGGACGATCCGATAGACAGTAGATAAAGCATTTCATGAGTTTTGACAATTCCCTTTCCAAAGCTGAAGCCCAAGTCACTAAAAATGAGATTTAGGGACTTATAATAATGTAAAAATGTCTAGGTGGAATTCCCATAAAAGCCTGACAAAAAGGATAAATGCAGGAATAAACCTTAAGAAGTTAGCCTTTTTTCCTACAAAAAAAAACAAACAAACATATGAATTAAAATGACTGACCATATTTATATCTGAGTTTTGGTTCAGTTTTGTTTTTTATAAAGAAGTGACTCTTAATGAGAGCTCAGAGCATATGCAGACTCCACAGCAGCATGCGGCCTGTTCCCTAAAGCTGTGAGCCCTTCAAAGAGTTTTCTCAGCTTCTAACTCAGTGTAATCAATAATGATTAGCTATAATTATCATAATTACACCAAATGAGATATCTGATTCCCATGTGAAAATGCTCTGCTACATGAGAGTCCCATGAAGTATAAATAAGCAGGCGTGCAGACAGATGCAGGAGCAGAGTGGCACTGTGGAGTGGGCACAATGCCAAGAGGAAGTCCGCTGGTCGAGCCGGGCGTGAGCTCACTGTGCACACCCGCCCTGGCCCTAATCCAACTGTCTGCTGCAGAGAACTGGAGAAGAGCCAAGCAGCTGGAGCTGCGAGTCAAGTCTTCCACTAACCTGGATGTGAACAGCTGACAGACGGAGCACTGAGGCGCACATACGGCTGCTGTATTTCACTCACTTACCTCTGCGTGATCCTCTGCCTCGCGCACTAATGTGGGCCTAAGTCCCCATGACTGCACTGAACTCCAGATGAATTTCAGATGACAGATTAAACTCGAGCGACTGACATACACACATTCAGACTGAAGGGTCAGACAGTATCTGCACTAATGGAGGATATATGGTATTTACTCTGTTTACAGCCAGCTCTAATTTACGGAAATCAACATTTGAAAACAATGAACCAACCTAAAGCAAGACAGACCCTTTCATTGCACACGAAATCATATATTGACCCCCGTGATCTTGGTATTTCATTTCATTCTTTTATTTTATATGCTCTCTATGGTGTTATTTGTGCTTGTATTGTCTTTATAGATTATGGACTATGGACTATGCTATGGACTTTCAAATGAACAATGTTGGTTTAAAATAATAAATAAAACAAATACATGTGCTATAAGTAAACTTGAACTGAATTAAGTGCAGCTTGCATGAATAAAAGAATAACACAGCACAGTGAGCTGCGATAATTTAAAATCTTTCCATGAAAACGTCCTCCTCTTGTATTCTTTATGAAATACCAGTTTCTTTTGAGCTGGACTCTGCATCACTTTAAATACATACATCACCAGTGAAAAGTTTGGACACACTTTTTCCAGAACATTTTCTTATCTGTGTAATCCCTCAGTCGTCCAGATCTGATCCATAGTAAAAGAAAAATATAAAATGTGACAACTGGACGAAAGGTTGTAGGTGTGAAGACATTTCGCTGCTTTTTTCTTTTAGTATTACATTTTTTTCCACTGTACATTGTCACTGAAGGCATCAAAACATAGCATAGCATAGTGAACATAAATAAACTCAATATAACTTGTTTTAGATTTCAAAAAATGCAAAATAGCCAACCTTTCCTCTGATCACTGCTTTGCACTCTTGGCATTTTTCATCCTAACAAAACTAATTACTACATAATTCTCTCTCTATATATATATATGCATATATATAAAATGTAGAAAGTGGTAAACATAAAGGAAAAAAAAAACACTGAACGGGATGGCGCGTCCAAACTTTTGACTTTCGTAGTGTAGTTCCACAGAGTTACAGTAGATATGACACAGCCCAGTGACAGTGGACGGGTGCTGTAGTCGGGGTGAGCAGGGTGCACACCTGTCTGATTAAAGCAGGACAATGAGGCTTTTGTGCTCACCTGTCCACCAGCTGCCAGCCCCCGCACACACACACACACACACACACACACGACCCAACCACTCTCTCTGCATCCTCACATTCCTGTGTCCCTGTCGCCCACAGACTCCCCTCCTCTGTGACTGGACAGAACTGATTTCAGCGCTGCTCTAGAGTCTTCCACGCTCCACATTCTTGTACCTGCTGAGACACACCTCTTGAGAGTTCAGCTGGAGTTAATGTTCAGACATTTGTCAGTTTGAATCTTCTTTACTTGCATCAGGTATAAGATGTAAGAAAGAAGAAAGAGCCACACGACCAGGACATACTTCCTTACCGCTTTTCTATGACGCTCTGTTTCAGTGACAAAAAGCAGTAACCTAACAACCTTTGTGGGTAGCAGAGATTTATTTTTCTGGTGAACAGTTCTTAGTTCTTGTTAGTCTTAAACTTGCAATGGAATGTATGCATATCAACCAGCATAAATTGAAGCTTCACTACGAGCTCCTCTCCAGCGGCGGCCTTCTGTTTCCAATAAGAGCCGTGGCAGATGGATGGTGTGAAGGTGACTTTAAAGCACAGAAAGATCATTTGGCTAATTCTGAGGATTCTGCACTTTTACCTCATTATTTATGGGCTGCCTGAGGATCGTCTGAAGTTATGTTTCCACCGAGGAGTTTGAGAAAGTCCTAATACAGCTCTGTTTGGACCGATAACCCTGGCATCACAACCTGTACTCTACGTGACAAATGACTGGGTGTTAGCAGTGTGACAAGTGCTGTTGTTCAGCCATAGATTTCGTCAGCTGACTTTAAGGTTGGCAGTTGGATCTGACCTGGGAATATACGCTCGGGCAAGGCTAAAAAGTTTGATTTAAAAGTCAACGCGTTCCTCTAAAACCAGGTTACAGTGGTTCCTTGTTTATCTTGGGAGTTCTTTGAAGATACTCAATGGACTTAACGTATATTGCATTTTTCATTCACTGCATACGTTGTGGTGTGAAGCTACTTTTAGAGCCACAGTTGCCCTGGGGTAGAATGACACGAGTTGAGGCTGCCAATCTGCGCAACCATCTGCATTTACACACTAACTGCCAAGCTCCAGGTGGGTAAACTAACTACCGAGCCACTGCCGCTCAACAAGAGGACCATCAAGAGTCATTTACATCAAAAACAGAAAGAAATGAGTCATATTTTCGGTCAAACGATTTTTAAGTAGATGCAAATTCTAAGTAGATGCGCTCTATTTCTATGACAAACCTCTATCTGTGTGTCTTTAGCGAGACGTGGTCGAGACTTGCTCCAGACCCAGAGGGCAAAGCTAGCCCACATCCTCAGCATCATTATGTTTAACATGTATGGCCATTACCAGGGCCTATTAACCTGTAAGAATCCACTTCCCCGGTGAGAGAGTAAACATTTACCACGACCACCGCAACTCTCAGTCAAACTCCATAAAAACAGCAGACACACAGATGCGTCGGTTTAGCACAGGCAGTTTACGGTTTCATTACCTTCTGAAAACAATAGGCCCAAACTGTACGGGGCGTCACACAGAGCACGCCAGGATACGTCGACTTGGGGAATGGGCAGAGTATTATGGCGTAAAATTTGTAATAATGTGATCATCGACAGTGTAAGAGCTGCTAGACTTTAAAGCTGATGTGTTTCAGGATTGTTTCAAGTTCAAATCTCCATGGAGACAAGCAGGTGATGCCACAAGGTGAAGTTACGTGTCAGATCTGTCGAGAGGTGACCGTACACAGATTAAAGGGCCCGTATTACGCTATTTTGTGATCTATGGTATAATGTTGACTTAAAACACACACCTAGAATTGTGTATTGTTTCATTCACACATGTTTAACACACAAACTCTGCAGATTTAGGCTGAGTTCTTCTCTCAAACAGAAATCCTAAAGTCCTATATTTATAATAAAATTTACCTGTGAACTTTTAGTCGTGTTATGATGTTGTTACCTTCTCAGAAACATACATGGGGTTGTTCAAATAATCCTTTATTATTAGTGTCTCTGTATCTCCAAAGCTCAAAAAGCTGTGTTCCACCTTGTGATGTCATCATGTGGTAAAACAGGAAGTGCTCCGCTGTGTTTTTAAACTCCATACACTTTCATTGGAATCATTTGCATAATTTCAACCCTGGAGCTGCCAATCTCCACTGCCACTTCATGACATCACAAGGTGGAACAAAGCATTTTGCAAACATCTGCTCATGAAACAAAAGGCAACAACATTATAACACGACTAAAGATCAATTTTACGTAATATAGGACCTTTAAGAATTCTTGTTTAAGTATTTTGGAGCTATAAAAACATGTTTAATTGAATAAAGGAAAGATACATGAGTTTAATGCCATACTGTGAACCACCCCAGTCTCATCTCCGTGGCTACAAGCAGGAAGTGGACCCCTGACCCAAAACGTTCTGCTTCCACTCCTCATACTCATACATCATATACATATACAGGCATCGTGGGTGAAGTGTGTTGCCCATTGATACAACAACAGAATGCACTGTATTATGTAAAATGATGATACTAAGGCACATGGTAAAAAAACAAAAGCTGTTAGAACTGAAGCACCAATCACAGCTCAACCTCAGCATCTGTTCGACTTCACAACACTAATTTACTTTAATAGGGTCTTGGGGTCAGAAATTATACAAAATTACACAATTTCGGTACCTACATCACCACAGATTTTATCAGCAGAGCCAAAATTAGTGACAGGCACCGCGGGTTTATGCTAATATTATTTTTCCTTCCAAGCAGAGTAAAAAACGTTTGTCATGTCAAAAAAACGTCGAGAAATGGTACTGCTAATTATGGTTAAGAGTGCGTGTGCGTTTGCAAGTGGACCTAGCAAAAACACTGACATTCTGACCTAGCTAATTTGTCAGCACTTTTTACCACAATTTTCCAAAGAAGGCTAATGAAAACCGTTTTGGATGGAGGGGGCATATTATTACCATTTTTGTAAGCCTTCCCAGCTGCAGCCCAACTCAGGGTTTCCAAATCGTATTGTTTTATATGGATGTAATACCCCAACTTTGAGATTATAAGGGATCGGATTTCGACTTCCACCACAAAAATAGACTGAAAAAGCTTGTGGGTTGGAAAGTGTATTAAGACCCAGAGCGATAGGGAGACAGATAAAAGCAGTGGTTAGTTTGAATGATAAACCTGTTCCCACCATTCTCACAGCGCTCTTCGTTTATGGACCACATCATGAGGCTCTGGACAGGGACGTGCACTTTGGACCGCGGCCAGTTTGGAGTGAGTGTTGGAGCTTGGGGCATGTGTTTCAGTTCATTACAATACAATCGTGCCTTTTAAAAGCAGCTATCAGGGGACGAGAAATGGAAAAAGGATCTCTCAATAGCCACAATTGTACAGATCAAATATTCACATTGTTATTATATTATATATTTTGGACACTTGCTTTTCTAGATGCACACGCTGTGTTAAATGGAATTGTTATTACAGTTGCATTTGTTAAAATATACTATAAAAGTCTTTTAAACAATTCTGACCAAGATGGTTTTGAAATGTTGGCTTTTATGAAGAGTCCTGTGATGTGCAGTATCAGCATTTCTGAGCTAATCTGCGTCTCTTTATCCAAAACCGACCTGGAGATAGTACTGGGACATACGGGGACAATATGCATTTTGGTCTTATCGTTATATTGTGAAGTTGATAATGTGCATGAATCATGATAAAATAGAAATTGTGATCTGGCTGGAACATTATTTCTTTTCGATATCGCCTACTCCTTATCTACCTTAGCTTACATAACAGCATGTTGTTCTCCGTGCAGGTCTTAAAGTCCTTACACCCATAGCGGCAGACTCATTCTGATCATTTCACTGGTGAAATTGGCTCCACTACACAGACTGACTATGCCTTAGTTTTTTTTCCCTTTATATGGACATTTTGTAAATAGACATTTAATTGTAGCTAAGATCTTTAGCTGTTATAACACCAGGGCAAAGGTATTCAAGATAGTTTAAAATTAGGGATGCACCGATCCAATACTGGTATCGGATATCGGCGCCGATAATGAAACCTTTGCTGGTTCGGATATCGGCTTCCAAAAATCAGTGCAGCCGATGTCCTGTTTGGACATATACATTAAAGTAATAAGATTATATACTGGTTGTAGTCGGCCCATAACATCTCATTTAATAAATGCAGTTTTAAGTACAGTTGTCCCTCACTATATCGTGGTCTCGCTGTTTAGCTGATTTTTTTGTGCAATTTTACATGCTTTTTTACAGCGTCTGACCGTGCATTATGTTCTGCGTCCTGATTGGCTAAGGGACTGTAGACAATGCCAATCAATCAGTCTCCTCCGTGCTGTGTCTCCTGTACAGGACAGAATGTGTTCAGACAAATTTACATAAATGTTGGATCGACACTACAGCAGAGCAACGCCAGGATGAAGAGGCACGATCAGAGGAACTGTGAAATACACATGAGTCACTATTAATTAATTAAACAAGACAGAAATGTGAGAAAATGTTAATGCACTATAATGTCTGTGTGGTCAAAGTGTATAAAGTGTGTGGTGAGGGGTTTTACAGCCTTAAAACATATAATAACTGTAAAAAATAAAGCTGACTACTTTCGCTTTCGCCTATTGGGGGTTATTTTTAGAACATAACCCCCATGATAAACAAGGGACCACTGTATACATAAAGCTATAATACCACAATCAGTATTGAAACTGAAAAAGCTGGATCAGTGCATCCCTTTTTAAAATGCCAGAAAAATGTGCCATATTTCTACTGGTTCATGTCCCTCTGCAGCTTCAAACACCGTGATTATGCAATAACAACGCAATCTAACCAAGGATGATCAAAGTCTGGCACGAGGTCCATTTCTAACTCACTGATGAGTTCACATTCAGATCTTGAGATGTTTTGAATAACTTTAATGACTACACAAATTACAAAAAACATCACAATACAAATCACTATGGCAGCAGTTTCAGCACAGTCTTCACCAAGCTCTGCTGCTCTGACCCTGCTCTGGATTTATTGAAAATGTGACCTTTTCTATGCAAATTAGCAAAGCAGCCTCGCAAAAAACTCCCCATATATGAATTTCAACAAGGGCAACAATGACAACAACAAGTCCATTCCAAAACAGTCCTTTCTTCTTGTATTAAATTACTCGTGTCCAGTTTGAGAATGTGCAGAAGAGACATGAAGCCCGGCGGGAATTACTAACACAAGGGCCACTAAACCTCAGCCCAAATCCAGCGCGCCATATTTCCAGGGGATGAGAAGCGGAGTTGTGATGCAGATGTTGGATCCACTCTTAATGCATTCTGTATGTCGGGGATAAAGTTTATTGAGGCGGAAAGTTCATTGCTGTTTGATATTATGGTATAAAATGGACCCAAGTCTCACGGGGGGCTTTTAGGTAAGAGATCCGAAATATCACAGGAACAGAGAAGAGTGAGCGGACTCGAGAGGAGGTGAAGGGGTAGTGCTGACATTTATGTGCGCTGGCTAAAATTAGAAAATAGAAAGGAGTCGAGAGAAGACTGGTCCAATCGAGACAGGCAGTTGGAAATGCCAGGATGAGACTTGAAATGTTGGTGTCAGATGCGACCACCAGGGTGCACTCTCCTCACCAAAATTCCAGTGACCTGAAGATGATTCACTTCATGGACATAATTGCGATTGTCTCTTGTGATAATGGGTTTGTCTGTGGGAAAACTAGGCAAAGAAAAGGGTTTCATGTTTTACAGATTTTGTTTCTTTTCTTTGTAAATCCCAACTGACAGACACATCAAGGGAGCAATACGAACACGAAAACATAGGGCGAGGCAATTAATCCAATTTCAACAAATAGAGATGTTATTATTAGCAGATTAAAGTTATTGGCTTGGTAGTTTTTAATCCACTGGTCTACAGTTAAACCTACGCCAGAAAAAACAGGTGGATTGAAGCAGAGACCAAACTTTGGAGGAAGAAATTGGATAATTTTGTGTTTTAAATGGCCTTATTGGAAAGTATTCATTGGTTGTTTAAATATTATCTACTTTTGTTAAAAGTCACATTTATTTTTCTTTTCATCTAAAATCTAAATCAATCAGGTAACTCGAAAATCCCACTACAGCCACTGTCACTCAAGAAAACCACAAGAACAGTTTTAATGGTCACATTTATACACAGGTTTTCTCACTTTACACTGAGGGACATGCACCAGTGTACACAACACCGAGGGACAGGCTCAAGGACACAACAACCTGAACCTGACCTGAAATCGCATCACCGACCTGTGAGCCACTACCAACAATATTTATGTTGAGAGAACCAAGAACCTTTCAAAACGTACCAACAGACTTCTTGTCACCCCAGTCCACTTTTTTACAGAGTTAAACCAGTTATTGTAGTGACTGAGACGATCCAAGCAAACATTTTGGCAGCCACATCTGTGTCAGGTTGCCTCAGGTCGGCAGAGCTCACTACAGTAGTGTCCCAGCGCCGAGTGAATGGATGATGCACCGAACTGCAAACAGAAAACTAGATGAATGCATTATTACTTATTGCTTTATTTCTCTGATTGTTTCATGAATGATAAATGATGAATGCATCTCTCTCTCCTCTGGAGCTGTCACATCAGAGTCTCTGTATGCTTTGGCAGCACTGCTGCGCTTGGCTGACTGTGTGAAGCGAGCGTGGCTACAGATGGCTATCAGCCTTATCTGCTGCTAATAAATCTAAGGGACTCGGAGCGATATCAGGCTTCAACTCTCTGCCCTCTGGCCTGTATTTGCCACCAATCAAGAATACAGCACCGTGAAGTTCCACTGTAACCCTTTCCACGCCAGACAAAGCACTGATGCAGCACTGAGCCAAGGAGGAGGACTGTGTGGTGTGTTCAATTAGAGCATGTTAACATTTAGAGTAGTTTTGAACAAATTATGGGCTATGGTCGATTACAAACACGATTCAAAAAGATGAGAACATACACACATCATCAGAAGATGAGAACATACACACATCATCAGAAGATGAGAACATACACACATCATCAGAAGATGAGAACATACACACATCATCAGAAGATGAGAACATACACACATCTAGTCCAGTGGTTTTCAGCTGGTGTGTGTGTGTGTGTGTGTGTGTGCATGCGTGGGTGGGGGTGGGTGTGTGCGTGTGTGTGTGGGTGTGTGGGGGTGTGTGTGTGTGTGTGCAGGGGGGGGGGGGGTGCGTGTGTGTGTGCGCATGCGGGTGTGGGGGTGTGTGTGCAGGGGTGTGTGCGTGCAGGGGTGTGTGGGTGTGTGTGTGCATGCGTGGGTTTGTTGGTGGGACTGAAAAGTGCCTTTGCCAAAAATGTGCTTATCTTATTTTTCATAGATAAACACTATATTTTAGAGAAGACTATAACATACATAGATTGGCATTTTACATTTTGTTCATTGTAAACATTACTGATCTTCAAAATGAATAGAATTTTGTAAAGTCCTCAAGATTTTGTGTTTTTGCAAATGTGGTTGGCTGTTTTGTATTTGTGCAGCTGCCACTTGGCCAGGACACGCTTGTAAAAAAGATTTATCCTGGCCAAATAAAGGTTTGAATGAAAAAACAATTTACAAACAGAAACGACACCATTGACTTCCCCTTCGACTCTGCAGAGCTGACAGGGCTCGCCTCTTGAAAGTGGCTTTCACCAGGCGTAGCAAGCACAAGATTTTCATTAACAGGAATTTTCTGAGCACTCGAATCTCAAATGTGGGACAATACAGGATTACTCAAACACGCATCAATCAGACTCAACTTTGACTAAGCTAATGATGAAGGAATACTGTTATGACATGGTTTAAAACTTATTAAATCAAACAATTTTTTTATTACGGTTATGACTTGGGTTATTTTCTACCACCCCCTGCTGGCAAAGCTGTGTCATGGAGTATGTTTAAAGGACTTAAAAGTGCATTTCCTTCCAGCATTATGACATGATAAAAAGTGACAGGTTCATTTAAAAAGATAAGAACATGTCCAGTAACACAGGACTGCAGCAGAGGTCAGGGGTGTAGGTGTTCAGGACAGCACCACAGCACTCAGGACATCTCAAACAGACTAAACACGACTGCAGTCACTCTTATTGAATATGTGTCTGACTTTTGATCGCCGAGAAGATAAAATGGAGGTCACGATTACCTATGCTTTACTATTCTCTTTTTGATCAAATAGTTCATTTTGGAATAGTCCTCCTGGTGTATCGGTGCACTTCAGCTGAGATGAGGGCTGCAGGATTAATGGTGATCACATCAAAATTCAAATTTGAATAAACGCAATTAGCAAATGTCAAAAGCTGCAGTTTTTCAAGTACCACAGTTTCCTTTACAAACAACAAAATATCCAGTCTTATTCTTCAAACAGCTGCTAACCCTGCAGCATGTTCTGAAATGTGCTTCTTGTGTTAATTTGACAGTTCATCATCCTCAGTCTTTTTGTTTATTCTCCTGGACACAAAGTGTGAACTTTGAGCAGAATCTTATTAAAGTTAAAGTGCACTTTATTGTCCCCACAGGGACATTTCTCCTCTGCATTTGACCCATCCTTCAGTGCTCCTGAGGCCCCTGTTAGGAGCAGTGGGCTCTCTGTGACGTGTCCTCGTCTCTGTGATCCTGTTGCTCGGTTTCATCAGGACAAGATAACTGGAGGACTTTATGTGTTGTGAATGTTTTGGATTAAAATACAAAAAGCAAGTCTAATCGTAAGTGCAATGCTTAATGCAACTAGATATGTTTTCTCCAAATGGTGCAGTGTTAGTTGAGAGCACAGTTCCTTCAGATGATGTGGAGACATGTGCGACCTGAGCGGAGTCTAATCAGGCTCTGGTTTGTGCTGCAGTGAAGAACATGAGACGAGTAAACACAGTAATGATGTACTGCGTGTCATCATTTAACCATTAAATCTAAATGAATGTATACGGGCACAATGTTGATACAATGTGAAATCCCAGCATGACATTTTCCATCCAGTATACTGTACATCCACAAAGAAGAGCAAATATTTACCTTTCACAAAAGCAGCAGGCGACGCGGTCACCGTGGACCACAGTTTACTACAGGGATCTGCTGCGACGTCAAAAAAATGAATGAATGTTTAAACAAAACTTTGTACTTTAAATGAACTGTTTCAAATACGTTAATAGTAACAGTAGGAGCAGCAGAAGTAGCAGTGATAGTAATAATAGCAGCAGTAGTAGTAGATTTTCTTCAGTCAGTAACTTAAATGGGGCTTAATACGAAACATAACATTTGATATCTTGACAGGTCGGCCAACACCACACTCAGAATGATAAACTGCTACAGAGAAATATCCCTATAAACAATAACAGTGAAACCCTACACTCGTAGAATCTATTAAGTGTCACAGACGTTAATTATACGACAAACTACAGCTCAAATATCAAGTGCAGGCACATTCTACAAAAAAATAAGAAAACATCCCCTGCTAGTGCAAAGAAAAAGTGCACGTGGTATTTACCGAGCCTGAAAAAATATTGTTCTTTCTATCATCTGCTGAACGATGAGCCGATGTAGTATTATAGTAGTAGTAGTAGTATTGTGCCGGGCGTAGGGGTGAGGTGAAAAAGAACCCTGCATCCTCATGTGGGGAGTCTGTTTAATACCTCAAAAAAAAGGTTCAAACAAATAATGGTGGTGATATAATACCCTGGTTAATTTCCTTTTGTTTATTTTTCTCTTTAGCAACTCCCCTTTGTCCCTGAGCAGAGTGGATTTTACTCACTGCTGTTTCTTGTTCATAGGAAGTGATTCTGGATCAACATAGTATTGGTAGATACATCACTCGTACTGTGTATTTGTATTTATATTCAGTCAAAATGTACTTTTTATTCACCATATTGTTACTGCATTGACTTCTTTTTATTTTATCATTGTTTAAAGAGGGGTATTTTACTCCTTTGAGGTATTAACTGCTAACATAGTACACATTTAGATCACCATGTTAGCTTTTATTGTTTAGGAAATGCTACACAGTATTCCCTGAAACTAACAAATTAACCAGAGCAGAAAGTAGAAATCTGTTAGCATATGGTTTGGGTAAAATGTAGCCTAAAAAATTTAAAACGTACATCAGACATTTGTTGTATTAAGTCCAACTTCAAATCAGGGTGAGGCTGTTTTCTCCCCCTTCAGACTCAGCACACACTTTTCTCATGTATTTCAACTTTGAGTCTGCCTCTGGTGTGAGCAAAATAAACTGTCACATCACATCCACCCTTTTGTAGCTCGCTTACGTTATCCATCGAAACCCCATGGACCAACGGAGCATTAGCCCTGACCTGTCACACATGTTTAGATCAGGTTTTAGGTTTATTTAGTGTCTTTTTCATATTAAATACTGATGGCAAAACCAAGACAATGGATGTGGACTCGCTCTGAGATAAACCAAGATTAACTCTCTTTATTTGCATCTCAATACTGTATATACAAAAACTTTTCCAATGTGCTGTGGCGTTTTGCTTTGTTCATTTCACTTGTGTCATATTTGTGTCTGTGTAGAGGTGTCTGAGTCGGAGTAGGATTTAGGATTTGTGTGTCTGTAACTGGAGTTTGTCAACGTGAAAGCTAAAATCTGGGGTTGGGCAGTGTAAATATCAAAAAGTACACAGTCTTACCCAGAAATAAATGATATAAAGTGGTTTAAGTGATTGTTTGACTCAGTTAATCGTCTCTCTCTGCGTCCCGGTACACCAAATCACGCTGGTTTACTTTCACCCCTGGCATTAACATGTTTCATCTTTGCTCTCCATGCCAGGTCACTCCCCCTTCAGAGCACTATCACAACACAATCAGCTGCATCCAAATAATGCAACTACTGCACATCACACCAGGTTTGTTCAGTTGCTGTGTACAGTTTTGTATCATGTTCTTGTATATTTATGGAGGATTGTCGTGTGGGAGCATGGGTGGTGTAGGCTTGTGGGCGGAGCTTTGGGGAGAATTGTAATTGTAAAAATACAGTAATACCCACTCTTTAAATTTATGATTATTACTCATTGTTCTATGTTGCACTATATCGCCTAAGCAGGTTCCTACTTTGTGAATTTTGTTCACTGACGATTGCGATAAAACGTATTCTGATTCATTTATCCATCTTGTTCATAGATAGATGCATCTGTAATTGTAAGAAACCTAGTGATGTGTTTTTCACTCGTAGCATGCCACAGCTGCTGGATAGTCTAAACAAATGTGTTAATATGCACTGGGAGAAGTCAGAGTAAATATACAGGATCATCCCAGAGTTACCTGGATTATGTACGCTTTATTGTGAAATGTACGGAAAATTTCTTGAGGCAGAAACAACAACGGAAAAGACAATTAAACATTTGATTTGGATTCAAGAATT
Organism: Periophthalmus magnuspinnatus; assembly: GCF_009829125.3. Classification (NCBI taxonomy): domain Eukaryota; kingdom Metazoa; phylum Chordata; class Actinopteri; order Gobiiformes; family Gobiidae; genus Periophthalmus; species Periophthalmus magnuspinnatus. The sequence continues at coordinate 2,418,883 of NC_047131.1, read as the reverse complement.
GATTTGATTCAATTTTGACTACGGTGACGTGTTTTTAAATGGAAACACATTTTCTATCCCGGGAACATGTGTCTTGCAGATATGTTGATGATCAAAGCATCAACTGACCACCACAGTCTGAAGAGATCCAGTGACACATTCGCAAAGCAGAAAATATTTCTCATGATTTAGTTTTTTCTTATATTTATTTGTAAAGCAGAATTCACAAACTGTTTTACCTTAACTACGTAACATTTCTGGTGGAAGATCTGACCATCGCTGTTAGTGCTTCGCCTGCAACGTATCACTGTAGGTTGTTAATAAATGAATCAATCAAAGTGTTTTCCCCAGTGATTTCAAAAGTGCAGTTGTAACACCAATTCACAGATCTGGTAAGAGAAGTAAACAACTACAGGTCTGCAGTATCAAAAATGCTGGAGAAAACAATTAAAGAACCGTTAACAGAGCAGTAGAGGGCGCTCTCACATATTTCAAGGCCATGATGTGATCCTACTGTGTGTCCTGCTCAGGTCAATGAGAGCGACTCAAACCTCAGATCCATCTACACTCAGGCATTAAAGGCACTCGATAAAAACCCTTCATTATCACCACTGTAATATCATAAGTAAATATAAAATGTTCAGTTATGACAACTTTATTTTGTATTCAAATCTAAGAAATATATTCAAAATTATTAATAATGCAGCTCCACCTACTTTGAAAAAATGTATTAAACTTTGTTCTGAACAAACTCCCCGATCCACTCGGTCTGTGAACTGAAACTGCATCGTTCCAAACAGATCCTGGGCCTTTGCTCTGTTGCCTTTTCATTTCAAACCATCAGAGAATCAGCTCCAGACTCTGAAATTGTCTGTAGATTTGAATAATTTATATTTTAGATAATCAAACGTGTCCACATCAGTCTAGTTCATTTATACTGTTCTGTTTCACTGTAAAAACCTGCACAGAGTGATTTTTTTATATGTGTTTGGACTGTGGGAAACATTCTGTATTGGACACGGGGACATTTATTGTATTTTCCTGCTGATGTCAATAATGAACCTTTAGTTTATAATGTAAATGTAATGAATTGTGTATTTTAATGTGTGTTCACTGCCCAAGGGCTGCACATGGAAAGCAGAAGGAGCTAAATCTAGTACAAATCATCTTTTCTTTTGTCAGATTAATGAATTTGCACATGGTCCCTGACAAATACAGAATAATAAAGGTGGAGACAAGTGGGTGACACCACCAGGCCAAGTTACAGGTCAAATCTCACAGTAAGAACCTTTGTTTTTCAAGGTATTTTTGAAATAAAAACATGTGTAAATGAATCAGTGTGAGGTGGTTATGTTTAATGCCATACTGTGTAACTTTCCAGGCAAAAGCTACACAGTGTGCCTTTAAATGCACAGATTATGATGGGTTATTGACTGAAACTTAAGCTTTCTACCCTTCGTGACATAATTGGGCCAAAAAGTCAGGGGATAACTGGTTTCTATCTGAGTATTTACAATAGCACTTTACTGTGAAAGTGAAACTTTGGAGGAAAAGGCAATAAACGATGATTTGGATCTATTTTTAACTGGAAACATTTGGGTTTTCTGTGCCGGGAACATGTGCCTCGCAGATAGGTTGATGATCAAAGAGTCAACTGACCATCACCTCTGGACGAATGAGAGCGCTGTGCTAAAGCCAGGAGATGTTTAGTCAGGCAGTGGTCAGTGCACAGCCGCACACGCCAGCGCCCTGCGTCTGACTCCCAGATCTGTCCTGGGGTCAACGCGGACAAATGTTCTGCCTTTAACTCAGACGACAGCACGGGATGGAAACACTGTATACTGCTTTAACGCCTGGGGTTAGAGGAGGCGCACAAAAATCTCTATTTATGTTTGTTTTTTTAATCCCTGTGACGATAATATTTTCGGCAATTAAAAAGCATTGGTTATTTTTATTTAAAGACAATAAAATAGGAGATGTAATAGTTTCAGGTATAACACGGTACATGAATTAATGACAAATGTGCAGAAATGTCACCTTGTACAGTGGTCCCTGGTTTATCGCGGGGGTCACGTTCTAAAAATAACCCGCAATAGATGAAATCCCCGAAGTATCAGCCCTCACCACACACTTTATACACTTTTCGCACACAGGCGTTAACATTTTCTCACATTTCTCTCTCGTTTAAACTCTCTCAAAGTACAAATCTTCGTAGGCGTCTTTGTCGGTGCAGAACGTTTGGTCGACATTGTGGGTTTTGTCGAGGAGAAAACTTGGACAATGGTCTACAGTCCCTTAGCCAATCAGGACGCAGAACACAATGCACGTTCATATGATGTAAAAAAAAAACTGTAAAATTGCGTTAAAAAAACAAAAACGTGAAACAGCGAGACCACGAAAAGTGAACTACGATAAACAAGGGACCACTGTATTGTTTGGAAGATTACACTGGAAGTTTGTGTTCAATTAATAATTCGATTTTATTTTATTTTTTTTAACAGACTTACAATTATGTGGTAAAGAGAGAAGATAGATAGGTTGAGGAGGCACCACGTTTTGCTGCTGCGGTAGAAATGCAGTAGAGGAGGGATGCAGCCCATATAGTTGAAATGGCACAATGTAAGGAGTTATAATATTGTCATACCTGGATAAGTACTAAGCTGAGTTCAACTGGGTCTAGTTCTTTTAAAAGAACCAAATCCAGTTGAACTAATAATATTGTTTTGAAAGGAGGAAATCAAAAATATTAGGCTGAGGTAGGAACTTCAGTCTCGTGGTTCAAATTACACTTTATATTTGTTTAAAATTTTCAAATCAACACACATCTTTTACATAGATAGGAAGCCAGGAGAAGGTGTCTCGCTTTGACCATAAAACGCAGCCTGTCAAACACATACGTGCAGCCATACCGCAACAATAGCCTCTGCACTCCAATCATAACTTTCTTTTCCAGTCAAAAAGCTCGCCGTTGCCAAAGCCGTGTTCGGAACGAAAAGGGCCTAACGCCAATGGAGTAGAGGAGAAATATCCCGAAAAGTCAAAGAAAAATAGAGAGGCAGTATTTCCATGTGATAGTCCGTGTTTTTAATGGCACGTCACGAGTAGTTCCAAGTGCTAAGCTCCCACACACAGACTCCCTTCACTCGTGGGATTTACGCTATAGGGTCACAAAATGGCACTGACATGAAAAGGTACAAATGTCCAGTAAAATGGGTGAAATTAATTAAAAGAGAAAGGATAAATAAAAGTGTGGTTTACAGGAAAGAGCATGAATATTGATACAGAAGGAGGTCAGCATATGAAACATTTTTAAAAACGATTAACTCGACAAAACACAGTGTCGACTAAATGCCCAGATGGCAGTCATAATCTGAATGTGTGGATTTACATGTTGGTTTAGGTGCTATAGTCCACGGGCTCGTGTGTCTGAGGCCGACATCCACTTAGTACACTGGTGAGGGGTCTGTTATTTATGGATGGTATAAAACATGTCAGCGTGGGCACTCCAACATTTACTCATATTCTTAACCAAAAAAACAAACAAAAAAAACATGGTCAGACAAGCCAACTTTTATTTAAGATGTACAAAATTGTGAAAATCTTAAAATCCCAATATTTACAGCTAAATTTGCTTTAACATATTGACAGTAAGGTTGGCGATATTCCAAAAAATTAAATATTACAATTTTCTTGGAGCCAGATCATGTTTTTATCAATTCATGTGCAACAAGTCTCTTTACATTTATTCAAGTGCTAAATAAAGTCATCTGCTTGTTTGGAGAGTTCATGCTTCACTATAATAAATGGTGAATTCTTCCCATAATGCCCAGCTCTAATTTGCATCCCAATCTACAGTTGTTCACTTGTTTAGATTTTTGTTTTGTTTTTTCAGACCTAGATTTAGTTTGTTTTCATTGGATTTTTGTTGTGCAATTTTACATGCTTTTTTACACCGTATGAACGTGCATTGTGTTCTGCGTCCTGATTGGTTAAGGGACTGTAGACCATTGTCCATCAGTCTCCTCCGTGCTGTGTCAGTACAGAATGTGTTCAGTCAAATTTACATAAAGGTTTGATCGACACTACAGCGGTGCGGCGCCAGGACGAAGAGGCACGATCAGAGGAACTGTGAAATACACAAGAGTCACTATTAATGAATTAAACAAGAGAGAAATGTGAGAAAATGTTAATGTCTGTCTGACAAAAGTGTGTAAAGTGTGTGGTGAGGGGTTTTACAGCTGCAAAACATATAATAATTGTAAAAAATCAAGATGACAACTTTGCAGATTTCGCCTATTACAGGTTATGTTTAGAACGTAACTCTAACCCTGAATATCTGCTCTGATCCAATATTTTGAAGTCCGTACTCAAGCCAACAGATTTCCATGGTTCTGCAGATATCCTGGTTTATAAATTGATGTAACAGGAATATTTACTGGTCAAAGTTGGTCCTGATAGTCTCATAAGTTTTGAACTTTTATGTATTTTTGTTTCAAGGAAAAAAAGTCTATTTTTAGTCTCTACACTGGAATCACTTAATATCTGGAACAGCCATAGTATAGGAATCTTGTCAGAACTGCAGAGCTGCGTCCCTACTTAATCAGAAACTGCAAATATACAATACGATTTGAGTCGAGTAAGAATTTATTAAGCTATTGAATTGCGTTGATGAGTGTCCACAACTTCTATCCAAGACATTTTAATGGTTGGTGAGCACTTGAGTGAGCCTGAAGCAGCACACTCATATGGCCTTTTATTTCCACTTGAAATATCACATAACTTGTCCAAATTCAAGGCCTCTTTTATTCTTTGCCATGATACTTTAAGAAATATTTTCCTGTAACTGTAAAAACGTGAAAAATATGCAATTAAAACAGTCTTTTTGCGTCCAATCCGGAGTGCACTTCAGGACACATCTTGTAGCTACTGTAAGGACAATAATCTGATCAACAATTGCATACATTAGAAGTGCATTACAGGACATTGTGCCAAAATGCTGGAAGACAGAACAGATTTGAAAAAAATAATAGATTCAAACACAGAAAACAGCCAGAATTCCACTTCTCCAAAGTCAAGGAGAGGTCGGAGTCAAGCCAGCAATCTATACAGAGCCATCTCCCTGGGGCGGTGCATTAGCTGGAGAGATGAAATCAGTACTTCAATTCTTTGCAAACACCAAAGGACGTTTTTGACTGTAATGGACGCATTGCTTGGGGTGACTTCAAAATGAAAGAGGTTAACTTAAGTGCACATTTGACACTAAATAAGCTACTAGATGGAGACGGAGTATGTGCGGGTGAAGGCTGGTGCACTGCTTAATAAAAATGCACTGAGAGACTTGGGGGGGGTTGGGATGACCTTTGCCCCCATGAGCGTACAGTAGCTGCTTCTGCTTAAATCCATGGGGCCCCTTAATACTCCCATCCCACAGGGGGCCCCGAAACCACCGCTGGCCACTATTTATCTGTCGCTGTCTCCTCAAGCTTTCAACAGTTTAATAAAAGAGCTGAGGGCTACTGTGTTACAGCACAGTAAATGTCAGCTGTGTTTGTGTAAATGATACTGCAGTGGTGTGTGGACATAAATAAAGCATAAAGTAGATTGTAAATGCAGTTCATTATTGATGGTTACATGTCTAGAGCAGTTTAGAGAAGAATATAGAGGCAAAAAGAGCAATGACTCATTTAAATATGTGCCATTTACTATAAATGACACCTCAACATTTTCAGATTTTTTCCACATATTTGAACCAAGGCTGCTTTCCAAAGTGCAGATATATTATAAAAGCAGCTTAGTCAAAATGAGACCACTGAGTGCAGTTTGAATCAGGAAGTGTGCTGTTAGCAGGCTAGTTTTTTGTTTGTTTGTTTGTTTGTTTGTTTGTTTAGCTTTATCACTGCAGCAAAATGTTGGTCTTTGAAAGTTGGCAAAGGTAAATCTGTAACTCACTTATTTAGTCAAAGTCATTGTGGGAAGAATCAGGATCAGTGTGTACTTCAAAAACTCACACTAATTGAATAGGCCTTTTAGTAATTGGCTCTGTGCACAACTCTACCTGGCTAGTTCCAATCAAAGGGACAGTCAGCTTGACCGTTTCCAGAGTAATGTAATCTCTATGAGGTTTCTGCAGAGTCACGCTAAAATCAATAAATCCTGACAGAGCAGGCAGTGGACAGACAGCTGCAGGTGGATGTGCTTCAACTTTGACATGAGGATTGTCAAGACCAAACAAATTATCAATCTACTGTCTATAGACCGTATATAGTCTACAGACACCTGCTACACTGATCCTTATATTTACCAAAAACTGTATAGACAGGATTTGAAGACTGGTGGCACAGAGGCTGAAAGATTTGGAACATTTATTCTTCTAAAATGGAGGTTTGTTTACCTTTTCTCTCCATCAAATCTGTGAGGCCTCTGTGTTTGTGCGTGCGTGTGTGTGTGTTTTTGCGTGTGTGTCGGTGTGTGGGGGTGTGTTCGCGTGTGTGTGTGGGGGGGGGGGGGTGCGTGGGGGTGTGTGTGTGCATGTGTGTGTGTGAGAGAGAGGGAGGAGAGAGGAGGAAAGGGAGAAGGAGAAAAAGAGATAGAAAGAGAGGATGGAGAGAAGGAGAGAAAAGGGACAAACAGGAAGTATGCTGTTAGCATGTTAGTTGTTTTTAGTGCCAGCAAAAGTCTGAAAGTGGTGAAAAGTTATAAAGTCAGAGTGAGTAACTGGGATACTAGGATACATTGGAAAAGTGAGGAATAAACCATTTAAAATAAAAAGTTATTGTTATAAAAATCATGCAGAACTAGAAAGTCATAGGGAAGGAGAGAGAAAGGGGAGGCAGGGAAGGAAAGAGAGAGAGAAGGGGAAGGAGAGGGGGAGAGAAAGTGTGTGTTTTCGCTGCTGAGCCCAGTCGTGTGGCTCAATGCTTTCCATGTGTGCCAAAGGAAGTCGGCACTGTTTTGATGGGATAGATAGATCACCCATGTGCGAGGCCTACAGACCCACACTACCCTCTGGAGCCATCCTCTCACCGCAAATATCAAAACAGAGGAAGCAACAGGAGATGCAATGTATGGGACAATTTTCTACTTGCATACATGCTGCATTCTGTTAGGACTGAAGTTGCAGTTTAAGACTTAAGTGATTCATTATGACAGCAGCACCGTAAACATTTTAGAAGCATAACTGTAGGATATAAAGTCAGAGAATCAACAGAAAGAAATATAATGAAATTGTAAATCTGAAAGTTTTATTTCATGATACACATCTATGAGTCAGTGTGGATAAACAGGATTTGTTGCTTGTTCAAAATACATTGGTATCAGCATCAGATCAGTGTAAAAATGTTATTACTTGATATTAAATCCATGCAGAATTACCCATCACTACAGAATGGTTAGTCAGATATTTTTGTCATTTTCTTGTGTTTTTACATGTGAAATAGTCCATCGTTGTATATTTTGCTCCTAAATATTACTCTTATAACTATTATTCTCTCACACTTACCATCCAGCTTTAATACAATGGCCTCATAGTCCTAGAAGTTGGGCTTTGACAAAAATACACAACGTCACTGCTGTAGGAGGTCTCTCACCGTGAGCCAGAGCAGATTTCCATTCACAAATATTCCGAGCACATTCTACCGGCCCACCTGCAGCACACCTCATTCTATTCATTTAAAACATCCACGCTTTAGCAATTAACCTTAAATTACCATGACAAAAGGCAGCAAGTAGCAGAGCACAGTAAAAACACCGTCATTCACTTCAGAGCGTCACGTCATTTCTGCACGTGGAGCTTTAAATGGTCTACTCCATCAGCTGCTTCAGACTAAACAAACAACAGCCATTTTGTCCATTTGTGGTTTCGACATTAGCGTTAGCATGTTGTTGTAATTATATTCATCATCCTTGGATCCCCGGTTAATTCCATGAAGTCGCTCTCAGCACACACCCGGGTGAAAGAGAAACCTGCGCTGTCAAACTTCCATAGGCACTTTTCCTTAAACTCCTCCACATGCGGAAACAGTAGTGAGCGGGGTTGCGATGTGGTAAGCTAACCGTATCCAGTTTCGGAAAATAAACATGGCAGGATTGTCCCAGAGTAGCACGCACTCGCCAGCAGACAGACTCATAATATTTCACCCATCTGATGACAGCTGGAAGAGTTTTCCACCGTGATAACAGGAATGTTTTCACACTCCTGGACACACAGCCTCCTTATTGTGGCCTGGAGCAGCGGGGAGAGGTGCGAGGTTCAGCGGAGCACGGTGAAGGCTGCGGCCCCTCTTAGACTGCACGCTGAGGGTCAGGTGTGTGGAGGGTGGACGACTTCTACGGTTACGGTTAGTCTCGGTACTCGTAGAGATGTGCAGGTAATAGATTTGAGATTTCATTTCTAATCATCAGGATATGCTGTTTAATCGAGAGGTTATCCAACTCTCCATCATCCAGTCATCCTGTCAGTAAAAGCATGCGGTTTGAAGGAAAGTTCAGACTTCGGAAGGAAAAAGTGGCCATGATTAAAAGATCTAATAAAACTGAAAAGTAAATCCACCAGGGAGCGTTCGAGAAAGATGCACGGTCAACTCAACTGGGTCCTCTTGATGTGGCAAAGCAGTGACTCAATCAGAACCATTAGAGAGTTATAATGTAGATTGACTGGAAAAAACAAGACCTTTGCCTTGTTGGTAATAAAAAATGCTTCAAACATATTAAGGCCTTAACCTTTTATAATCCTTCCACAAAAGGCTCATCCAAACCAAGATCAAATGTGGGGTTTAAGTCACCCACTGGTCCTCACAGACTTTTCACTAGATTTATGTCATTTATGTCATACGTTGCATTCTATTATCTGAAAATAATGTTGTTTTTTTATCATCCTGCTATCCAAATCAGTATTGAGTGTCTAACCTTATCAACACAGAGTTTGACATTTTGACAACTTGACAATGAGCAGAACTTGTTAGCAGTTCATAATGGAGATAGAAGCCAATATATCTGCCAACAAATTTGCAGTGGTCCCTGGTTTATCACGGGGTTATGTTCTAAAAATAACCCACAATAGGCGAAATCCGTGAAGTATCAGCTTTATTTTTTACAATTATTATACAAGTTTTAAGGCTGTAAAACCCCTCACCACACACTTTATACACTTTTCTCAGACAGGAATTAACATTTTCTCACATTTCTCTCGCTTTAATTCATTAATAGTGACTTGTGTATTTCACAGTTCCTCTGACCGTGCCGCTTCGTCCTGGCGTCGCTCCACTGTAGTGTCAATCCAACATTTATGTAAATTTGTCTGAACACATTCTGTACTGTACAGGAGACACGGCACGGAGGAGAGTGATGGACAATGGTCTACAGTCCAACAGCCAATCAGGACGCAGAACACAATGCAAAGGTGAACCGTGATATAGTGAGGGACCACTGTATCTGCCAACCAATAAATCAGGCCCATATTTGGACTTAAGTGTATTGGCCTTAAATCTCCAGCACAGGCCGATATTCTGTTTTGGTGAATCTGCTGCCTAGAAAATACACACAAAGCTTTATATTAACACTTTAATATAAAGAGATAGCTGCGCAAAACATTACTACACAATTTTCTCAAAGGTTTGCAGTAAAAAAAAAAAGAGCTTGGGGGAGTTTATAGTAAATTTAAATAAAATAATTTGGAGAAAATTATATATATATATATATATATATATATATATATATATATATATATATATATATATATATATATATATATATATATATATATATATATATATATATATATATATATAAAATATATTGGCCCTACATATTGGTCGGCCCCACATATTGTTCCAAATATATCGGCAGAGCACATCAGCCATTGGTTGCGCTGTATTCTAAACAATCGATATTGGCCATGAATGTTCATAATGCTGCTGTTATTATGCAGGACAAATACCAGTGCCTCCCAGCCTTAGTTTATGTGGGTTAAAGTCCAGGGCTAATTTGGGACAAACCCTGAGTTTGTACACATTACGCACTGCATTTCTAGTTGGGCGATGGATCATCTGTCTTCATCTGTAACTTTATATAAGCATTAGCCCAAATATGCTGACAGGTTTGGACAGACAAAGCATTTGAACATGATGAGATCCAAGTCTTTCTGATTTGAATTTCAGGAGAACACACAAACACCTGGAGGATGAAATGATTTTTTTGGCGCCTTCTGTTCAGTCAAATTTACACTACGCCACCCAGAAGATACAGTGAAATGGGCTCGCTCCATTTTCTGTTATTTCTGTTTTGTATTCTGACTTGTTTCTTTAAAGAATAAATATTATGTATTTTTGTGTACTTAGTCATAAACTTTGACATGTGTAGATCAGTGTTTTACATTTTGACTATTGTAAACCTCCGTATTGTTCTAAAATGACTTAACCAATTCTCTGCTGCTGGTCCCGCCTTCTTTTACCATAGCAAGCAGCAAAATTTTATTGATGGTGCTTTCATTGTTGAGTAACTTTTTAACCAGAAGTCTAAGACCCAGAATCTCCTTTTTTTAAAGTATTGTAAGTAAAGGGTGAAGTCAGTCATTTTCTGAGCACTGATGGCTCATATGCAGGACAATACAAGGTTACTCAAACATGCATGAATATACAATTCAAATGTACTACAATCAAATGGCTAAAAGCTCATAAAAGTCCATTTTACATGTGTCTCCTTTCATTTCTCATGTATTCCGTCAGTGTGTCCACAGACCAAGAGATTAGTGGTTTTGTTGCCACATCCACAGCCTGTAGCACATTGTGTGCAACTCAGTAGGTCTGAACAATTTGAGAAAAATATCAAATTGCAATTTTTCAGACAAGTTTTGTAACTGTGATTTGATTTGCGATTTATGTTTTAATAATACAATTCTGTTCAAAGGTCACATTTTAAATGTTTCCAGGAGAATTGACAAGACTGAAATATGAACAAATGAATACAAGAATCACATTTCAGAACATGCATGTACAGAGCTGTGTATTATATCTGTGTATATCTGTGTATATCTGTGTATGTCTGTGTAATCCCTCAGTCGTCTAGGTCTGATCCATCACAAAAAACGAAATTAAATCTGTCAACCCTTAATGACCCTGATCTTGTTCTCTTTGTTTTAGGTCTGAGGACAGAGCTGTACATCAGTGCGAGATTATGACAAAGAAAACAATAGCAGGGTCATTAAAGGCTGAATAGGGTCATTTAAGATGAAACTGGAGACAATAGCCGTTTACAGTTTCAGTGCCGTTAGCTCCTCCTTCAGACAGATATAAGGCAGTGTCCTGCAGTAACCTGACCAGAACTGAAGAAGCTTGGACAAGCGGCCAAACATCTTCACTCCTACAACAATTTGTCCAGTTCACAGATTTAATTTGATCTTGTGCTTTGCACTTTTTGAATTATGAAAATTCAAAAAGTACATCTTTCGACTGCGATTAATCTTGCAGCCCTACAGTGACACCAGCCTGGTGTGATCCTGGGAGCACAACTGTCAGCTCCCTCTCCTCACACAGCCTTTCATGTGACAGATTCACACGTGCACACGCTCCATGCAGAGACTATTCACAAAGCACTGTACTGCCACGGACATTCAACAGTACAGTGGCAATTCTCAGCATGCACAGCTCAACTCTTTCTAGGAATATCCTTATCCCTCCAACACTTCATATTAGGGCTGTAGTCGACTATTATTGGCCGACTGAAGACATGTCCTGTGCTTTGATGATCAGTTAAAGGGTGTATCCAGAGAAGGACTAGTAAACAACAATGAGTCACTTCCAAAACTCCAACTAACTCACACAACGTAGTCCTCTTTCTGTTGTGGTCCACACAGTAAATCCTTATAATTCTGATAAATACTGACTAAAAGACTACAACAGTGTCATATATCTAAATAAATAAACACATTCCCAGTTACTTAAGGACTCCTGACTCAAGATCTACTGTAAATATACGTGTCCCCAAGCACTTCACCTGATAATATTAATATTAATAGCTCTGATTTACTGTGTATTGCACTTTTCAAAGCACTGTTAAGTTCATTCATTCACACTACATACTTGCTAATGGAATATAAGGATGGGTCAAATGCACATTTCCCTATGGAGCAAGTACACACGACGTAATTTATATTCATGGAACTGTGCTATAACTGAAAAAAAAAAAAAAACTAGGTTAGGTGAAGGAACAGATGTTGGAATAGGTAGAAAATCAGGAAATAGAATGCAACAGCTTGACAATCAGGACAGAATAGTTGGCTATCACTTAATGCAAGGGGAAGTTTTGTCCTCCAAAACCCCACATCCTGCATGTTTTGCTTTTAAAATTCAAATGTGTCTAAATATATTCCCAAAGCTTGGTTATCTCCTCACAGAGAAGCTGTTTGAGAGGGGGCCAGCACTGTGGATCAAACGCCGCTCAGCTGTCCCCTCGGGGCGATGCAGGAAGGCGGCCATCTTTGGAGCAGGTGGGAACTGACTGACTTCATTACACCTCTGCAGATGGATAGCACAACCATTAGCATGTTCAGTGACAGATGAGGACAGAGGAAGCCCAGAGGAATGCACACATGCTAGCAAGCTAAATGTCATCTACTTTCTAAGCATTTGCCCTCGTACTAATCTTTTTACAACAGGCAATTACTATAGCTGGAGAAAGCATGTATCTAAGCCTGTAAATGTAGGGTTTCCTGCTAAAAGTAGTTTTGTAAATGTGAGATAGGGGAGTGGGGCCTTAGGCTGGGTTTAGAGATAACCTTGAGATTACTGTCAGTCAAAGCTCCAATACTTGGGTGAAAATGAGTTTTTGAAGTTGAAGTCCTGTTTCAAGTGCTAATAATACATAAGTATAAGTGTGTGTCAGTGGGTGGGGTGCAAAAGGAATTAGTACAGAGGTCCTTAAATAAAGGGTACTTAAAATGAGCAGCATGAAGCTATAAGCCACATACCAGAACTACAACAAACAATTCTGGAAAATATTTCACCAAACTTCTGTATCCAACACAGCAAGACAATTTGCTGCACAGTGCTATTCAAGACCACGTCTGTTTAGATCAGTGACACATGTAACAAAGGAGCTCATTGGTCACCCATCATATTAAACTAACAAACCTCTTACCTTTCTTCTTTTTGTGCTTGCTCAGCGATTCTATGGAAATCTGCAACGTTTTTCGGTCCTCTGTGATTTTTTTCCCTTGTTTTCTTGATAAGCAGCCATATTTGTTTTGATATGGGTTGGCTAATCCACAATCACACCCATCTGAATTCACTCATCAGACTCACATCTTCCTTAAGTATTGAAGAAATGTGTTTTCTGTATCCCAGGCAAATTCAAGCCAACATGGAATTTTGGTTTGAATTTGTCAAGCAAACCCAATATAACAATACAATACAATACAATACAATATGATACAATACTTGTAAAATTACCTGGAATACCTGAAAATGATTCCACATGGATTCATGTTATGATGTAAATAATATTAATAATGAGCAAACTTTGTATCCAGCAATGTGAAAAATATATATATATATATTTTCTCAATAAATCGTTTAAAGCAGGGTGGGTGGGTGGGTTTGGTGGGTGGGACTGATTTTAATGCACTGTAAAGCACTTTGTGTTACATTTTTCTTGTATGAAAAGCGCTTTATAAATAAAGTTTATTGTTGTTGTTGTTTGTAAAGCAACAACCAAATTCAAAATCAAAGAAAGACTGGAGACACTTCCAGATCCCCCAGTGTAAAAATGAGGAAATATTGGAGAAATACTGTGTAAAAGATACAATACAAATAAAAAACAAAGCATGGAAACTGACTATCACAGTCTTCTTTCAGCCTTGCAGACTTGTGAAACTAAATGCAATTAGCCTCTTGAATGCAATTTTAAAAGACCAAACTGTAAAAGAGTTGACATAATTTAACAACGCCCATGACTACTCCTGATACTCATCCAGTTATTGCAGTCATCACTACATAATCTCATTAAATTCCTCCTGGTGCAGTTAAATGTATGTGGAGAGTCTGCAGAGCTTGGCCATGCTCCATTTCACTAACTTTGAGAAAAACTTTAACCAGACCTGCATCTCAAGCCACCATTTTGTTTTCATTTAACAAACTTTCCCTGCTGTATACAAGTCATCAATCACCATCCCAAACATCGTCCTTGGCCAAAAGGCCGATAGAGCCACGTGTAGCTTCTGTCATTCAGAAACATGTGCGTTCAGTCTTTTAGCCAACTCTGTTTACTTCAGTGAAGTCAGTCCAGAGGTGTTCTGCCCCACATCTGTGAGGCCAATGTGCTGAAGTGCATGCAAAGATAATGGAGCTTTATTCTGCTCTAAACAGACAGCAGGACAAAGTACAGAGGACCTGATTACTAACTTCTCTACAAACATGTGCCTCTCTGAAGGTCTGTATACATTTGGTAGATGTATTTTGAAATGCTTTGGACCTTTAAATGTGAATTATTGTTTAATTCTGTTTTGAATAGCCACACCACAGGTGCCACTTAAAGCTACCATCTGTAATTAGATCTGTTGTATTCTCACCTACCACCACTAGATGCTATCTGTGTTACTTCTGTCTGATCATGTGCCAGCACTGGCCTGAGAGGGAGAGCAGAGCGCACACGTGAGTCCATAAAGTGTATATATAAATGGGCATAGGTAACGCACTAGCCGCCACATTCCAGACAGGAAGTGATCATGGGCTGTGCGTCAGGCTGCATCGACTCTGGCTTCAATTCACTTTACATTGAAATGTTGTGTCCTCTCTCTCTGTAACTGTTGCAGTGAGCCTCATCATTCTGGTCTTACAATGTTTGTATTAACCCACTCTACATGATCCTGAAGTTTTTATTTCACTATTGTGTCTGTAAATCAAGATATGAACATTAATAACAGACAAATCAGGCGCTTTCTCTTGCTAACAGCCGGCAGCTTCTTTAGAGAGTCTGTGGGTGACCCCCTCTTGGCCTGAACAAAGGTCAAGAGAGGGTCACTCATAGAAGGGGAGGGGGGAGCAGGTTTCACATCTGCCATGTGTTTGGGGAAATGTTTTTCACCATTTCACAGTAAATAATATTAATATCATATTTTCTTAAAAAGCGCACAGCCTTTAAAATATATAAATTTAAGATAGCTCTTTCTTAAATCTATATTTTAAAGGCTGTATGCTTTTTAAGAACACAAGTGAAACCAGGAAATGCTTGAACAATTTCAGGCCTAGCGTAGCTAATTTATTTGTCAACACTGCTGAAGGTCCATTGAATCTGTGTCCAAGTTGTTCTGTCCAATATAAAAAAATAATGTCCTAAAAGCTGTTTTCCATAAAATGCGAAGTTGTAAAACATGAAATGCTAGTTTATTGTGTTCGAGACAGAAATAAACATGTTCTTTGAACTTACATTAAAGGGAGGTAATAATCAACACAAATGAAAATGTGTAATCTCTCAAAGTGTTCACTCAAAGCCAGTAACACAAAAACAACATATTCTCAACTCAAGTGTGTTACACGTCCTCACTGAATAAATGAGTAATACCTCAGCCTTTTCCAGACAGCTCTGTTGGAAAACCCTATATATCTTTTGATAGAGTGAATGTTTTTTGTGAAAATGTCATGAGCAGAGACTAAAAAACAGCTTTTCTTTTGTGAAATGAAAATACAGACAAATATTTATGATCCGCGACTGAAGGAACACATCATAGCACTTGGCCCCAGACTCGCCCACTCCTCCGAGCTGGACTTCCACCTCCAGTTAGCTTCTTTTCCCAAACAACAGCGATGGCAGTGGGCAGCAAGGAGAGCGGTGGTGAGCTCAGTGACTCTAATACATACAAAGAGTGTTGCCAGATACTTGATGTAGCCCAGACTGCTTTTGTAAAGTGCAGAATTTATAATTTAATTGGAAGTTGTGCCTTAAATCGTGCCAATTCCTCCCTGATACAACGGCAAAAGCATGGAGCATGTCTCGGAGTATTTTCTCTGCGGTTGTAAATGTTGAACTTAATGCAACTGGGATGTTGTCCAGCTCCGAGCTCTGCACAGGCCACTGCAACAGGCGGCTTCAAGAGACTGTAAAGCTGCGCTGCATTTTGTTGACTTTAACCAGACTGTTGGATCTCCACTGCTATTCCTACTGGCTCTACTACTGTTAGTACCACTATTACCCCTACTGCTACTTTTACTTCTTCTGCTACATCTGTATGTGGGAATAGAAAAACTAAACCATATTTGTTGACAATAAAGTTGGACCAAGCAACTTTTCTTATGTATATATAGTGAGAGACAGTAGGCTTGTTCACACGCACACCAAAATCTGAGTATAATCTGATTTCTGAACTGATTTCTGAAGGTTCAGAAATCAGATTATACTCAGATTTTGGTGTGTGTGTGAACAAGCCTACATGTCATCCATGTAATCTTAAACTACAAAATCTGATCAGAGAAATCAGAGGAACAATGATCAGAAAGAAATGAGATGATTCAGCCTTTTACATGTCTTAGTCACCTTACTCTGAAGTTGCTGTGGGCGCCGCTATCGTCATTCGGGTTGCTGTTCTTGAAAGGAAATGAGTTCTATATGGACTACAGAGCACTTTTAAAGCCTCCAGAGAATGGTGCCGTGTTGACGTGTTGGTCGTATTAACATATAAAGGTTGATTTGTGTAAAATGTTCTATCAAAACTTTTGTCAGTTTCTCTATTGAAATGAATGGGATTGCAGGAAGTGCCATCACAAAGAAAGTGTGGTTTTAGAGGCAGAAGTGGGCAGTAGGCATAATGTCAATAACTCAAAAAATGTATTAATCAGATTTTGAGTATGCATGTAACCTGAGGGGCTCCATAATACACCTATCTCAACCATCAAATTTGGAAATTTGACATTAAGCAAGAACCTAATCTCAAGTACTATTAGTACATTTAACCCAACTAGTATCACAACTTTTTAATCAAGTTACAATCCTCGTCTTATGTATTACTAAGTAATTGGAAAGCACTGCTGTACTGCTACTACCACTACCACTGCTATTACCACTACCTCTACCAATGCTACTACCACTGCTACAACCACTACTACCACTGCTACTACCACTATCACTACTACTACCACTGCTACTACTACTACCACTGCTACTACTACTGCTACTACCACTGTCACTACCACTGCTACTACCACTACCTCTCCTACTGCTACTACAACTGCTACTACCACTGCTTCTACCACTACCATCGCTGCTACCACCACTACCACTTGTAAATAATTATTACTCAAATTCTCTCATTTCAAACAGATTAGTGAATGGATAAACTACACTGGAATTATTGTCTTGATACCATCACAATGCGGTTGTGTAATATGTGTGTCATGCATAAGGTTTCTGCAGTTCTCAAGAAAACAATGATGTAACTCATTTCTACGGTACTAGGTGGCTAAGGCCAGTTGAAGTCCCTGGATGGATGACACAGTGGCACACCGCGCTGAAGGCGGACAGAATGCTTAGTGTGACTGATGTAGGGGACTTAAAATGCTCCGACAGACTCCTCACTCATGGTTACTAAAGCCATGAACATATCTTGCTGTTTTCCATGTCCTCACTGGGACGACGCGTGTTGCCAGTTGATCCAACCACACTTGGGCTTAAATTTACAGCCGTTATTAACAAGCAAAGGGTTCTTCCTATTTTAATATCCCGTACTCCCAGTAGTGTAACAGATTTTGTGTTTTTGTGGTGCTGGGCAAAAGAAAAGGACTGGAAAGAGTGAATGCCTCATATCTGGAGACATGTAGTTGGGTATTCATTGGTCGTAAATTAGTCAAACGTCTGCCGATGTGAGTTTTGGCTAGCAGTGCAAACCCAAAGACACAAAGACATTAAAAATCAATATTGCTGTTTAAATTCTATTGAATTGATGAGTTCGTCAGTAAGTATGTCCAGCTGTGTTTGGTAATTATTGTTGGATCCGTCACTGAGTGGACTAGATTCAACAAAAATTATTACCATTGCTTTGGGACTAGCAATGTAATGAAATCTACTGCTACCAGTACTGCAGCAATCAGCATTTGTACAATATCAGTACAAGCAGGAGTGCAGACATTTCCCTATAGTGGGACGATTAAAGGTCTTGTCTCTTGTCTTAGGAAAGTCGATTTTGGTTCATGGATAATTGTGATGATTCAGATCTAAATATTATCACAAGAAATTAAAGAAAATATCACATAATTTTAATTCAAACTGAAATAACAAACCTAAACGTAAAAGGTTTGCAGTGGTCCACAGTTATTCCTTACTTACCTCATGCATTAAGAGCATCCTAATTATTCACCACAGTAAGTCTTTTTCACACATTCATCATGAAGGAATCATTTGCCTGAAACACATGAACTACCACTACTACCCACTACCACCCACTACCACCTCTACTGCTACAACCCACTACCACTACTACCCACTACCACCCACTACCACTACTACCCACTACTACCCACTACTACCACAACCACCCACTACCAGTAGCACCCACTAACATTACTATCCACTACTACCATTACCACCCACTACCACTACTACCCACTTCCACCCACTACCACTACAACCCACTACCACCCTACCACTTCCACCCACTGCCACTACTGCCCACTATCACTCCTACCACTACCACCCCTACTACACTTACCCACTACCACCCCTACCACTATTACCCACTACCACCCCTTCTACTACTACCCAGTACCACTACTACCCACTACCAGTACCACCCCTACCACTACTACTATTACTACTATTACTACTACTATTGCTACTACTACTTCTTCAATTAGGGATTTGAGAGTTCAATTTTAAGTAGTGTTACATTTGTAAACAGAACATTTGAGTAAGCAGCTTGTATTATCACTACCACAACCACTACCACATTTATTCACTGCAATGAGTACTTTTCACAACTTTCAGAGGCCAAAGTGGAGTTTGCTGTCATGGTAATGCTACCAACATCCAGCATGCTAACAGTGCACATCCTGATTCTCAGACAATAAGCCGCTTTGTGATTTGATGCAGGCAGTACACAGCGGACTTCATTTGACCTCAAGAGCTGCTTATGCAATATATCTCTACTGGGGCGAGACACGTTTTGCTCAAATACATGGAAACTAAATCTGGTACAGGCCCTTTAAGCTCTGGTTGCTTTATCCATTAAAATGTTGATTCCATAAAGCTAGTCACATATTGAGGCATGGAAACATAGGAATAATCATAAAATCCTGATCCTTTCCTCACACTAAACACTAAAATGTGATATTCTGACTACTATTCTTTGGCTTGTCGCTAATATGATTTAGATTCAACTGCAGCGTTCACTGGAAAGTTGGATCCAATTGCTCAAACCTCTAACAATATTATTTTTTTCCACCTATTCAAAATGTGGTCCTGTAGTAATTGTACAACACACTCCAATCTCCAAATTCTAACAACTTGTTTGAACATACATTTTATGCGGTTTGCCTAGTTAAAAGCTTAGTTCTTTTTTACAAACTTCACGCTGATTTGTAACCCAGAAGAAAGCGTCTGAACTAAGTGCTAATTGGGTGCTAAGCGTGTTCCTTGATTGTTGCCGTAGTAAACCTCCTCATAAATG
Source organism: Periophthalmus magnuspinnatus (assembly GCF_009829125.3). Lineage (NCBI taxonomy): Eukaryota > Metazoa > Chordata > Actinopteri > Gobiiformes > Gobiidae > Periophthalmus > Periophthalmus magnuspinnatus. The sequence continues at coordinate 2,399,259 of NC_047131.1, read as the reverse complement.
TCACCTAGCTGAATGGAGTCTATCTGTTCACAAGTGGCTTACCTCCGCTGTGGCACGGTTTAAATACATTCATATCACTATTAGGCTTGAAAAATCCTGCACCCGATTGTCCCCGAAATCAAATAAAATATCACATAATTTCAATTCAAAGTGAAATAACAAACCTAAACGTCCCAAAATGTGAAAATTAGTCAATTTTAAAAGGTTTGCAGTGGTCCAAAGTTATTCCTTACTTACCTCATGCATTGAGAGCATCTTAATTATTCACCACGGTAAGTCTTTTTAACAAATTTATCATGAAGGAATCATTTTCTTGAAACACATTAACTACCACTACTACCAACACCACCCACTACCACCCCTACCGCTACCACCCAATACTACCCACTACCAATACCACCCACTACCACTACTACCCCGTACCACTAACACCCCTACAACTACCACCCACTACCACTACTACCCACTACTACCCCCTACCACTACTACCCCTACCATTACCAACCTCACCACTACTACCCACTACCACCCCCTACCACTACCACTCACCACCACTACCACCCCCTACGACTACCACTACCACCCCTACCACTACCAACCTCACCACTACTACCCACCACCACCACTACCACCCCGTACCACCCCTACTACTACTACCTACCACCACTACCACCCATACCACCCCTACCACTGCCACCACTACCATTACTACCCACTACCACCCACTACCACTACTACCCCTACCACTATCAATACATTCATATCACTATAATGCCTTAAGGATCTCCGTACCTGATTTTTTCCATGTATTTGTGGAAAATGTTGTCTTGTCCCAGTACAGCCATATTGCCTAAGCAGCTCTTGAGGTCAAAATAAGTCCACTGTGTACTGTCTGCATCTAATTATAAAGCGTTTTATTATCCTAGAATGAGGAAGTGCACTGTTAGAATGCTAGTTGTGAGCTTTGAGCAGCCATGTTTGTCAGAAGAGGGCACCGGGACTGCTGATGCAACAAGGAGCAAAGCAATTTCAAATGAGGCAAAAACAATAATGGCTTTAAAGTGCAGATTCAACTTGAAGGCCCTTTTGGCTTAGCGTGGTGAAGGTGTATTTTTTAAAAACACAGATTACTCCCTAATGACATCACAAGGTGGAACCGACTCTTGAGCAATGAGAAGGGATAACTCAGGATAATTCAAACGCGATTAAGAAACAACATTACGACAAGGTTAAAAGCTCAAGAGGTTGATTTAGCAAAATGTTTTTAGTCCTTAGAGAAAACGTCATTTAACAATAGCTTATTATTACTACATCACTGATTGAATCCAGTTGAGCTTTAGTTTGCATAGGTGTGCGGACTACAAAACGGCATGATGGTTTGATATTGAACCACTTACTCTATGTTCTGTTTAGACATCCACAAGACGCTGGTGTGTGTGCGCGCCTGCCAAGATCGTACTGTTGTCAGATTATTCTTACACTGTTTATCTATGGGACGAGTGGTTTCCGACTCAAACACGCAGAAGTACGTCGAAAAGAATCAACTGATGTGTAAGTCGGGGAAGAAAAGCAAATCTGGTGCCAGGATAGAGTTTCAATGTGTTGAACATAAAGAGTTTCATACTTCATATAGCGAGTGGTATGGAAAGGGCTTTATCACTTCCAGTTTTTAATGGAATCAAAAGAGTTATGCTTTGGCTGCTTTTACAAAACAGGCAAAGAGGTCGGAAAATATCAGGGACTCTGGTGATATTGATAGCCAACAAAATATAAAAAGACAGGATAACTACCAAGAAGGTCATGAACGGAAAATACAGAAAGTTAGAAGATGGAAAACAATACTTTAGGATATGAACAGATCCAAGAAGTTTCATTATGAGTTAGGAGCAGTTCAAACTGTTTTAACAAATTTGAAATATCGGATTGACTTCAGTTTTACACAGCAATTCATTATAAGTAGGATTTTTTTTTTTTTTATTAATTTGTTTTTTGAGCTGGTACCAATATCCAATATTGTCCTGATGCTATGGCTGATAACCAATATTTGCCAAGCAAATACCAATATTTAGCTTTTAATATCCGCAGCATTATCTTGAGTTCAACAAAATATATTTACTGTATTTTCCGGACTATAAGTTGCACTTTTTTTCATAGTTTGGCCGAGGGTGCGACTTATATTTCACATATAAATCACATCTGAGTATATGTTTTTTTCTTCATTATTATGCATTTTTTGGGTGGTGCAACTTATACTCTGGAAAATACAGTATCTGGAATATAAAATGAGCTGTTACATGTTTGTGTACACATATCAGTATCTGTAAATGAGCTGCTGGGAAGAAACCCAAACTTGTGCCCTCAGGAAAGGACTGTATTTAGGACTAGTTTAGTATCCACAATCTCCCCAGGTTGTTCGGCAAGAACAAAGTGACCAGGCGCCAGTCCACACTCTACCACTCTTTAGTGAAGTTGTGTTTACGGTTTATGCTCATGGTCATGATTCATGTTCATAGTTGTTCATGGTTGTTCATGGTTTCTAAAAGGCAGAAAATAAATGCTATGAATGTGATGAATGATACAACAAATGAAATATCAGATATGTGGTATTAATAAACATAACAAACATGTAAATACACAATATAAAATACAGAACACATTAGAAATAAGCTACAGATGATAATACAAAGCAATAATGAACTAAGAGTCAGAGAATGGCACTTTCTCGCCTAAAGTACAAAATTCCAACTGTCCTTGAATGCACCACAGACGGCAGCTGAGAGCAGTGAAAGTACAAAGGTCCGCCGGTCCGTGAATGCATCACTGGCGCAAGTTGCGTAACAGCAACGCGAACAAAGGAAACAGACCTAATTAAGGCTGGATGTACGGCATATGAACTACAAATACTTATAATACTGAGATTAACTTATGTTCTCAAGGACACATGAACAATTGTAGATGAAGTAAAGGAAAAACATTTAAAGTTGGGAAAGAGAGCTGGTGCGACTGTCCCGAACACAACACTGACTACTACTAAAAAGTTCCGCTGGTGGCTGCTGAATCGTGATTGGTTGAGAAGTGAGAAGGGGTGGTTACTGATTGGTTGAGATGGTTGCTGGGCTGGATTATCTGAATAATAATGATAAAAACTGTGAAAACCTAATGCCTAAACCAGGAACGTCATAAACAAATTAAAACAACACAGGTAAATCAGATAAAATTACACTCTTGTTAACAGTATCAAATATCAATATCAGCTGATACAATATATCAAAATAATAATATATCAAAATCGGTATCAATGTTGGCCGATAATGATACTGGTACCGATATATCGCCCATCCCTAATTACAAGAGGTAGTTTCTTTAGGGACAAGAGGCCGTTCTGATCTCAAATACTGGATCAAGTTGTAAAGTTGCACCCACCGAGAACAGTTTTCCTGTTGCCTCTACGGGAATGTGGGTGCCTCGCCTAGAGACCCAATCCTGGTAGTGTTCATGTTTGAGGAAGCGGGTTAACATACTGTTTATCAATACAATACAATGTAATCCTTATTTCTGTCAAGTTATTACCTCAGCAAACCAAAATCGAAGGGTTCACCAAAGTACAATATGGTACGGTTATGTGTGGTACTGTGGAACTTCACTAGGAAATGGAAAAGGTCTTTAGAACTTGCCAAACTCCAGCAAAAACATTGGTTTGAAGTCATGCGGATAGTACTGGGTGGTAGGAGCCAGTCTGACCAGTGTAGTCCCATTTCCAGAAACCATCACCACCAGTATGGAAGCAATCAGCTGTGGTGCATGACAGAGTACATGCAGGAAAAGTCATGCCACAAAACACCACCCCTCCTCCAGATTCCAAAGGCACAAATAAATGGTGTAGTGTGTTCATATGTGAAGGCGGCGTTTTGATCCCACCACCTCCATTGTGTCATCTGGCAAGACCCTTCACACGGAAGGAACCAAATGTAAAGAGAACTTAATTTGAGATGCAGTGTAACCAAAATAACAATGGTAAAGAATTCAACTAAATAAATCATATCATTTTCAGCCATAATTTTGAACAAAGTGCAATCCATCCCCAGTATCTACAGTCTGCCCACTTTTTCTAAGCCAATTCATCATTCTCTCTTCTTTAAGTTTTGGTTTACTTCTTTCCCTGCCACAATAAACAAGTATCAACACTGAAAAAAACTAAAAACATATGACAAATGTGGACTTTTCCTGAATATTAGTATTAGTAGCGTCCATCTATTCACTTTGTTTTGGAAGTTGTTGTGGGTGCAGTGTTGACTTGGTGCACATGAACATACGTTTTATACAAATTAAGCTACTTTATCTTATATTTTAGCAACAAAACTTCAAATTCTCCATTGAAATGAATGGGATTTCTGCTTAACTGGAAGTGCCACCACAAAGAAAGTGTGGTTTAGTAGCATTTAGAGGCAAAAGTGGGCGTGATGGAATAAGGTCAATAAGACATAACAACTATAATATATCATGGAAATAATAAAGAATCATTACCCATTATCAAGCCTTTCCCTTTGCGTCAAAATCTAATTTTACACTACACCTCATGCATTTGTGTGATGTCTCAGTCTGTCCTGGTTGAATTACTCTCAGACGGATTGGCCTCAAAGGAAAGCAACTTACTAAATGTGGTCCAAATTCACAGCACCACTAGCAAGGAAGCAGATATTTAACACCTGGCATTTCTACCGCTGACAGTTTTAATGTCCAAAATCCTCTAGGACTTTCAGGACAATTTATATTTCAGTGACTCCAACTCAATGCGTTGAAAGGTTTCATCCGAAGTGAGAAAAATCTACTTTTATAGCCAGGACAAAATCTTTAACATCGGCAAATACTGCATTAGCTCGTGAGGAGATGTGCACGCCAAGACGGCACATGTTAAACCACGTGCTAGCAGTGTGCACCGTAATGACAATCCCATAATCATTATTCCTACAGACAGGGATCAGTGCAGTGGCGCTTTAAGGCTTGTGTATACATTATGCAGGCTGAATGAGAGGCTCCTGTGCGCTGTTTCCACTGAGCCTAAAGAAGTGAATATAAACATCGCAGTTTAGTGTGGCTCTGCTGTTTGTCTCAACTTAATAACTGGAGAAAAGCAGCCACCTCGACCAGCACTGAGGTTATAAAATATGGATTTGTGAAGCATGAAGTGTGATTTTGAAATGGAATAAAATATACGACAATTTCTATATGCAGACTGCTTAAAGGTCCCACAAGCCATACCATTTTTTTTGTAATTTAGTATTAAACTCCAACATGTGTCGATAACTTTGTCATATTTTGTCCATTATAAACCATTATATTGATTTAAAATGGCTTACTATTAGAAACAGGTCCACTGATTTCCTGTTCAAAAGTGCATGGCCTTATCTGTTCATAGTTGGATATTACCCCAGCAAGCAGCAGATTTTCATTTACTTGTTTTTACTATTGAAAAATGGATATGTGACATATCTGAACTCTACGATAATGAAGAAAGAATTGCAGGGACACAACTACAGTTTGTGTCTTGAGCGACATTTGATCCCAGGACCATCTGGTAAAGGGGCAAATGCTTATTGGCTGGGCCACTGTTCTTAATTATTCCAGATCGTTATATATAACAAAAGCAGCATCCTACATTAGACAAACATACGTGTTAACAATGTGACTTTGTTTTTAATGACATATAATCAGAAAATCATTTACTTAATCGTGTTTGTTGCAATGGGATCCCACAAAAGCAGCACAAACAAATAAACCAGAGGGGGATTGTGGGAAGTTTATTTTTGAATCATTTGTGTTCATAAGAGTAAAATATAATGCCAAGCACATGCTCTCATTCAGTGGTCAGTTATGACTGTAAAAATATACAGTATAATGATGGTTTGGTCCACTGTTTCTTTCCATTTTATTTCAGCATTTTGCTCCATGATAAATCCAGCCAGGATTCAATATTACATAAAACATTAGAATTGTATTTTTTTTTAAAAAGTTACTTTTTTTCTTGCAAACACACTATCTTTATTTTGTGGTAGTGTTAATTGGATACATTTATGGTCAAAAACTCATTATTTAAAAACATCATAATGTTGGACTAAAAACTGAGATGTCACCTTAAGATACTGATTTGATTATTCTTCTCAAAACTTGAGTATTTCATGTGCTGCCTTTAACACTGAGGATAATAGGATCCTCTTACAGAGACTAGAGGACTGGGAGGCCATCTCTGGTACAGCAAGTTCTATCTAGAAAACAGGGAGTACTTTTTGAAATTGAACAATGTGCCTCAGTTAAAATGTACCTGATCTGTGGGGTGCCCCAGGGGTCAATCCTGGGACCCCTGTTGTTCAATCTCTACATGCTGCCGTTAGGCCAGTTAATACACAGCAATAATGTGTCCTATCACAACTATGCAGACGACACTCAGATCTATGTCTCACTGCAGTAGGTGAATATGGACCAGTGGATTCACTCTGTCACTGCATCCAACAGATCAGTGTGTGGATGCAAAACAACCTTCTCCAGCTAAACTTAGACAAGACTGAAATCATAGTCTTTGGCCTGCAGAAAAACATAGAGAAAGTGTCAGCAGTCACCTCCAGTCTCTCTCTCTCTCTAAAACCTTCAAATCAGGCTATAAATCTAGGGGTAATAATGGACTCAGACTTGAACTTTAACAGCCACATCAAACCAATAACATCTGCAGCTTTTTACCATCTGAAAAACATTGCAAAAATCAAAGCTTTGCTGTCAAAACCAGACTTGGAGAGACTTATCCTGCATTTGTGTCCAGTAGGTTAGACTACTGTAACGTCCTGCTCACTGGCCTCTCCAAACGAGCCTTAAGACAGAACAGTACATCCAGAACACTGCTGCTCGGGTCCTGACTAGAACCAGGAAGTACTTCACACACTTTAAAGCTGTGCTTGTGAACAAGTCTCTCCATGTACCAAGTATATCTCCCACATGTTAATACCTGGGAATCGCACATGGGGAATCAGTGTTTCAGTTTTGTGCAGCTAAAACCTGGAACAGTCTTCCTGAAGATGTGAGACCGGCCTCTACTTTGACAATGTATAAATCCAGACTCAAAACAGTTCTGTTTAGCTGTTTATTCTGCACTCTTCTGTTTTAATGTTTTAATGTTAATTTTATGATGATTATTTGTGATAATTTATGTTTTGATTTGTGTGATTTTAATGCCTTTCTTATTTTGTAAAGCACTTTGAATTACTTTGCGTGCTATATAAATAAACTTGCCTTGCCTTTATGGTAATGTTCTACATTTTCTGTCCACTGCCCACCTCTGACTTCCCATAATGCCTTTCTATTTGAGATAGTTGAAACCCAGAGGGGTGCTGCAGTTTAAGTTACAGGCAAATATCATCCACGGTCACAGGTGATGTCACGCTCTCATCTGTACAAAAACAAACTGATAAAACAGTTTTAAATACAGAGTATCAAGTTGCCATACAGCAAAGCAACAGAGGCCGAGACAACTCCAGGAAACTGTAAGATAATAAAGCAGCTTCTGGGGTTAGCCAAATATCTTTACCAGACCTTTTTGGCTTGCTCCCTGCTGCTACTGCGGTGCAAAAGGAGTTCAGCACATTTTGTCAGTCACTAGTTTTGGCTTAAGTTTGTTTGGCTTGATGTAGTGATAGCAGTGACTTAAATATGTCTGTTATTTGTGGTAGTATTTTTTTTATATATATATATATATATATATATATATATATATATATATATATATATATATATATATATATATATATATATATATATATATATATATATATATATATATATATATATATATATATATATATATATATATATATATATATATATATATATATACACACACACACACACACACACACACATATACATATATGGTATTTATTTGCTGCAGTACATGGTTGTTAATGATACTGTCTATATAAAAATGGTTTACTGGGATTGTCTATCATTATTGTTTTATTATTGTGTCAGTTACATATGGAAATATATTATGCTTCAAAATGTGTTATCGTGGCAGGCCTAGACCAGACTGACATCCCGCTGTATGAAAAAAATATTATTATGGATTTGTCAGGCAGTAAATTTAAGTAATTGTAAACAAAATCTCTTATTTTCAATGTACCACCACCCCACAGCACCAAACATGACGTAAACCCACAGCAGCCCGTCAAACTCACAGTCTCACAGTGTGACAGTGAAGAGAACACGTCCTGCCGTGACTCAAACCTGCTGCTCAAGGCTTCCTCCTCTGTCTGTTATTTCCCTGATGGCCATTTAGCACAGGCCCATCCATCAGACCCTGACAGCCCCGTGTCTGTGTCTCTCACCTCTCTGGACCCTCTTATGAAATGATTTGGGGAGAAGTGGAGTCCGTCATATTAATGGACAGCTCTCCTGACCGGGCGACTGGGCGTGATGAGATGGAGAGGCTTGTCACTCACAGAAATGATCAGGGCGCAGACACGGGTGGCACTGGGTGATTAAAACAGATAGAGAAGTGTAAGTGGTTATAGGTTGGGACGATACTGTCAACAAACTAGCACACATGACAAATAGTGATATCACAAAGCGGCTTGGGTACTTTTAAAGGTGCCATTACGGTACTGAAAAATGTCAAGGTTTTCTTCAAAAGGTATTTATTATTTTATTTATAAGTATTGTCAATGTACAAGTAAATGGTCAAGGTAAATGGTCATTTCATACAGCGCTTTTCCACGTTTAAGGCACACACACCAGCATACACAGACACTGGGGAGAGGTGGGTTAAGTGTCTTGAACAAGGACACAACAACAGCATGGGGGAATCGCACCACCAACTTGCGCCAACTGCCAACTTTTAGATCAGTGGACAAACACTGTCATCCCTAAGTATCCCAAAAATATACCCAGCTCAAAATGTAGTGCTGTGATGAGGCTTTTAATTTCTAAACACATCTTGATCACCTCAAAGACTGCATTACGTAGTATTTACCAAGATTTTAATTTCATTTTGAATTCCAAATGTGGAGAGCCCTTGCTCCCCATGCAGCTGTGCACACAGTACAGCGTGATGGATGACTACGGAACAACATGAGCAGGTGTTCGCAATAGATAATGTTTTGGTCCCACTATCGTCTTAAACAGCGTCTTTAAACTCCCAAAACTAACAGAAGGTGAGGTCGAGTCAAGAAATTAATAAACATTCATGTCATGTTTGAGATGTTCAGGTCAGAAGGATGTATTGTACATGTCACAGTCTGATAATAAAAACTGCAAGGTCAAATCAATTCAATTCATCTTTGTTCCAGACTCATGGTCCATTTTTAAAACAGACAAAGGCAGTGACAATACAAACAGTAACATGTCTCCACATCTCGGACTGATGCGCATTGCATTGAATCTTACATTTGTGAGTGACATTATGATTCCATTTTCTGACTCATTCAGCTGCAAATAAAACTGTACATTAAAGTTCTTAGTGCAGCAAAGTGTGTGACAAACATCTTGGTCACATTAGTGCTTCACTACCTCCTCAAGAGCACAGGTATAGCGTCATTATAAGCCATTTGCAGCCTTTGGACATATTTTCTTTTTTTTTTGCAATGAGTCCAGAGATGGGCTGTCTATAACAATGTACAGTGTGATTTAAACAATAACAACTTTACATCATCGATACAAGAACTAAACTTGCGCATAAGAGTGTTTGCCTGAGCATTCAACATCCTGTATTGTCTATAAGATCCAAATATATTGTGTTTACTGCACAATATCTATGGAAACATGGGTACACTTTATGCTTTATGTTGTTTCTCAGTGCCATGTGGGGCCTACTGAAGAACATTACCCTTGTACCCCTCCCGTTCTAGGGGTAATTAAAGCCCTAGAGAGAGCAGCGGAGTGTACAGCGCCTATAATGGAAGAAAGATGGCACTATATCCACCACTTTCCAAACCTCCAAAACAGTCCCACTGCGCATAATTCACCCACGCCACAATAGAGCACTATTATATTCAAATGATCCATGCAGGACGTGTGTATACGGGTTTTCTGTCATACTGTATATGCCTGTCTCTGTCTGTGTTGTGTAGACTGCAGTTTGTCTGTGCTGCCTTCTCTGGGTATAGTTGTATAGTTGCATTGGCAGCGGTTTAAAACACACAAGTGCAGTGAGCCAAGCTGGCACGCTCCCGGGGATAATGAGAGACTCTGCCTGGGTTTGGATTGTTGATTAAGGATTATTCAACAACATAAACGGGCTTCTGTTCAGCTGTGCACACATGGGACATATGGAGAGCTACAAGACACAAGCAATTATCATTTAAATGTTTAAGCAATGGAAAGATGTGGAACTTGAGAAGTATTTTGAGATCAGTGGGTTTGTACAGTTTTACTCTGCGCTTAAATTTATTGCCTGTAGGTCTTTTAACATTTGACCAATGGTTCCTTAAACATATTTGGGACCCTGGAGTTGATTACTATTGACAGAGATCACAAAATGTTGTTGAAGTATAAAACAAAGTAAAAAAAAATAGTACGCATTTAAAGCCATTACGCAGAACTTTCCAAATCCAGATCATACACTGCATTAGACCACAATGCAATGTCGCAGTGCAAAGGGCAGATATATTAACAGACAAACCACACATTCTGAATGTTCCACAGTATGGTAAACCAAATTACTTGGTTTGGTGGAGGCTCCATGGAGATTGCCAAGTTTCATGCCGTTCTGGTGAATGTTCTGGGCAAAAGAACATTCATCAGAAAAATGAAAATAACAGTCAATCAGTGACTGGTGAGTGTAAACTGCTGTGCTTAACAAGATTAAAATAAAGGGAGGAAAATGCAACATTTGACAAGACAACCCAAGAAAAGAAAATAATTCCAGAAATAGTTAATCCCCATATTTGTCATACCAACTGCAAAACCTTTTTCAGCAATGTCATATTTTTGGTCTTTTTACCACTGTGAGTTTTTCGAGTGTAGTAAAGGGTGCGGGTGCTTGGACGACAGACAGCAGCATCATTATAAGCCTGGGGGGAAAAAATACTCCTGCTTTGGTCAAACAGGCCTCAGATAGCTCTGACATCTCTGTGAGCGTACAGGAAATCCACATAAATACATACATAAATATACACGTGTTATAGTTGGCAGTGGCGTGTTGTTTGAAAAGCCAGCTGTATATTTGGATTGCTACTTGAAGCTCTGCGCACCACTGCGTACACCAGGGCTATACTGGGCTTTTCATTGGGCCAAAAAGGAAGGCTGTTTTACCTGAAGATGAATACAGGCGTCTGATGATCAAGTAGGCAATTAAAATGTACAGCACTTTGGGTGTTAAAAACGTCACTTGTAAATATATACATGAGTTTAATGGAGCACAGGACTCATTATGAACAGCTCAGACAGGGACCTTTTACAGAACACTATATCTTTATGTACAACCACACTGCTAGTACTGACCATTAGGGCAGTATGAGATGAGTGAAAATCATTTTGATAGCACTGATTCACACAATATTTCAATATACCAGGTTTGACAAAAATATAGTTTGATAAGTTGAAATTATGATCTGAATAAATATATTAATTATAATTACAACTAGGGCAGCAATGATTCATAAAACCTGGATGGACTACACAGACTAAAAACACATGCTATAAGAAAGAATAAACTGTTTTTAATTTGTATCAAGAATATGCTATATAAATACATTTCTCTAGAAGACATCAGACAGTATATTTTAACCTTTATTTTGTGGATAAATGTATCTTTAAAAAAAAATCTCAACGCACTATAGTAATAATTGTTTCACTAATTAACTACTCAAAAATAACAAAAAAACACTCAAAAATAACAAAAAACACTAAAAAATTACAACAAAAAAAAACACTCAAAAATTACAAAAAAAACACTCAAAAATAACAAAAAACACTCAAAAATAACAAAAAAAACACTCAAAAATAACAAATAATAATAATAATAACACTCAGAAATAACAAAAAACACTGCTGACTAATCAACTACCGTAGTAACAGTCCGTTGCAGCTCAATAGTCAACCAAAACAATCTGATTTAAACTGTAAAATCATATCGACAGTTTGAATGGTTTTCAACTTAAATGAGTCCTCAACAATTACTTTCTATTTATATTTTGATAAGTTTTGCCAGTGAAAATGTTGAATTGGCAAATGTTTAGACCTGTAAGTTCAGATAAGTTAAAACAAGTTTGTGACTAAAACTCAATCTGTATTTTGATTTCACTGCAACGAATGATTGAATTAAGATGCTGTAGAAGGAGAAGTTAAAATTCATATTACTTTATGAGGTATTAATAGCCAGCACATAACACATTTAGATCAACATGTTCATTTTTATTGTTTATCCCCTCACAGCTAGAAAGTCCTGGGTCACTAGGTTCAATTGTTGTGCCTTTTGTTTCTGACTTTTTAACACTCAGATGCTGGGAATTCACAGGCTTCCAGACCCCTCTTTTTGCCACACTATATTAGGTTTCTTATGTGCCAAAACACTTTAGTACAACGACACAGGGGCCAAGGAGTTCCTATAGCAAACAACAGCTGAGGCGCTCAGTATGTTTTGAATTTGAACACTGATGTTAGCTGTTTTTATGGGCTCTTCTGTAATGTGTTTTATGAGCTGCTCCAAAACTGGAACGAGATGCACAACTTTCTCTGTCACTACATCCATCTGGTACATCGCATTGTGAGGATCTATGTCAGCGCGCCCTGAGTTTTCCGCACTTTTTCCGATTCGATTATGAAAACGAGAGGAAATCTTACATCCAGCGGTTTGCAAAAGAGGTCATCACTTGGCAAAACAGTTCCATAACTATTGCAAACATCGGCAACTATTTTCGAGGGCCTTTAATTTATAACAGAAGATATTTTGTGGAAAAATAAAATGGAATATGTAATCTCCAGCCGCGGTCGGAAAGAGAAAGGAATTGCTAGACCACCTCTATTTACCAATAACATTGTTTCTCTCTGTGTCTGACAGGGGAAGACATGCGGGGTTTTGTTTATGAAAATACAATGCAATTCTGGGATGTTAAACCTTTGTATGTGTTATAGAAATCCATTGCACCTAAGTCACTCCCAGCTCAGTCCTTGTTACCTCAGCCTCTGTCATTACAGGTATAATACTCCCTACAAGAGAAACATAACCAGACTGGACTGTACTAGACTAGAATGGACAACACTGTTATAATGTGTTGAGGGTTCATGTCTTTGGGTGCTGGGTACCATACTGATGGTAAATAAACTTCAGAACTCTAGCATCTTGCCTCTTCTCTTAAACTCTCAGGCTACTAAAATTTATTCTACAACAAAAAATCTACAAACAGCTTAATCTGGTAAGTGCAAATGTTACTTCTTTGACAAAATAGAGAGAGACATTGTCTTGTTGATGACAGACAAATAGCCTGTGTGATGAGAATTGGGAACATATGAGTTAAGTGCATGGTACTGTTATGCTTTTATGTCTACAGGGGAATAGAACAAGACTGACTGACTTATAATGGGAATAATGTATCAACCAATTAGACTTGCACTTATTAAATGAACCAAATAAATTGTATATATGTATTGTATAACTAGTTCATTCTGGAGTTCACCTTGCAGTTGAGAGTAGTGCTTACACGGGATATTCCGATGCATAAAGTCAAACACAGACACAGAGAACATGCATGAAACTGTATGGCAGGTTTGCAGCGAACAGATCTAAGCAAAAAAGCAGCAAGATTCCTATGTGTTGTGTAAAGATTTTGTTTAATACTCATTTTAAACTTAAGGGCTGCATATCGGCCTTGCAATTGATTATTGAAGCGTTTTGGTGTTAAAGCAACTTTTACAGTCTAGGAGGGACTGTAACCACAGGCTGGTGTGAAACCGCAGTAGATTATATTTATCCATCTATCAATCTATTGGAAATCGCAAAGCCTGTGGTTAACCGCAGATCCCTACCGATGTTTCTCAGACTATTAGATTAGCTGGGAAAGAGAAGTAGGTGCAGGGTTGGTTAACAGGTTAACTGTTGGGAAAGGACAATCTCTCTTAGCATTAACCTATATGGTTAAATGATTGTGCATGATGGGGATACTTTGTGTCATATACAGCCTGCGTTTGCTCAGTGTATCAACTTTATACTAACTCGTAAATCAACTGATAAACATTTAGGCCTATGCAGTGATCAAATTCATATAATAGTAAGCCTTGAAATGGGCATAGTGCTGGAAAGTGAAATGTTCCATCGTACAGTATGTTTCATGTTTTGTGCAGATGGACACATCTGCTTGTTTACATGATGGTTCTCTAAACATGTCTGAGTCAAGGATGAGTCAGGGAACAGTACTTAGTCATTAGTAAACGCAATAGTACAGTGCCTGAAATAAATAACATCATTTTACAACCCTGTCTGAATTTGCCCTGTCTCATCTGTGTGTCCAGCAGCTCTAGTTTGTTTTGATATGTCTTGAGCAATGAGGTGAAGTGCTATATTACTGAATGTGAAAAAGATATTGATTATTTTTAATTAATTAGTTTATCAAGATTTTAGCCAAAGGAAGAAATATAACTTTAGGTTATGGGTGATCATTAAATCAGACCTTCTAATAGTCACACAAAAAGGATGATGCTCATGAAGATTGAAACACTGATTCTCATCCCAGCCGCTTCACAAACTGACTAGCACAGAAGTCCAATAACAAAACACCACTTAGGTTCAGATCAGGAAGACCGTTCTTCCTGATCACCACTCTCCAGAGGTCACTGTCATTGTGTGGGCGTTGAAATCTCCCAATAGAATGATAGAGTTCCCAGTCGGTGCAGTGTCTAGTATCCCTCTGAGAAGGCCTGGTACTCTGCAGTGCTGTTTGGCCCGTAGGCCGGCACACCAGTGAGAGACCTGTCCCTGACCTGAAGCCACAGAGATGTGACCCCTCTCATTCACTGGGATGAGGTCCAACACATCACAGTTGAGCTGTGGGGCAACCCCAGAAGAGCGGAGAGTCCAACCCTTTTGAGGAGTTGGGTTCCAGAGCCCAAGCTGTGGGTGGAGCGGGTAATGCTCAACCTCTCGCACAAGCTCAGGTTTCTTCTCACCCAACAAGGTCATGTTCCATATCTCCAAGACAGCCCAATGTCGCCCATAAAAGATCATCAAACAAGAGTCAAATAAAGTCACAGTTGTGACCCAAAAGGTGTGTAGTTCCAGGTGCACATGGACTGCACAGAAATGGAAAGAACAGAGATAAAGAGGAGGACCTGTAAGTTAGTCCTCAATAGCAACAATTATGACTGTCAGCCAGGGCAGCTGTGGCTACAATAGCAGCTTACCACCACCGAGTGTGGCGTGAATGTATAATGCACTGCAAAGTACTTTGGGTATCTTGAAAGGCACTATATAAATCCAATGGTTAATTAATAACAGTAAAACCAAATAAAGTAGACAAACGTTGTGTGGGTGTGTCTAAAAACTAGGAACAATAGTCTAGCATTCTAAATGCTTAAGAAATTGATGTTTTGTGGTTGAAATGAGTCTAAAATTAGATTTTAAAAGACAAGGACAGAATCTCTCAAACAGAACTGAGTTGTTCCAGAGGAGGAAGGTTTGTAAATTAAAAAAAATGGAGGCATGGTGGATAGCACTCATGCTTCATAGCAAGAAGGTTCGGACCCTTCCAGCTAAGGTAGTCTTGATCAAGCCTCGCAACACCATCACAGAGATGGACCCCCTGAACACTGCGGCGCTCACTGCTTCTGACATGCCCCAGCGGCACTGAACGATAGGTCTAATGCACAGGACAAATTTCCTCATGGGGACAGTAAATTATACTTTAATCTTAAAAGAGAAAACATTCAACAGGTGACCAGGACTATACCTTTTGAATCATAATATTGAGTGTGTAACATGTTCTAATCCACCATTCTTCCCAACTCAACTAAATACTTCATCTCCTCACAGAGAAAAGGATCCATCAAATCCATCGCTGGGACCCACCTACTACTGCACTGTTGGTTATCATGTCTGTTACTGCTAAATAATGCTTGTTAATGTAGAGGCCTGAGTATGTTTCCATTGTTGGTTTTAATTTCTACTTTTAGATTTTCTTTAGGTAACTTTGATTCAGGTTCAATTTTGAGATTTCCTAAATTGTTAAAAGCTCTTTTTGGTAAGAACGTAGTTTTCAGAGGAGGACTATGGTCATCCTGACTAAATGTGACTAAAGATCTGGAGATGGGTCCCTGAGCGTGGTACTGCGGCCCCCAATGCTCTTTACAGGTTGCCTCAGTGACATTGAAGGATGGATCAAATATAGAGGATAAATAAATTTCCCTACAGGGGCAAGTGTCTAAACCTTGAACTAAATATTAAGAAATTCTGAACTCAAGTATTTAATCTCATTTCTAGACAAGGGGACAACCTTTTTTTTTCCCTCTGGACAAATTATTAATCCATTTTGACAAAGTTGAAAGGCTTTTTTTTTTTTTAAAGTAACTTAGTGGTGAGTCCGCCTTTTGTTTGCTTTCATAAAGATGATATTGCTTTGCCTTCAGTGTTCCACAGTAGGGCATTAAACTTGCCTATCACCAGAGAAAAAAAACAGGTGATGCCACAAGGCCAAGTTACAGGTCAGATCTGTGGAGAGGTCACCACAGTCTGAGATGTTTTTGAAGAGACTTTTCAGTGATTGTCTCCATGGAGATGTTCCACAGTACAATAATCAAACAGGTGCCAGACCCTCCACCAGAAATGTTTTTTAAAAAGTAATACCTTCAAGACGTGGAGGCATTGTTGCACTCTATGGAACGTGATGGACATTTATTTTATATTAGTTGATATTTAGTGCACAGATGTGTACTATAAGACCTCCATGTTAAGTTTCTTTATGTTGCGTATCAGCTGAGAACTCTAGCCTCCCTGCAGACTTCTCTGTGCTTTTGTGAAGTACATGATAGCTGAAGGGTACCTCTTTTTGCACTCTCATCTTCCCCCTTTGGGCACATCACTGCTCTGAGCCAGGCCTGAATAATGGTGAACACATGTGAGAAGGAGGTCATTCTGTTTCCCTGGCTGCAGTTTAGCATTAGTCTAACCACCTTATACAAGTGGATGGACTCCCCGGGTGACTCTCACTCACTCTGCACAAATCGTCAGATGAATTGTGGGCCTTGTGCTGCCTCCATCAAGGTCGGCACAGTTATCCCAGAGAGAAGAACATAAACAAGACGGACAAGCGATGGTGAGGAGGAAGAGGAGATTGAGAAGAGGCTTTAGATGTGGCATGAGGCAGAGGAGTAGGGCAGTCATGCTCTGTCAAACAGGACTTTCTCCATAGAGCAAAACAATCATTTGGGTTTTGTGTTTTTTGGTCATATTGATTGTTTCAAATGTTCTTTTTTTAACACATAATATTACCTATTCATATTAAGGTT
Organism: Periophthalmus magnuspinnatus; assembly: GCF_009829125.3. Classification (NCBI taxonomy): domain Eukaryota; kingdom Metazoa; phylum Chordata; class Actinopteri; order Gobiiformes; family Gobiidae; genus Periophthalmus; species Periophthalmus magnuspinnatus. The sequence goes on along the minus strand of NC_047131.1, from coordinate 2,381,784 downwards.
CATGAACATAAAAACAGTGCTACTTAACACGAATGAAGTCAGATTTATTCCTCCAAGTCTGAAATCTGCTCCAAGCGATATTTACTTTTACGGACACAAAATTGGCTCATCGTTGACAATTTAATATGATTTCATCTTGATTCAATTACAGTTTGATTATTGCACAGCCCAAGTATTTCAATGCATAATTCTGACTTTTTCAAACACCTTTAGACACTAGCAGTGAGGAGGGAAGCAGCAAAAATAGTGAGAGTGTATCGCTAGGTTTCAGGTGACAAGTTAATGATAATACAACTGGGAAGCAGCTAAGAAATGCAGATTTGTGTTGTAGTATGATGAGCTCTTGAGTAGTCAATAATAATAAAATGATCAGGGCCAACATTTGTGAATTTATCTTATTAATATCATGGCAAACTACAATGTAATCAATAGGCAAAACTACCTCTCGCACCCCATTTGGGAGTATGACTTCATCACATTTTAGAATCTAAAAACCACAAATAGACAATGTAAATCAGTTATTTTATTACCACCAGATGATATCGTCCAAGCATTTCATGATTTTTTTTTTTTTTTTTTAATGTAGTCTTTTAATTTTTGAGAAATATAGTATTACGTATTGACAGTACCTTTGCTTCCACATCAACTCTGGCAGTCAGATACTTGGCCAACATTAACAGACAGTTAACATAGGTTTACGAGGCCTTGGAGGAAGTCCTACAGCAGTGGCATGGACGCACATTCAGACTGGATGCACACACATGTATATGATATCACCATAATCCTTCTGAATCCAGGCCGCTGTCATGGAGGTATGAAGACTCTGCCAAGGACACGCGAGAACCGACACCAAACCAGAACAAATAAACCGCACAGTAAGATTTTCCCCCTACGCCACAGAGAGAGGGAAAGAGAGAGAGGGAAAAAGAGGGAGAAAGACATGGTGAGAGAGAGTGGGGGAGACAGATGGAAAGAGAGGGGAAGCAAGAGAGAACGAGAGAGAGGTCTACAGCAAACAGTCCAAAGTGTGCCTGCCTCCCACCCACAGAGCTCTGAAGCTGGGAGAAAACTTTTGGTGATACTAGAAAATGAGTTTATAGACAGAGCATCGAATAAAGTGTCTAATACTGTTCGCATGGCTGCTTTAGGCACATGTGCTGTAGTATCAAGAGTAACAACAATAGCATGTATTCAGGCAAGGATCAAGGCTTCCTTCTGCTATTCCCATTACATCGCTCTTTTTTCCCTTTCAGATAGAAAAAAAAAAGAGGTTTTACATTTAACATCTGACATATGGACTAAATCTACCTAAAACTATCAAATAAGGGTCTATGATGCCAAAATTCAATTCAACCTGATTATTTCTATTAGTGATTAGACCCAAAAATTTTCCATATTTCACCAAAAATCTGCATTTTAACAATATCCATTTCAGCTGCCCTCATCTGTCTCAAATATCCTTGGCCTATAGAATACAATGATATCATCTGAAACCCAGTAATGCACTACTAACTCTTGATCCGTAGCCATAGAGAATGTAAAGGCCTGGCTTGACCTCAGCTGCCTCTACAGAACAGATTCCACCAATTACCCACAATCCTCCTGAGTCGCTCTAACGCTGAGCAGCCATTCTGTGCCCCAGTATAAGTCCATGGAGTGTGTAGTTTTATGGAGGTGACTTCACTACAACTATGTAAAATGATTCAGGGGGACTGCTACTTGTCACAGTTTTTACAGGTGACGTCAGAGGGACTGGTTCTTTGAAGGACAAAATAACAGTCTCGGTGTAGTGATGGTGTTGTGGAGGTGTATAGGCCAACTCCTCCACAACACCGTGACTACACTGAGACTGAAATGTAGCTCAAAATATATCAACAAAGTCTAAAAGTCTGACTGGAGTGAATGGAACCAAGTAAGGGCTAACTGCAGACGCTAACAAGGTTGTATATCATGCATTATTTGACATTGGGCGCCTTAGTATATTTAGTATTAGTTTTAATAGTGGTAATTAGCAATTTGCAAAGAACTGCAATTATTTAACTAACCTAATTCCCTTTGCAAACAGTAAATTATCCTATAAAAACTGCTTCCCCTGTAGTTTAGACTTCTACAAACATGTAATGAAATGCATGGGATTGTTGCATAAGTTAAATGTTGACGTTTCTGGATGGTTTAAAAATGTGCACAGAATCTTGCTGTCGAAACATGTTCAAAACTGAATCGTAATCGCAATACAAGAAGAATTGGAATTAGAAATGTTTACAAAATCGTTCAGCCCTATCCTGTTGCATACGTGACACAATGAAAATGAAAACAAAGTCAAGAAAAAGCGAAAAACACATTACATTCAGGTTTATCTTGAACTGAAATGATTAAACATTTCAAAATGTTGTAGTTCTCATTATATTGTGACTTGCATAATCACAATTATTAACCAAATTATCTTGACATCACTGACACCACTTTTTTGAGGTACAAAAAAAAACAAAACAACACAATAAAGAAGTGAAATGGCCCAATACTAAAAGGATTATTTAACACTGATGTTAGTTATTTGTCTAATGATGAAGGAATTTGAACACAGAAATTTTGAGAATGAGTCTGATGCAATTTATGTATTAAAACGGTTGTAAATCAATACTTCAACGCTCATCCAAAGAACCATTTCACTTTTGGCTTTCATTCATACAAACGAACAAAGGCACAATTAATAAAAAAGATTTCAGCAGGACAGAACCCAGCTGCAGATTATTAGCAGGAGTCTGGCTGGGGCTACAGAGGTAAAGAGTTGAAGAGAACCACAGGGTAGCGTTTCTGTCATGTGTTTGAGAGCAACAGAGCCGGGCTGATCCAATGTGACAAAAGAGAGAGCGATTTAAGAAGACTCAGTACATACACGAGCTCCAAACACATGGAGAATCTCACAAGAAACAAGGAAATGTTAAAAGGCAAAAAGTAATTCCAGTTTGGTAAATGTTAAAACAGCACCGCACAACTTTTTCTGCACGAATCCAATCAAAAATCTTCCAAACCATCCTTTCCATAGCATTTCAAGTGGACTTAAAAGCTCCTTTATTGAGCGATACCATCTTGAACATCTCTAATCACATCACACACAAGTTATCAGTCAGGTCTGCGGAGGTAAGCCCAACTCTAAACTCCACACCTGTTATGTTTGAGTTTTAATTTTATAGCCGTTTCATTTTTTTCCCCTGTTAATATAAGTATAAGAATGCTTCTCATAAAGATCTCCTACCAGTTCATTTTGCACCTGAGTATTGCTGCAAAAGTGTTCCAGTCTGTCCATATTTTATCACACAATCATTACTCTTATAGTGGTCAGTCAATTCACATTAACAAACCACATGAGTGAATAACGTCATGAGTCTGCAAGCCACATGGGACAATCTGAATTTATTTTGCTCTTTTATCTCAGATGATAATCCGAGGTAATTTATCCACTTATAAACTTAATAAAACTAAAATAACTTTCTTTGAGTAATATAGTTGTATCTATTTTATTACTAAGCTCAAAAGAGTGATTTAGAGTAATACTGTGTGATATATATAGTACATGTCTAAGAGTCTTCCTTGTCTACATGCATTGAGCTCAACATTCATAAATCATTTTCTGTGGTAAAAAGAGACCTCAGATTTGGAATATGGGCGCCGCTGTTTACTTCCCACAGTAATGTTAGCAAGGGCCTCATGCCTGTGCTCCCTACCCTCACGTCAGATATACTCTAGCTTTTATGACTTTTGGCTTTTGCAAAATGCCCTCTGCTGTTACACACGCCATATTTCACTCCAGCTGATCTCAAATGACTGACTGATAGTCCGCTGTCTGAATGAGCCAGTGTACCAATGTGTATTAGCCCAAGGTTAGCAGAGCAAGTGAAGCTGCTCGCAAGCACATCGCCAAATGGGACGTTGCACATTGTAAATTTATATCACACGTACGCAGATGTGTTACTAAAAGCTGAGTAAATACAGTAAGTACAGTTAAATAATGTAATTGGTTAGTTGGCTACTTCATACTTTCTATTTCCACAGCAAGAGGTGTTTTGATCAACTTCATTTAGACGGTGTTTAAAAGTGCTGTACTTGTGAAATGTAGAACTAGTTAACTTTTGTGGCTAAACCTCCTTGTCAAAGCCTGATCCTGTTAGATCTTAGAAGTTAAGCAGGGCTGGGCCTGACTAGTACTTGGATGGGAGACCACTGGGAGCACCAGGTGGCACTGGGGGGTGCTAGCGGCTAGTTGTGTCCTTAGGCAAGACACCACTCTCATTGCCCAGTGTGAATGTGGTTGTGAGTGTTGGTGGTGGTCCGAAAGGCCAATGTCACAGATTGGCAGCCTCACTTCTGTCATTTTGCAGCTGTGGCTTCAATAGTAGCTTATGAGCACTGAGTGAGGAGTGAATGAATAATGCACAAAATGTATGCTTTATAATTAGAAACAGACAGTACACGGCTGACTTTTTTACCTCAATAGCTGCTTATACACTATATCTGTACTGGGCAAGACAAATTCTACTCAAATACATGAAAAAAAAGCATACAAAAAGGATTTTTATTGTATTTCCCTTTAAACTCATGTGTCTGTTTAAAATGACTCCATGTACTCGCACTGACAGCTTGATGTGTTTTCGGGTGGATACAAGTTGCAGCTCTGGACACGTTTCCAGAAAGGTGATACACAACACTTTGTTTGAACACATGTAGGCCTTTGTTAAAACATGAGTGCTTTTTGTGTCCTAAACACCTGTGCTGATGTCAAGGGTTGCGTATTCATGGATAATTGATATGGATATTAAAGCCAAGGTACCAAAAGTTGGCACAGAGCAAAAGTTATTTTTGCAGGACTCGTACCAGCCGGACCTTTTCAGTCGGTACCAAAAAGAAGTTTCATTAGTATCTGTACCCAGTCCTTGTCATGCATATTAATTTTAGTTTAATTAAAGGTTCAGTAGCAGAGCGCTCACTGAAGGAGCCTGAGATCCAGCTGAGCAAACAGATGAGATTCTGCCAATACCATCTCAGCTCACAGCTAACTTCACGGCTGGGAAGGCAGCTTTGGCACACTGTCACGAAAAATCCGATACAGACGGATACCCTGAAACTCAGCCAAAGTAATAAGCTTTCAATCAGTCCGCAGGCCTAATTTCAACGACATGCTGTGAAAATGACAAAGCTCTGAGCACAATTCAACTTCACAGCTGAGATGGCAGCATTTGGCACGGTGGCACAAAACACAATAAAGAAAAACAAACCTAAACTTACCAGCCTTACCTACAGTAACAGGCATCTAAATAAATATGCATGATCTTTCCATTGAGGATTGTGTTAGCAAAAAACAAAATGAACTCTTGGAACACAATTCAGCCAACCATATAGACTGCATGGCAGGATTTCACACAAAAACACAGGAGGGTAGCCTGCCAAATAGCACGGTTTTCAATCAAATTACAGTTTTACTAAATGCTGCCATGGGACAAAATATGAAGCATCAGCTACTTTACATCTGGGATGGAAAAATCTTGCTATAATGTCATAATCTCAATACAAGATCCAAATTTAAAGGTGCACTATGTAACGTTTCTGGTTAAGGGGCTGGCAATTTGAGACATTTTAGCTTTGCTTAGAATGTTCCACATTATACCCTGAAGTATGTGTATCCACAGAGACAAGCAGGTGACACCTCCAGGCCAAGTAACTTGAGAGGCGATATTTAATGTGGCTATAACCTTAAATGTGTCTGAAAAAAACATAAAACATGTATGAACAAGGTATGACAATAAACACAAACTCGTCTGATGGAATAAATAAAAGTATTTAAAGTAAAAAAAAAAAGACCAAATCAATGTCCTTGGTAGAGCTGAAGGATTTGGGAGAAATATGTAATTGTGATTTTCTAACAACCTTAATGTTTAAATTCTGTTCAAAGTTCACAATTTAAACACGCCCAGAAAGACTGGATCACATTTCAGAACATGCTTGAACAGATCTAAACTACAGGGTTAGCTGTTGTAATCCAGAAATGATGGTTCAAAAATTGCAGCCTTTGCGATTTGATAATTGTGTCCATTCAAATTGCTGTTTCAATTTGATTGCAATTAATCCTGCAGCCCTAGGCCTTGAGTCTGTAGAGTGGACAGAGCTGGTTGGCCTTCACCTGCACATTGTACTGTCACTGACACTAGGCTTTTCCTGTAGCTGCACGCCATAGCTGCTTGCCTCTAATTAAAAGTATCACACCTCGCAGACGTCATTTAACGCTCACTGCACAGGGGAATGCCTTATGCAAGACTCTGCCAAAGGCCCTAATGTGATATAGAACACTAACAGGGGGTGGCAGTGTTAAATGTGCAGGTGTAATCTATGGGACAGGGGTACGACTGGCTAATAGTGTTGTCATGATAATAAAAACTCGATTTCAATGCCACAATGATACAAAAAATAAATAAATAAACACTTTATTTAGACAGTAGAATTTCATTTTCAGCATTAAACTGTGTGGCCTATATTACTCTATGCTTTGTCAAATGAGTTTTTGAGTTTTTGACAGCGCCACTGGCTACTGTTGGTTATCTATCTATTGGTGTCTGTCTAAGGCCAAAGTAGCCTCCCCCCCAAGACATCTTCACTGACTAGCAGGCAAATTAAGTTAGGAAACATTACTTGACTTCAAAGCACTGATGAGAAACAGGATCTTTTGCAATATTATTTTTGGAGTAGTCAGCAGAACATCCCCTGTACGCCGCTGTCATAAATTGTTCAGAAAAACGAACACGAGTCAAATGGCATTTCATTTGACAGTTTTAAAACAAGAAAAAAAAAATCATGATATACATTTAAGCCAGAGCCATACAAAGTCAGACGTGGTCGACTTCAGCATCTGCTCTTCAGGAACCATGAGAGCCCTGGCTGTGTGCTGCTTATATAAACAACATCCCCATCCAAATGCCTTTACCAGCCGCTCATGAGAATTTCTCTATGCAAAACATGCTAGTGAAATAATAACAGAAGCAACAACAAACAAATATATAAGCATGGCATTTTAGAGTGTTACCATGCCAACAAATGAAATGAAATCCCTCCGGTACCTAATGGGGTTGTCAAATAAACTGATACCCAGATAATAACCTAAGTGATACTTAAATTACTATTGAAACTAGACACTTATTTGACCAAGTGGCAATAGATTCACATTTAACCACCCACCCTAGGATGTTGTCTGGACCAGCAGCCTTTTGTGTATTTGTACAACTCAGTGTAGTATATACAGTACATCAGCAGGGGTAATACTGAAATAAATTGCACAAATAGGATGAAATTGGACATTTCCTAAAGCATGTTGAACTTTATCAGAAGTAATATAAGAGCAATGTTAAAGAAACTACTACAGCTGAAGCAAGAGGTTTACTGTATAAAAAGACACATACACTTTTGTCCCCTCACTGCCTGACCTAAAACAGGAAAAGTTTAGTCTGATTTGATGTCAGTTAGGATTACCAAAATAATTTCTATTTGCTAAATGCCATAATAATAAGAGAGAGTCAGATGTTTACATACATTTACATCAGTATTTGGTACCATTGCCTTTAAACCATATGACTTGGGTCGAATATTTTGGATCTCCTTCCACAAGCTTCTCACAATAGTTGGTAGGAATTTTGGCCCATTCCTCCAGACAGAATTGGTGTAACTGAGCCAGATTTGTGGCCGTCTTTCTCACACATGCCTTTTCAGGTCTGCTCATACATTTTCAACAGGATTGACATCAGAGCTTTGTGATGGCCACTCCAAAACACTGACTTTGTTATCCTTAAGCCACTTTATAACCAGTTTGGCAGTATGCTTTGGGTCATTGTCCATTTGAAGACCCATTTGTGCCAAAGCTTTAACTTCCTGGCTGATGTCTTGAGATGCTGCTTCAGTGTTTCCACATAATGTTCTTTCCTCATGATGCCTCTGTTTTGTGAAGTTCACCAGTCCCTCCTGCAGCAAAACAACCCCACAACATGATGCTGCCACCCACGTATTTCACAGTTGGGATGGTGTTCTCAGGCTTCAAGTTTCCCTCTTTTTCCTCCAAATGTAACGATAATCATTATGGCCAAACATTTTAGTTTCATCAGACCACAGCACATGTCTCCAAAAATGAAGGTCTTTGTCCCTGTGTGCATTTGCAAACTGTAATCTGGCTTTTTATGCTTCTTTTGGAGTAATGTCTTCTTCCTGCAGAGTGGCTTTTCAGTCCGTTGGTACAGTCCTTGTTTCTCAGTGGATAATGACACACTCTTACAGCTTCAGCAGCATCTTCACAAGGTCTTTTGCTTTTGTTCTTGGGCTGATCTGCACATTTTGGATCAGAGCACATTCATCTCTGGGACACAGAACCCGACTCCTTCCTGAGCGGTGTGATGCTGAACATTCCCAAGGTGTTTATACTTGTGTATAATTATTTGAACAGATGAACATGGCACCTTCAGGCATCTGGAAACTGCACCAAGGATGAACCAGACTTGTTGAAGACCACAGTTCTGATATCTTGGCTGATTTCACTGTGTTTCAGTTGTGGCTTCAAATACATCCACAGATGTGTCTCTAATTAACTGAAATGTTGCCAATAAACCAATCCGAAGCTTACAAAGACATGACATCATCATCTGGGTCTTCTCAAATTGTTTAAAGTCATAGTAATCTTACTGTATGTGAACTTCTGACTTTGAAGAATTAAAAATTGTTTTTAAAAAAAACCTTCTCTCATTATTCTGGCATTTAGCAAACAGAAATAATTTTTGTAATCTTAACTGACCTAAAACAGGAAAAGTTTAGTCTGATTTCATGTCAGACAGTGAGATATAAAAGTGTATGTGTCTTTTTATCAAGCCTTTTCCTTATTATGAAAGTTGAGTTTGAAATTCCGGTATTGCGAAAAACATTAGCTCCTACGTCTCACCTCACCTCTCAGTTTTTGTGAGCCAATGATACTCCATTCATCATTTCTCAAGCTACTTTCTGCATCATCACAGCAGCAGTAGATCCGTCAGCCTCTTCTCCATCTCAGTTTTGTTCCCTTCATCAGTAAGAAATGTGATACTCTCGTTATTGCATTGTCGATGTTTCTACATGCTTTCAATAAACTATTCATCATACCTCATTCATTCATTCTGTCCATTTCTCTTGGCTTTGGTACAGTGAGAGAGGCGTCTGTGCAGCCTACTGGGGAAATACACAAAAGAGAACCAGAAATCTCCCTTTAACAACCTCACTACTGTCAAAAACTAGACCCTAAAGTTTATTTTATTTGGAAAAAAACAGGTAGGTGAGGACTAATTTAAAGTGATAGCTTGTGTGGCTGTCTGCATGCGCACTTCCATGGATCAAGATATAGGGAATGTTTACACAGCTGGAGGAATCTCTTCACCTGGCGCGCCTTCCTACCACCATCCCCATTAAAAAGGCAGACAGACCCATGCACTGTATCCAGAAAACAAGAGGCTCTGACCCCCCTCTGCGTCCCCCACATAAAAGCTCAGAGAGTGGGCCAAATCCTCCTCCAAAGCCCCTGGAGGATCCACTCAGGATGGAGAGTGGTGCTGATAGCTGATTGCTCTGGCAGTGCTCAGGTGGATGGGTAAGTGGAGTCTGGCCCAACTTTCCACAGCAGACTCAAGTTTCCACTCCCATCTCCTCGAGCGGGACGGGCCGACACGAGAAAAGGCCTGCTGTGGAATTTGTGAAGTCTTGATAAGCATAAAAATGGGTTGACAAGGAAAATTTGTGTTGACATTTTTATTTATGCACCATAATAGTGTTGTCACGATACAAAATATTCAAATTCAATATGGATACTAGGAATAGACTCGACATAATCAATACTGATACCACAATGATACACACACAATAGAATGTCATTTTCAACATTAAATAATAGAACTTTCTTTTATAGTTCCACGTGTCCTTATATCTGTGTAATCCCTCAGTGTCCAGTAAGTTCATAGTGGTTCATGTGTGTATAGTAGTCTATGTGTCTTATAGTTGTTCTGATACAGCTCAAGATCATTCTAAAACTATTCAGGGAAGCTTCATTTCTGTCCTGTGCAGTTTCGAGACTAGTTTTAGTATTGGTTAGTATCATATTTTTTATGCTTTTGACAACCCTCCCTCATAATACCACATGATGTCATTTTGATCACTTCAAGATGACAGCTTCATCAGATGTAATGAAGTTGTTACGCAATTTTTTTTGTTTCTGCTCCCTATGTAAGCAGTTACAATTGCTACGGGTTCAAATTCCAAATTTCCAATTTTAAAACACCTTCAGAACATAAAGCGTATCTATTACAGTTCTCCTTCGGTATATCGCGGTTCACCTTTCGCGGTCTCGCTGTTTCGCTGATTTTTTGTGCAATTTTCCCTGCTTATTTATATTGTATGAATGTGCATTGTGTTCTGTGTCCTGATTGGCTATTTTTAGAACATAACCCCCGCGATAAACCAGGGAACACTGTATTACATATTGATAAAACTGAAATCGTCACGCTGCCAAAACTTAATTTCAAAAATCTTCACTTGACATTGCTACCAGCAGAGGGTGGAAGACGCCTAATGCCCATGTTTGAATTAAAACAACAGAAAATTCTCACTTAAAATAATTCTAAAGCTGTCAGTGTGTGATATGTGACAGACGCTCTGAAATGGCATCACTTCCTCCAGTCATAATATTGTCAGCACAAGGCAAAAGGCGCCTAGTCAATGGAGCAAAGTGAAAAATACCAGCTCCCACTAAAAAACCTCAACATGATTTCAATGAAAAACAGGATAATCTAAAGAAATGCAGGTGTCCCATGAAGTATGCTGCAATTTATCAGAATTAATTAACTTTAACCCCCAACATAACGTATGCAGAGAACACAATGCAAAATGAATCAAATTATTTCAAATGCCACAGAGCCACTAGGACAAACCTGTATGTGATTATAAGGAAACTAGTGCTGGCCAAAGGGTTTGTGTAAATACCAAGTCATTTCTTCATTACATTATCTAACATGGTTATAGCACATGACATGTTTTCTTTACATGGTCCATTTCTTGCACCAGTGCCAAAGAGGCTTGTCTAACACGCTGCAGCAAAAGCACCGCCATGACCACTTAACCATACAACTCAATTTCCATTCTCACAAAATCTATGTTAAATATGTTTATAAAATGAAGTCAAAATGTTTAATGAAAGACAGAACAGAGGACAACAAAACATTGCTCAAGTCTGGACGTGCAAGCTCGGTTCCAAGACAAAATCATAACAACGGTCCCAATGTAATCCAGAAAGGTGGGAACGAGAGCCCTTATTCACCTCTCTCAACGAGCCACTAAAGTCCATGGTCATCTGCGTGATTTGGGCAGTCTGGGATGAAGATTGTGGGGAAAATGTTTTGTCCTAACTCAAAAACGTGGGTTGTAGATGTCACCGTGAAACAGGGACAAAGGATTAAGCCTTTGCACGACAAAAGACGAGTTGATATGAAGCGGTGTCCACAGAGCGACGCCTCCTCTACAGCGCTACAAGTACTGCTCAGTTTATCTGTAGTTTTACTTAAGTACATTTTTTCAGGTGATACTTTTAGTTAAGTAAAAGTATTAAAAGTACCACCTGAAGTATAAAAGAATTAAAGTACAGTGCCCCTTTAAAAAGTATAAGTATTTTGCACAGATTTTGAGGTCTTATAAGGCTTCAAAGAGATTGATTTTGATAAAGATTTGTACTGAATTTTGGTCAAAAGAAACAATTAAATCAATTTTTTATTTGTGTTTTTTTTTTTGCTTAAACTATGAATGTGTTTAAAAAAAAAAAAAAAAAACCCTCAGACTTTTCAGCGGGTCCCAAACAGTAATAATAAAAACACTTTTACTTTTCAGCCCAGTTCAAAAATCTTGTGAAATAGAAAGTACACATACCTGCTCTTAAATGTAGTGAAGTAAAAGTAAAAAGTTTCTTACTCAAGTACAGATACCTAAAATATACTTAGTACAGTACTTTACTACTTTTACCTTGTCCTATCCCACCACTGCTCGTCTCGCTGCATCTACGACCAGTCTGTGCCAACACTAAACTCTGGTGGAGCAGAGGAGCTCAGCCATGAATGAGACACATTTACCAATTTCCCCTTCCTCCTTAACTGACTTTTCTAAGCACAAAAACACTGCAAACAATGCTAGCAATGTTTTTCACTACTTTGGGGCTCGATGGATTGTGTGGACCATTACAGTGTGAAAGTGTGTGTCTTACAATTTTACATTCCCCACATCATGTTGTGTGACATCCAAAAATCTTTTAAGACAAAAAAAAAGTACAGAAGACAAGCATGCAATGTGTCTGCACTGTACAGAATAGTCATGTTTGTGATACTTTATTTGGTCGATATCACAGGCTGCTGTATCAGTATGATGTCATGAATATTTTTAAGCACAACAATGAGGTGTATTTGTAGAAAGTAAACTTATAATGGTCATATTTGCTGTTTTGATCATTCCACTATTATATTTCATAAACAGTTTCTGCAGGTAGTTTTTTAAGGGTACAGTAAAATAAAGTATTACCGTTACACCTCTGTCTATAAAAGTGGGTTATAATGCACACTGCCCTTGTGGATACATGTAAGGTTTCACTACTGTCTTTCTCCCAATTAGCATAAAGATGAGGCCTTAGCATGACTAAGTATCTCCCCATGGGTCAGTACATTTGCATCACTCGACCTTGCCAGCCTCCACCTTACGTGAGTGTGCATTGAAAATAAGTTATTAGTCCCTTTTGTCGGTGATTGCGTCTGGATCCATCTCACAGTGCGGTTTTGCCAAGACAGATCAATATGGCCAACACTTACCGTTTGGTAGTATTTCCTTTACACATGAGGTGAAAGTCACATCTGTAAAAAGACAAAAGTATAAGTGATTAGAGGTGATTCTTACCATCTTAAAAATGTGAAAAACAGCTAGTCACTTTTAAATGGTTTGCAGTGGTCCAGAGTTATTCCTCATCCCATGCATTTTGAGTAATTATTCAAAGCGATGAGTTTATTGACCTTATAAATGTGACTGAGCTGCGCTGTCTTTATGGTGCCACTTCTGTTTAAGCAGGAATCCCATTTATTTCAATGGAGAATTTTGGAAAAAGTTTTACCGTTAAAATCGGATACAAAGTAGGTTCATTTGTGTAAAATGTTCAATGTTCATGTGACCAAGAAGTCAACACTTTAAAGCCTCCGTGATTCTCTGTGAGGCTTTAAAGTGTCTAAAACCTCTGTGTAGTCTGTATGGGACTTATTTGCTGTCAAGATCAGCAGCCCCATGCAAAATAACACAACCCGAAAGGTAAGGGCGATGCCACATTGGAGTTCTGCTGCCATGGTAAAGCTAACAACTAATATGCTAATGCACACTTCCTGATGATCAAACAATAAAACACTTTATAATTAGATGCGGACAGCACACAGGACTTATTTTGACCTCAAGACCTGCTTACAATATGAACAGATTTTCACATTCATGGGTAAAAACATCGGATACAGAGCATTCGGTTTATGTGCTGCATACAGATAATCAAACGGCTGATCCAACTGCATAAAGAATGACTTATTTGCATTCAAGCCCACATATACAGAATAGTATACATTTGAGCAAGCACTTGAAATGACAGTGGTGCTTTAAACAGATCGAGATATTGATTAGGCCTAGACACTGGTAGTGGTGATGAGGACGAGAAAGAGGCTCAAGTGCACGTCAAGATGGAACAGTAGAGGGAATAAACACGGAGCTCAATCTGCAGGAAGACAGAGAGTTTAAATGAATGGCTGTAGAAGTGATTGGTTGGCAATGGCATCCGGGTTGCGATTGGATGACAGCAACAGACAGGTGCAGAGCAGAATGAAAACATCAAATACAGCCTTCCGAGTTGAATTTGTACTTCATTTCTCAAAATCCACTATCCGCTGCAGTTATGTCTGTCTTTTAGTTCAATTTCAACATTAGATTTGTCAAATTAAGATGAGCTAAGACCATGAAAAAACATAAATATATTTGCTTTGCGGCTTATGTCCATCCATCTCTAGGAGGGCCGGCCAACCTCTGCTCCGTTCAAATCCCGTTTCGAGATAAGGCTCCAACAGACACATGCTCATAAACCCCGCTGTTAGACGAATGCGCTGGAAATAACTTTACTAATGTGGAAAAAGTGATTAGACCTAGAAACCAACCAGCATAAAACAGTAGGCGGAATCTTTTTCTTGTTCCTTTGCGCCAATTTGTTTTATAGCCAGCAATCACAGACACATAACAACTTTAGTGAATAGTCGACTCTTATTTAATGTAAAACTCTGCTAGACTAGCCACCCATCCTAATTAGGTTTTTCCACTCAAAGACAGGGTAAATGTATGCTGGATTGTGAGTGTCTGGAGCAAAAAGACGTTTAATGCAGAATAAGAAATTAAAATAGAACATAGTGCTTCAGGGAGAATGCATTACAATATTCAAAAATGGGACAAATAAAACATCATATAAGTACAGCCTCTTTTGAGATACTGGATTGTAATTGGTTGCCACGGCAGCAACAGAAAATTTCTTGAAAGAAAAAGTCACAATAATCCTGATTAGTCTGTGCAGCCATATTAAAATCTGTATTTGTCCTAATATTCTTTTTTTGTTTGTTTGTTTGTTTATGCTGATTGTCATTAAAAATTGTATTAATGAGGAGTTAAAACAAGCTATCAAAGTAGAAAAAAAAAATTATATATTAGTTTTATTTGCATTCAATGATAATTTGTGATTGAATAATTTGAATTGTGAGATATAGCAGGCATATACATGTGTTTATTAAAAAAAAAAAAAAAAACATTGAACAAACTACAAATCGTTATACACTAATTGATACATTGGTTTAAAGAGTCACCATCTATAAATATCTTTGGCTTAACAAAAACTTTAAAATGCATATTTCAGAATTATGTAGAGTTCACCGGTCATGGTCTCGCTGTTTTGCAGATTTTTTTAGTGCAGTTTTACATGCTATTTTACAGTGTATGAATGTGCATTGTGTTCTGCGTCCTGATTGGCTAAGGGACTGTAGACCACTGTCAATCAATCTCCTCTGTGTCATGTCTCCTGTACAGTCCAGAATGTGTTCAGACAAATTTACATAAACGTTGGATCGACACTACAGCGGAGAGACACCAGGACGAAGATTGTAAAATAATAATTGTAAAAAATAAAGCTGATATTTTGCAGATTTCACCTATTGTGAGTTATTTTTAGAACATAACCCCCGCAATAAACCAGGGACCACTGTAACGGTTTAAAATTTAAAATGATCATTTAATCATAGAAACAAATCTCGCATCCCATTGAATTACAGAAAAGAAATTGTTCAAGCGACCTTTAGATCCACTCTTTCACTCAGCCCTTCGTTTCATAACATGATGAATTCAAAACCCATCACTGTTCACTCTAGGAAAAGTAGGTTGGCCGTTGCTATCTGTCAGAAAAGAACAACACTGTATACATGTATTTATAAGGGACTATGGCGATAGACTGACTCAATATCTCACTTGTTTGTTGAACTTTACGGGAACTTTTTGTTTGTATTTTTCTGTATTTTGAACAGGGTGCCCATGAAAAAGAGTCTAAGTGCTCTCGTTGGCGTCTCCCAAATGACTTTCAATGTACATTTTCCTGAATGTCAATAATACATACTTTTAATGACTGCATTTCAACACAAAAAATAATAAAAGTCATTCCTTCAAAGTCTAAACTCTGGATTGGCTGTGGACCTCTCAATTCAAAAGCACCACGCATTTTATAGGCTTAGAAAACTCAATTAAAATATGATTAATTGCACAGCCTGATTTACAATGAGGCAAGAATCAACAATCTCCATGTGCTCTTTAAGAATAATATACAACCTCTAATAACAATAATATATACAGTATCTAAGCACTGCGCAATCCTAAGGAGACTACCCAGTGACATATAGTCCATAAACACTTTATTTCATGTTGAAGTACTTTGTTTTGAGAGGCACAGACTGGAGCGGTGGGAGTAAGGATGTGAGCAGTCCCAGAGCAGGCAGCAATGGTCCACACACAACACGTAATCCAATGAGAAACAACCCCTCTCCAAATCTGGACACTTTTCTGGCATTGCCTCAAAAGCTTTACATTCTTCCCTCCATTTTGTTTGCTCAACATTTTTATTTAGTTAGCTCCCATTCACAGTACACCCGCCTCTTGCCAATGAATGTATAAAGTCATGCATCAACATCATCTACTGTGGAAATATGGATGAACTGTGAGGAGAAAAGACCTGTTTCCTAAAAGCAGAAATATTGGAGGTTGTAGATTGTATGGAGACCTTTTGCCAATATGACTTGTTTAAATGAGAGATATTCGTCGCAGCTTTCACCAGTGTTATATTGCCGTGTCTGTAGAAGTATTATGGCAGCAGTAGATCACTTTCACTCACTGACAAAGTCAATGGTTTAATTCCTGCTCCCAATAGTGGTATGGAATTTCACTCCTGCATAGTCTTAGCAAGGACATCTCCAGTTCATTGCTGACTTGTATGGTTAGCTATGGCGTCATCCAACTGTTAGAGCGTGTGTCCTTTTTTAACATTATCACTTTCCTTGGTTAATTCATCTGAGAGAAACGGTTTGCTATACACTTCTCATTTTAACTCGGTCAGTTTGTCTCCAAGCTGTCCTTACCTCCTATTTAAAGCTCCATGTGTGGAAGTATAGTCAGGCTTGAATAAGTAAAACTAAGTGCTTAAGTGTTGTGTATTTACCCTCAGCCAAAGACCTAGTGACTTGAATACTCCTCTCCTGCTTCAGATATGCAGAGTGTCCTGCCTCTCTTTACACCCCAGGACTCATTAAGACAACACTTGGATTCCGTTTTGAGCATCATGAACAACAAAATCTACATACAGCTGGTGTGGTTCATCTTCTGTTATTAAAGAGAGTTTGCTTTATCAGATGCATGATTGACAAATTCAAACTTATGTCATATAATTTACATAGGTAAATTTTCAAAAAGTAAATGTGAGGTAATGTAAAATTTGAATTATACAGCAAGCTGTTCACAGAGATCCAGCTGCAGGAGTACGGCACTTTTATTGTAGGCGGCACTGGAGGATACCAGCTGCAGATTGGTAGCGCGGGGGCAATGCGCCAACCACAGGACGGGGGATCAGGAGCAGATCCAGGAAAAGTGTGGAAGCCAGTCCACCGCTCAGCCGGCAGGATCAACAGTGGCGTTTTTATATATGTAACTGAAGCACACAGTTAGGCAAACGGGGGAACGCTGGGCGTGGCGGGCTCAGGTCAAGCGTCATAAAACCAGGTACTTCTTACTATTATGAGCTCTGGCTTCACATTGTGAGTGAGGACATGAAGGACAGCGAGTTTGTAGCCTGATACTTTTTTGGTGTAATATTAACTAAATTAGATACAAGTTCAATTACTAGACAACTACTAATTGACAACTAAGGCGGGGACTTTTAGAAGGTTTTATTTCACAGTTGGTGAGCTGTGACCACAAACTGGTGTGAAAACTTGGGTAGATTTCATCTGGTTTTGGTGGTCATAAAAGTTTGTGGTGTTCAGACTAGCTGTAGATGCAGTAGTAGAGCAGTGCAGGGAAAGGGTTCATGAGTTTATGGAAAAACCTAGGAAAACTTCTTTACGTATCAACCCCGGGCGTGGGCAGGATTTGTGTGCAGTGGCCCTCGGTGCCTCCTCCTCCAGCTCTGAACTGTTTGTCTATAAAGACTACAATTCTACTAGGTCTGGAAGCTCTGTGGACTGGGCTCCTCCACACTGGTCACATGACAAATGAACAGAATCAAACCTCTAATACCACCTGTGCTGCTGCTCTGAGAGTCCATTGAATTGATTCATATGGCTGACACTAAGCAGTCTCTGTGGGAACTGCGATAGATACAATCAGAACACTTTTAACTTTTCTGCCACCTGTTAATTTCCATGAAGATGTTAGTGCTTTACCTGGAATGTTCCACTGAACTTATCATTTTATCATGAGGTTAAGGTCCAAGCTCACAGTTAGAAAGAACATTTTCAAGATATTTTAATAAATGATTTATATCCGTCTCCTTATATTGATCTTGGCTGCTATTGACACAAATAAAAGACCACGAGGGGGTACAGTGGTGTAATGCATATCCAGCAGAATAATGTTAATGTGTGCACCAGACATGGGCTGACGGAGGTTCATTGATTTACAGTGTAAAGCCACAGAAACAAACCAGATGTGTCAACAATCACTTTTACTCAATGCCATAATCAACACAGCCCTGCTCACACACTCATTTAATTAAGTCTTCAACAAATATCGAATCTAGCAGCTTGCCCCTTCTATTTACACTTAAGTGAACTGACAGGTCACAAAGTCTACAAATTATACTCAGGGCTCTGTTATTTTGTAATTTGACTAATGACCAATTTAAAATCAAATATATAAACATAATGCATTTTACAGTCCATACAGTCCAGGCAAAGTTTGAATGTCAACAGTTTTTAGCAGATGTTTGTTAGCGGAAGAGTGAAATATCATAAATGGGATCACCAGTGAATGAGCTTTATGGTGCAATATTTGTCCACCAGATGACCTTTATGCTACCGGCCACATATGTTTTGAGAGAACTCTGCACTGCGGGAGAAGGGTCTTTCTCGCCCAAGGTCACAACAACAGCATGGACTGAAGAGCTAAACATTTACTAGCTTTAAGTAGATGTGCCTCCAGTGTTATAGTCTATAGCTGGGTGATATTTTCTCAATTTTCATTTCTGAACTCAATTTTTGAACATAATTACAGGCTTCTAATCTGTCATTTAACAGAATAAACAAACTTCTCCACACCAATTGCTTTTTACTGACCTCACTGATGATTAGCAATACTGATTTTCGAACTCAACTAAATTATATTATTGCACAGAACAAGATAAGCTGGTAACTCCATCCCCATAAAACACAAATGGAGTGAATTCTCGGCTCTGTGCATCCTGTACAATAGCCATTTACACAGTCAGTCACCTATAGTTACCATTAACATTTCAAACGGTGGTATTCAGTGAAACAGCTGTGCAGGACACACATGACTTAGATGCAGCCGTGTGTCCATTGCTAATCCCCACTGAGAAAACACAGCACTTTAGACATGGAAAATTCTATCTGACTTTTCATCGGTGTTTAGTGTGTAGTGCTGCTGTGAGCTCTTTCAAACTCTATAGTGAGTGATCTGACCTAATCACAACCTTTCCTCCATCACTTGTCAAGAGGAACTGCCAGATTGAGAACCCACAGTATCTGATGGAGAGTTCAAAAGCGGTTTTAAAGATGCTTTCCCATAACTATCGAAGCCATCTGTTGTTTACATGACAAAAATATCTGTCTTTCGTCACTTCATGTTTGATTATCAAGAACTGGCATTTTTATATGCTTTGAAAGAGTAACCGCAGTTTTTTGGTAATACTTTACACATATTTATTGCTTATTATGTTGATGTCAAATAAAAGTAGCATCTAAACCAGTTGATCCCCTGGCTGCCTTGGATTAATTACTCAAGGCTTAAGAAAATGGTTACATATATCAAACCCTTTTCTAACTCTTATGGGTTTTCAAAACATGTACACAGCTCAAGAACCCAACAGCAGTACTGCAAGTAACTATGATGGAAAGGCCAACCAGCTACTGTCATAGTTCATAGTACAGGGAAGACTGCTTAACTTTTTAGGAACGAACGAGACAACTTAAAGTTCCAGTACCCATTTTTTTTCTTTCAATCATTTCACATATTTAAGCTAAATCTGTCAAACCAAGGTATAGACATATTTATATTTATTTATATAGACACAAATGCATAAGCGGCTCTTGAGGTCAAAATATGTCCACTGCATGTTGTCTGCATCAAATTATATAGCATTTTATTGTCCAAGAATCAGAAAGGGCACTGTTAGCATGCTAATAGTTGTTCATTTTATCATCATGACAAAACTTCACACTGTCATTGCTCTGAATAATTAGGATGTTAACAATGCAGAAGTGAGGAATAACTTGAACTACTGAACTTGAAATTAACTACTTCTGTTTTTTACTTTTTAACACAGTAAAAATCAGGTACAGGTCATGTAAAGATGCTAAATAATGCTATTCAGACTTTTGTTGTTGTGCTTTGGACCTTTGTGTAGTTGCTCAAATATAGAGTTGTGTTTCACCCACACATGTTGGAGGAATCAGCATAGTATCCCTCTCAAGAGCTCAAAATGCTTCAAGTCTTCTCATCATCTGATGATATACTCCAAATTACACAAATTCACAGTGCATGCTGTTGTTGTGTCCTTGAACAAAACACCTAAGAATGAATGTGGTCTGTGTGAATGAGTAACTGCTTGGTGGTTGGAGAGATTGTTGCCACAAATCTGGTCAATGCATAACTGTCAGGAATAATTCATGATGTCATGTTAAGAAGATCCACAGCTGAAACTGGTTAAAACATGGATCCAAAATTAGGGCTGCATTAAATATAGCTACTGAATCTAAATAGCAATTTGAGTTGTGCAATTGTAAGGCAAACAAGGTACACCTTATTGTCTCCATAGGGAAATTTGTCCTCTGCATTTGACCCATCCCTCAATGCCTCTGGGGCACCACAGTGCAGTGTTCTGGGACCCACCTCCATAATTTTGTTGCTAGGCTTGGTCAGGACTACCTATTGTGCATGTTTTTGAGTTGATAGGAGAAACCGGAGTGCCCCCTAAGACACAGGGAGAAACATGCAAACTCCGCACAAAAGGGACTGAATCCAGAATCTTCTTGTTCTGAAGCTTGAGTGCTATTCACTCAGCTGTCGTGCCACCAGCACCATGCCATACAGTGTCGAGTAGCAAATCTTGTAATTATTTGCATTGTAAAATGTCTTTTTAAATAGAAAATTGTGTTGCACCTGTAGTTTAGACCCCAAACATGTTCTGAAATGCATGGGAGTCTTGTATCAAATGTTAATGCTCCTGGATGTATTCATAATGTGCACTTTAACCAGAATCTTACTTGTCCTACTGTCAGAAAAATCACAATTTGATTTTTTTCCAAAAGCGTGCAGCCCTAACAAAAATACCACCATGCACCAAAAAAAAAAAAAAAAAAAAACTGCCTAAGTGACAATGACTGATCTCTGCCCCACACAGAATTTGCCTGATTTATGTACTATGAAAACAACATCAGCTCTTTGTGCTGAATAAGTAAATGTGTGCTGGCTGTGGAGGTGAGCTTTAGTGGAAAAGATGGTTTAAAGTGGCCAGAAGCACTAGTCTCTCTGCCCTGTGTCTCGTAAACCCAGACAGGCGTGTGATGGTTGCTTTTAGTCACACATGTACAAAGGGACGAACACAAATGAGAAGCAGACGTCTTGAATTCAATGAATTTAGTGATTAGTTTCGCATTTTCCCTGGCACTTCCACAGGCACAGTTACTTTACTTGTTCTTTGTCCGCTGCACTAAAGTGCTGACAAATGAGTGCATGCAGGCCAGAGATACAAGCCACAGCGCCAGGTTCACGAAAAAAAAACAAAGAACACTGGGTACGCCAACTCATGTCTTAGAAATCCAATGAGATGTAATCAAATAAAGAAATTCTTGGTTGAAAAAAAAAAAACTTACGATGTGCGTTGATTAGTCTACTAAAATGAGGCAAGGGCTGTCAAAAGTACCAAAAATCTGATCCATTTAATCAATGCTGAAACTATTATTGAAACTAGATACACATTTGAGCAAATATCAATATTAAAAAAGTCACATTCACAGGACAGAAATGAACCTGAATACCTTTAGAATGATCTAGAGCTGTATAAGAACTAAAAAGGCACTTAAAGAGCACCATTAATCTCTTTGGGTTCTACACTCCAATAATTCTGGCTGAATGTGTGAATGTGTGTGTCTCTGTGTGTGGAAGTGTGTGGGAGTTTTAATGCATGTATACTGTTTGTGTTTCAACCCATTGCCACTCGTCTGTGTTTTGTCAAATGTTTGTGGGTTGGTTTTGTACAAACTGGTACAATGCATCAAATGATGACATCCATCCATCCATTTTCTTCCAGTTTATCCGGGTCGCAGAGGCAGCTGTTTCAACAGTTTCAGTTCTTCTGTGAGGATCCTGAGGCGTTCCTAGGCCAGCCGAGAGACACGGTCCCTCCAGCATGTCCTGGGTCTTCCCCAAGGTCTTCTCCCTGTGGGATCCTCGCCTAGCCACCCTGCGGAGTAAACCCATTTCGACCACTTGTATCTGCAACCTTGTCCTTTCGTTCATTACCCAGAGCTCATGACCATAGGTGAGGGTAGGAACGTAGATTGACCGGTAAATCAAGAGCTTTGCCTTTCGACTAAGCTCCTTCTTTACCACAGCAGTCCGATACAGTGACCACATCACTGCAGATGCCGCACTGATCAGTCTGGCAATCTCACAATCCATCCTTCCCTCACTCGTGAACAAGACCCTGAGACACTTGAACTCCTCCACTTGAGGCAGGGACTTTCCATCCACCCGTCGCCACCTCCTTCTGGTCGAGGGCCATTTCCTCAGATTTGCAAGAGCTGATTTTCATCCCAACTTCACACTCTGCTGCAAATCGCCACAGTGCAAGTTGCAGGTTCTAGCTCAGTGAAGCCATCAGGACAACATCATCTGCAAACAGCAGAGATGAGATCCTGTGGTCCCCCACCCAGACCCCCTCCAGCCCCTGGTTGCACCTAGAAATTCTGTCCATAAAAACAATGAACAGAACCGGTGACAAAGGGCAGTCCTGGCGGAGTCCAACATGCACTGGGAACAGGTCTGACTTACTGCCAGCAATGCGAACACAGCTCCTGCTCCGGTCATACAGGGACCAGACAGCCCTTAGCAAAGGGCTCCAGACCCCATACTCCCAGAGCACCCCCCAAAGGAGACCATGAAGGACACATTCAAACTCTCCAGATCCACAAAGCACTGGCTGGGCAAACTCCCATGGGCCGTCGAGCACCCGATGGAGGGACAGATGGAGTATAGAGCTGGCCCAGTGTTCCGTGACCAGAATGAAAACCACACTGCTCCTCCTGAATCCAACGTTTGACTGTCAGTTGGATTCTCCTCTCCAGTACTCTGGAATAGGCCTTACTGGGGAGGCTGAGGAGTGTGATTCCCCTGTAGTTGGAACACACCCTCTGGTCCCCCTTCTTAAACAGAGGGACCACACCCCGGTCTGCCATTCTACAGGTACTGTCCCTGACCGTCACGCAATAGTGCAGAGGCATGTCAGCAAAGACAGCTCTGAGTCTCTGCTTCCTCCTTGTAAGAAGTGACAGTGGGATTGAGGAGATCCTCAAAGTATTCTTTCCACCGTCTAACAACGTCCCCAGTTGAGGTTAGCAGCTCTCCACCCGCACTGTAAACATTGTTGATGAAGTACTGCTTCCCCGTCCTGAGGCATTGGATAGTTTGCCAAAATGTCTTTGAGGCCTCCCTGAACTCCTTCCAGTCCCTAGTTTTTGCCTCTGCAACTGAATGGGCAGCAGCACACTGGGCCAAGTGGTACCTGTCAGCTGCCTGAGGAGTCCCACAAGCCAAGAGGGTCTGGTAGGACTCCTTCAGCCTGACGGCATCCCTTAACTCTGGCATCCACCACTGGGTTCAGGGATGGCCACCACAACAGGCACCAGAGACCTTGCAACCACAGCTATGACCTGCATCGACAATGGAGGTGAAGAACATAGCCCACTCGGACTCCATGTCCCCAACCTCCCCCAGGTTGTGAGAGAAGCTCTCTTGGAGGCATAAGTTGAAGACCCTGGTGACAGAGGGCTCCACCAGGTGTTCCCAACATACTCTCACAATACGCTTGGGTCTGCCAGGTCTGTTCCAGATCCAACTCACCTCCAGGCTCTGCCCCCCTCTTCAGTTGAGTGTCCAGGACACATGGTTCAAACATTGTGTTCATTATGGACAAAGTGTGACTAGCACAGAAATCCAATAACAAATCACCACTCGGGTTCAGATCATGGAGGCCACTCTTCCCAGTCACCCCTCTTCCAGGTGTCACTGGCATTGCCCATGGGAGCATTGAAGTCCCCCAGTAGAACAATGGAAACATAACAGAAAGTACTATGATTTAATGTTGACTCACATTCTATTGTCTTAAGACTGTTGGAGTGTAAGAATGGGTATTGCGTGTCTATTCCTTAGTTTTGAGAGCTTTTTAATACCAGCCCCCTTTAAAACTCTATTTTGACAATATATTGGATCCAAAGTGCACTGGCAAAACAAGAAAAGTACTAGTAAATTCCGTATTATGTAAAAAGGAAAAACAAATTCACAATTCATTCCCAAATCAATCCATGTTCTTTCTGCTTTTTCTCCACATTAATCCTTTAAAATCCCAATAAAATAATTAGCCTACTAAAAAAAAAAGGTCAACTAAGACGCCATTACTGAATAAAGCAACTAATCAACTAAAGGCCTACAGACCTTAAGAACAGTGTACTGTTGAGGTCACTGGGAGATTATCCTACCGTGCGTCTCTTGTTGATGAGGAAAGTACACATAAGAGGACAGAAAATCTCCAAAACCGCAGTCCTTGTGGAGTGGTACCAGTCTGCTGAGTCAAAACCAAAAGAGATCCAAGAATGGTCCATATGCGTAGTCTGTTGTGTTTGTGGCTGCATATCTGGCATTAAGACATAACCACCAATAAAGAAACATGTATTGCTATTCAAGTAATATACTTAGCTGGGTTACTTTTTAGTTTAATTAGTTTATATCAGTAGTTCAGTTCTACAGTTTGCCCACTCCAATGACAATACTTAGGCTGGTTAAGCTGTGACAGGACGGAAAATCAGTGGATCATAGACCTATATTGTGTGTTTGTAAAGTGAAAATCCAATATACACCAACAATTTGACAATCCAGTGTTATGAATTCAATCAGAAGGCCTGTATTTAATAACCACAGCCATTGTTCCTTATCCAATATGGGTCAATACATAAATCCATAAATTCTATCACAAATGTAGAAGCCTCAACTCAACACAGCCAGAACTGAACCACCATGACCTATTGTTACTGTGGTTCCTTATTAAATCTGAACCATATTATTTCTCACTTTCCATCTGTGGATCGGTTGCACACATGTACCCAAACGTCTGGCTCCTCGGCACAGTAGTGAACCATAAGTTATTACCACAGCTAGCATTCCAGTGTCCCTTCAACGCTCCGAGTCCTAATTGTAAACACATTGAAAACATTGTTGGAAATATGTAGACAGTTATCAATAAGGGAATCATAACCCCACTGTAATAATTGCGTCAGTCTGGCACCACAACAGAGGAGCCGTTTCAAAGATCTAATCCAATTCTCTTCAAGCCTTGGGGTGAAACAAGGCCCTGTGTTGATACTGTGGTTTAAGGTTTTGTACAGATTTACCACAGATAGAGCGTGATATAAGTTTTCCATGTAAAACAATGATCATATCTTTCACGAGGCAAGATGCGATTACTGGTTCCAAGGTGTAATGTTGTTTACAAATGTGTATGAAAACCACTGCGAGGGGTTGTAGTTTGAAATATGGGCTGTTTAGATAAGAAAAACAAATCGATGAAATGGCTTCTCTGTTTGGGTGAATTGCAAAGCTGGGGAATGACGGGGTCTACTGTTACGAATAAAAATGACAGAGTTGCTTGTGATTAATACTGTGTGCACACCTCTTTGTGGGCTGCTGTATTGATTAGGGCTGAACACTTTGGTAAAAAATATCCAATTGCGATTTTTCTGAAAAGCAGAGTGATTAGATTTTGAACGCATCCAGAAAAACTGATAAAAAGAGTGAAAGATAAGCATGATGAACTTATACAAGAATCACATTTCAGAACATGTTGGTACAGATCTAAAGTACAGGGTTAGCAGTTATTTTATGCAGAATCAGGCAGGAGATTTTGTGGTTTGTGGAGGAAATTATGGTACTTAAAAATTGCAGCATCTGCGATTTGCTACTTGCGTCCATTTTAATTGTGGTTTTCATTTTGATTCCTGTTCATCCCTTGTATCGTTGCATCTTCAGGATATTTTAATTATAATTATTAAACTTAGTCTCATTTCATAAAGATAAAAGCCTTCAGTGTAACAAAGAAATGTTGAAAAAGTGTCTTTAAAAATGTGATGCGGATTATAATGTGCTGTATACAGTTGTCCCTCACTATATCGCTGTTTCGCAGATTTTTTTTGTGGAATTTTACATGCTTTTTTACAGTGTATGAGCGTGCATTGTGTTCTGCGTCCTGATTGGCTGTTGGACTGTAGGCCATTGTCCATCAGTCTCCTCCGTGCCGTGTCTCCTGTACAATACAGAATGTGTTCAGACAAATTTACATAAATGTTGGATCGCAGTGTGACTCTGAAGTGCTGTATGTTTGCAAGTTTTCTCCCCGATAAAACCCACAATGACGATGAAATGTTCTGCACCGAGAAATTTCAGAAACGCTTTGGACTTAAAAGTGTTTCTCTGCACGGAGAGGCAGAGGCACGTGCACAACAAATTTAAAGCGTGAGAAACCTGTGTGAGAAAAGTGTATAAAGTGTGTGATGAGGGGTTTTACAGTTACAAAACATATAATTGTAAAAAATAAAGCTGATACTTTGCGGATTTCGCCTATTGCGGGTTATTTTTAGAACGTAACCCCCGCGATAAATCTAGTGAGTCATGAATCATACATCATATTGAATCCTTAAGGACCCAGTGATTCCCAATCTCGAAAAAACCCATATAGACAAACTATACAGTAAGACCCCATATAGCCACAGGGTCAAACCAGGGACCCATTTCTGATCCTTTAAGCCTGAAATCCTCATCTAAATATGAAAATAAAAATACCCTCTATATTTTGAACCACCTAACCAGCATCAAAACAAGCAACAGCCCTAATTATTGACTCCAGCCTGAAAGAAGCGCACTCCTCCTCTGTTATATGACACAAGCTGTATTTGAGGCGAGTCTGCTGGATGCATCAGGACCAGCGGTGTAACTTGAACGCATAGCCCACTCCAAACCAGTAGTTTTGAAAAGCCCAAGCCAAGTCACACTTCTGGAAAATCAAGTAAAGCAACACAAACATCAACAACACCACCGCAGTGCAATCTTGTCTATCATATATCCCTCCGCTAGCAGAACGCAGAGTCTAAACTGCACCAGACCGCATGTCCCAATGGATCCCAGGCTGAGCAATGAAAAACACATGCAAGTGACACTACTCTTTCCATACCTGAAAGGAGCACGGAAAAATTACATTATTATTACCAAGTTTGGAAGACGTGTTTGTACTGATCAGTCGTGTTAAAGCCGAGGTGGAAGAAACCAGACAGATTTATAGTGATGTTGGACGAGGTCTTTAAATATGACATGGACTATAAATGTTGCCGCAAAGATGTCAATCAAGCTATAAAATTAGGATCTGAGTTTTCATAATACTATCAGAAGTGCCACTGAGGATATGGGTAACATTGTATATTTAGTGGAGTCATTTTTTCTGTTCGCAGCATGGCAGAAATACTTGTAATTCAACCTGGAGATCTAACACAACTAATGAGTTATAAAAATGATTATTTTACTAATTAACTGGCCAGCAATGACTTTTTCATTAATCAATTGGCCACAGTATTTTGCAACAGAATATTTACAACTAAAGTGTCTTACTGATAAAACACTCCACATGTTTATCTTCTTTTGTGATTATGATTTATCCGTGGCTCAGTTTTTGTTGTAAAACATCTTTTGGCATGTGTTGCAGTTGAGTATAATATAACAATGAATTAATTATGAGTGAATTATTGCCATTAATCATTGCAGAACCGTTGATGTAGTGTTTATTAACTGGATCTGCTTGGTGTTTATAAGTTGCCAGGTTGGTAGGGTTAAAAATACATTTGTTAAAAGAGAGGGCAGTGTCTTTGGGTAACACTGACAATCCTGTGATTAGAAATAGGAACAAGATAGAAAAAAAACTTTGCTGGAAGAAATGATGCTTCGAAATTGGCAGGACATCCACAAATGTTTTGGTGAAAAGGAGGCTTCATTTTAATTTGTTGAAACATTTTAGGTACAGCTCCAATTGTAACTCCAGCTGGTGTCCTAATTGTACAATGGACTTTGGTTTATGCCTTTTTGAGCAAGAAAACGCCTCACTGTTGTAAGATATGTTTGAAATCCTTTAGACAAGACTAGTACTGTTAAATTGACAGTTGAAAGAATAGGCTAAGGTACACAACATTTACATAAAGTTATCCCATCTCAGTAATTATTTGCATTCCAATTGAAAAATACTGTTCACATCTGCCCTACTCTGACTATGACTTGAGTCCAGCTGACACAGATGCCGCTAGGAAAGGGTCTTTGTGCGCGGGGCTAGCAAAAACGACCTTCTGCAGCTATGCTAATTGGCATACTTTCACATGGGCTGGAATGCTACGATAACATCCAGCGCTCTCGTCAGCGGGCCTTGATCCTGAGGCGTTCACTGGGTCAGGGGACCTTGATGTGGATGACAGCAGGTAGAGGCCTCTCTGTGAGCGGGTGGGGTGGGTGGGGGTGAGTGGGGTGTGTAGGTGGAAGCGGTTAGACAAGGAGGAGTGGATGGGACAGAGTGGGCCCCTGTCTGCGTGGGCACGGTGGCGCAGGCTGAGGATTGATGGGCTGGTGATGACAGATGGAGATGTCAGGAAACAGACAGCCATTCAGAGAGGGGGGCCCATCAGCACCTCGGCCCCCGCCTGAGCTCACGTCTAAGGGCTACACGGAGCAGAGCAGAGGGGACTGTCCCACACGCCTCCCTCTCACCCACACACTGTCAGTTTGTTTTCCTGACTGTGACCAGCCGCAGCAGGGGTCCGCAGTGCTCATACAGTAGAAGATACTGGGGCTCTATTCCTCCTCTGTTCTCCTGGAGTTAAAAACAAGCTTTAAGCTCAAGAGAGAGGAGGGAAATCCAAACAAACCAGGCAGGTTTCTCATCGGGCAGCGACATCCAGGTCACGGTCAGACACAGGGTCTCTCAGAGCACTGCTGCACCACAGGCCCAGTAACACGAGACAGATAAGAATCAGAGCAGGTCAAACCAGGTCTGCATAAGACGCTTGAACTTAAATATGGACATGATATAGACTCATACTATGAGATGTTTTTGGGTTGTATTACTGGGTTTCAGATCACAGCACAACATTCTTACGACCAATATTATTTACACTGTGTTCCAAATTATTATGCAAATGATATTTTTCTAATTTTGCCAAATTGTCAATATAAATGACAGTCATCATAATTTTCATTATCCTTTAGAGTACAATTTGAATGTTATTGAACAAACATCCCAATAATAACAGTATTTTTTTCAAAAATAAAAATTATTATGCACAACAGAGTTTTAAACCATGTTATTGTTTGCATATAACTGAAATCAAAAGCTATTTCAATCAAAACAACTTGAACAGGCCAAGTTATATTTTAACATCGGACAGTTATTTGAGAGGAGCTTCACAATTCTTGCATCCATTGAACTTGTGAGTTTGTGGAGAGTTTCTGCTTGAATTTCTTTGCAGGATGTCAGAATAGTCTCCCAGAGCTGCTGTTTGGATGTGAACTGCCTCTTGCCCTCATAAATCTTTTGTCTTGAGGATGCTCCAAAGGTTCTCACTAGGGTTGAGATCACAGGAGGATGGGGGCATGAGTTTCTCTTCTTTTATGCCCATAGTAGCCAATGATGCAGAGGCATTCCTTGCAGCATGAAGATGATTTTGCCATGGAAAGCACGGTTCTTCTTGTTGTACCATGGAAGAACATGGTCAGTCAGAAACTCCACATATTTTACAGAGGTAATTTTCACACCTTCAGGGATCCTAAAGGGGCCAACCAGCTCTCTCCCCATGATTCCGACCCAAAACGTGACCCCGCCCCCTCCTTGCTGATGTCACAGCTTTATTGGGACATGGAGGCCGTCTACAGTACAAACCATCCATTACTCCATTCATTTGGACCATCCGGGGTCGCATGGTATTCATCAGTGAACAAGACTTTTTGAAAATGAGTCTTCATGTATTTCTGAGCCCACTGGAGCCGTTTCTGCTCATGAGCACTGGTTAAGGGTGGTTGAATAGAAGGTTTATGCATAACTGCCTATGGAGAATTGTAATTGTACACCTTGATGTTCGACTACAGAGGCACCAGCAGCTTCAAATACCTGTTTGCTGCTTTGTAATGGCATTTTAGCAGCTGCTCTCTTAATCCAATGCATTTATCTAGCAGAAACCTTCCTCATTGTGCCTTTATCTGCACGAATCCATGTGTACTCTGAATCAGCTACAAATCTCTTAATAATACGATGATCACACCTAAGTTTTCTTGAAATATCTATGTTTTTCACACATATAAAACTATTTCACGCTTTTCAGCACTAGAGATCCTTTTTCTTTCCCATTTTGCTTGAAAATGGTGGTCTGCTTAATAATGTGGAAAGTCTTTCTTAAGTAGTTTTTCCTTTAATTGGACTTATCTGGCAAACTAATTGGCCCAGGTGTCTGAGATTGATTTCACTGACCCAAAGAGCCCTGAGACACAATACCATCCATGAGTTTCACTGGAAAACAAAAAAATGTACCTTTTTGGGGTAAATGTGTACAAGTGGGGGTATATGTAGTGCCTGTGCATTTCATATTTATTTATAGATTTATTTTATAGGGTTTGTTTTAAAGCAGGTGGAAAATGACAAAAAATCACTGAAACAACAGCGCAGCATACAGCGTCGTCATGTGTTGGCCGCCCCTGATACTAATAATTTAGCTTCTTAGCAAGTTTTTATGAGAGAAACTACAGCCCACAGCATGGAGTTAGCTTGGGACAGTTTCTAAACACATTGTGCAGTAAATGCTGTGCAACATGAAGCTGCAGCGGACACAAATGTTTGAAAGAACCTAACATGCCGTGACTTGAGCTGTCACATGTGAACGTCTTTTCCTGAAAAGTCAAAAGTGAGCGAAATAATGCAAATTATTATTTATCAAATCCACATGGGCGTATTGATACAGCATTTTTTATCAAACTCCATGGTAACATACAGGGGAGGGGCTTGACAAGAACAAGTCAGCTCTTTCTGGCCAACAACAATGTAGGCTACTTATTGTTCAGCTAACTATCAAACGGAGGTCTTCCTGGGTACTTTATTGGAATACCTATTTTCTAGTACACCTGTAAGTCCATGGAGGTGATGATTAACTAATTTGAAAACCCACAATTGTCAAATGTAAGGGATGGGACAAGAGAGATATAACTCGAAAGCAATACTAGAATGGCAAGTAAAATATGAAATAAAATGAATAAAAAATGTTGATGCCAAAATTGGAAACTGGAGCACACAATTTATATATTAGGAATTAAGTCAAGAGCTCATCTTGTCTCTTGTGGTCTCAGTCTCTATCTCGTTCCAGCTTTTGGAAATTGTCTCGTCCCATCCCTCTTAAATGTTTTGTTTGTGAAAAGCTTTGCGTGTCACTGAACACAAACACATTAGATAGATGAATGTACCATTGTTGTGGGTGTGTGCTGCAGCCTCAGGGAGAACAAAGTAACCGGAGCCCCCTGCCTCTCCACATCCCCCCCAGGGACCAACCGGAGGCACGTTAAAAAAAAAATGCTTTCCTGTCCAAACTGACAGCCTTCCGTCGCCATGCTGCGGTCCTGGTTTAGTTTACAGTCAGTTGGAATGTGGGTGGCACAGGAATGTAATCCAAGGAACCCAAGCTTATGGTTAGGTGGGTTAGGGTGGTTGTGTGCTCAAATGGGAGGGTGCATCAATTTTCACACAACGCAAAAAAAGTGTTCGCTGCAAGATGAAGCATGGGATTTATGTTGATAGGTTAAATGTCATTAACAAACAGCGATGTAAGCAGATACTAACATATCTCAAAGTTTGGAAGTTGCAATACTAGCCCAGACAAGAAAATAACAAGCCAATATGTCTAATTGGCTAATGTCTAATGTGCATTTTCTGTGGAGGGCCCGTCACCTGCTTACACCATGGAGATATTACAGTTGTCCCTCGCTATATCACGGTGCACCTCTCGACTGTTTCGCAGATTTTTTTTTGCGCAATTTTACATGCTTTTTTACAATGCATGAACGTGCATTGTGTTCTGCTTCCTGATTGGCTAAGGGACTGTAGGGGTTTTACAGGCTTAAAACATACATAATAATTGTAAAAAAAAAAAAAAAAACACGATAGGATCAGGGGGACCACTGTATTGCTTTGCCAGGAATGTTCGATTTATCTTAGTCTTGAATTTATTTAATAACTGCCTCACTGCTACTGCTATGTTTGCTTTCTAAAGGTGCATTTAGACTGAACACATGCTCGTTTTGCTTGAGTGATTCGCCTGATAACCCTATGTACAGGCACATTGTTGCGTGACTAAAGTGCTGCAGGGTTACACGGGCATCACAAACTGTTTTCCAAGTTTCGGGCGAGTCAAGAGGCACAAACTAAGCAACTGAGCATTCAAACGCGTACAACAGGTGGACTAGTGCACTTTTAATCTCAACTATTGATCCCTGCATGCTTTAAGTGCTCAAAAGTCTCAAAGTGGTATTGATCAAAGACACGATGTGGAAGTGATGATTCTTTATTGAAAGAAAATAAAGCATTAAAGAGCAGCAGAGACCAAGTACTCCAGTGTAAATCTATACAGGCCCTCTTTAAACTACTTTTCTACCTTCTATTGGACAGAGCAATAGATTATGTCTGTCTCTTCCTCTCATATCTTTCAATTGTATCTGAAACTAGAAGCACATGACCAATGTTTCCACTTGGGAAATATAACTGAACTGCAGTTTTTCCACCGACAATATTTGATAGAGTATTTCTCTTTCACTGCTCCAGGCCAAATGTGTATCCCATGCTGGCTTTTAACCCAGGTCTAAAGCCAGAGTGAACGAAGACAAAACAAGGATAAAACCAGGACTTAACCAGGCCTCAAGTAGGTCTAAGTAGGTCAATACTGATACCAAACCTGGTCCAAACTATTAAACCAAACTTTAAAAATGAACCAGATCTAAACCAATACAATTCAGTGACTTTTTTTATATAGAACTAAGGGAAATTAACATTATTTGTACAGCTCTAAAATTAGAGGGGTTGTTTTAGCTTTTAGGAGTTTTTGTGCCATTGTCGGCAAAGGAAAAGTCTGACTAATTTACTAATTGTGTCCATTCAAATTGTGATTTTGATTGCATTTAATCTTATAGCCCTAGTTCCAACTGTGAGAAAATGCCTCATAACAAGGACAAGAAATTTTACCTAGGACAGTTCCTGAAGTAAACCACTAAACCAGCTCTACACCAGCCTCCAGAGAGTATCAGCACAAGTGAAGATTGTAATAAAATTTCAGAACTTCTGTCATAAGCTTCGTCGGCCATTCCAGCTGTTGAGGCTTCTGTTTGAGATTTTCAATATTACACATTTTACTTCACAGTGACTGAACGGCCTGTGCAAATATGAACCCTTGGGTCTAATGTAGATGGACTGCAGAACGTTCCTCTATGGAGCAGATACTTAGACCTTGAGGTAATGACTTCCATGTGGAGAGCCCGTAGTTCAAACAGGACTTGTAATAACAGCACAGATAAAGAATGGTGTTGTTGCAGAGAATTTCATAATCTTCAAAGCACACCTTTCCCTGCCTCGAGGCCATAACACCAGGTCGGCTCACTAATGTCACCCAACAAAATTCCAATACAAATACAATGTGGAGCTGTGTAACGATTTCACTTTGTCTCATTTTATGGTCACCTAGTCACAGAGTTGCTTAACTACCTATACAGAAAACACATCAACTGTCTAAATTCTTTGGTGCTAGCTTAATAAAATAAATAGTAAAATAGTAAAATTAAGCACATCTAACCCCCTGCTCGTCTCCGTGGAGATGTTCTTGCTTTGGCTGGTCAAAAATAGTGTTTGCATTCTAAAGGTACATTTAGACTGAACATGGCACACACATTTTCAGCGACTGATTCTCATGTTAACTCTGTGTAAAAGTGCGTTGATGCGTGACTAAAGCACTGCAGCGTGGGTTAAGTGGGCAGCACAAACCGTTTTCAGAGTTTCAAATCGAGCCAAATCAAGATCTGATCTTGCTTTGGCTGGTATTAAAGTATGTACAACTACCCTTAACCCATGTGTTTTCTGATCATCCAAGCGCTCAAAATAACTTGACACTGCTAACCAACTGTGTCGTTTAGAGTTACTTTATTTTAAATGGTTCACCCTTAAGTGAACCATAAGCTGTTGTGTTATATGTACAGCAAATAAGGTCTATGTTTTTTTCTTGCTTTATAATTTTGTGCATTGTTCATTCACTTTATACTCAGGGTGGTAAGATACTACCAAAGCCAGAGCTGCACATTGACTGAAGAGAAGTTGTCTGTGCCAGCACCATCACTCACCACAATCATATAAGTCTGGTTAAGAGTCTTGCCCATGGACACACACTGGTCCAATCTGAACTACAAATCTGCAGTCAATTTGTGCACAAACACTCCAACCACTGAGCCACTGCCACTCGATTAACAGTACTTTTCCTATGGATGTGTAAATGCTGAACTCAAACCAAACAAAACTTGTTTAAAACTTGTTGATGTGATTATAAGACACACAGTGCTGTCAAATGATATGATCCAATCTAAACAAAACAAACCCTCTGACACTGTGAACTCTGTATTAATGTGAGGACAGTCCTTTAAGTTAACTGATGTTGTGATAGTGACTGTGTTAAGTACCCTTCACTGTTCTGGCCTGAGATTGCCCTGTTTCTTTCATCACTGAGTCATTATGCTATTTGTGCACATCAGATTCAAACAGATCTCAACTTTATATTGTTGGCTCTATATCACTGTATGTTTGTCCATAAACTCAAGATCAAGAGCTCGATCTCTTTTGTTGGTATTGGACTGTTGTTGTGTCCATGTTGCCTGGCAAATCCAGAATGATTTCTTCCTTTATTTTTTTCATACAGAGTCTCGTCACCACTCAAAATGCAACCATGCAATCAGATTTGTTTCTTTCAGTGGCGCGTGCAAAGCAGAGGAGCTCATTTGTCAACCGCCATTCACAAACAACATTTTTTCCCTCCTCAAATTAACAGTTTAATGTTTCGCTCATTCATCATGCTTGAAAGAAATAGATGTTTTGTTTTGTTTGTTGTTTTTTTTACTTTTGTCTTTCTTATACATTTCCCTCCCCGTTTCTGGGTGCTCCAGTTTACCCTACCCTTAAACACATGTAAAATGTAAAACTGGGTCCGTCTAGCACCAGGAGTCTGCTAAAGAGTCTTAATCTCAGTGGAACAATCCTGGTTACATAAAGGTCAAGAAATAAAAATAAGCAACCATATTTGTTTTACTCCAGGCAGACCATCCTGGCTAATCCACCGGTCCATCACGCCCATTTGAACTTAGAGCGATTCACAAGTGACAAGTAAAGTACTGAAGTATATACACAGTGGTCTGTCACTATATCACTTTTTTTTTTACAGAGTATGAATGTGCATTATGTTCTGCGTCCTGATTGGCTGTTGGACTGTAGAGCATTGTCCATCAGTCTCCTCTGTGCCGTGTCTCCTGTACAGTACAGAATGTGTTCAGAAAAATTTACATAAATGTTGGATCGACACTACAGAGCAACGGAGCAACGTCAGGATGAAGAGGCACGATCAGAGGAACTGTGAAATACACGAGTCACTATTAATGAATTAAACAAAGGGAAAAGTGTATAAAGTGTGTGGTGAGGGGTTTTATAGCTGCAAAACATATAGAATAATGGTAAAAATAAAGCTGACGACTTTGTGGATTTCACCTATTGTAAAATTGTACATAAATGTATAAATACGTTGGATAAATTAAGATAAAGTTTTATTTTCATGGATATTTATTTGATTAAAAAAAATTAAAAAAGTAACAGTTTTTTTGTTTTTGTTTTTTACTGCAATGCCAATCTTTAACTTTCCACACAGGGATAAACACTATTCTGAACCCTATAGTCCATGGTACACTGGTGTCTTACCTTGGTTAGTTTTTTTTTACCAAAATGTATTCAGGCAGGTAATGTTTTCCCAAGTCTGCAGATATGAAATATTGGTGGACAAAAAAAAAAAACTCTACTCATTAAATAAATCAGTCAGTACACACCACACAATAATTTTACAAGAAAGTCAAGACTAAAATGACACTCAAAAATGTGTTGCGTGTAGCCATTTCCATTTGCTCTGTGTTCAATATGTAATTTTACAAAACCAGTCATCACAACTTTGGTTACCAGTGATATATGATGCAATGTGCAGAACCTGACAAATACCACCCTAATTCTACGATCATCTTCCCATTTTACCCATAAAATAAGGTGACAGATAGTCCAAGCAAAATGCAATTATAGAAAAACAGACAGCATTTCAAGAGTTTAATAGCGTGCCTTTTATATGAGTCAACATTAGGGCCAGCTGGAGACGAGAGGCAGGGGAAATGTGACACTTTCCATTCTGGTCTGTCCCATAAAAACTACTTGGAATAGAACCAGCACACGTTTGGACAAAAATATTCTTCTAAAATTCCATACACAGACCAACTATTCTCATAATAGCATTGCTGTGTTCACTCTAACAGATATAGTTGCAGTTGCTATAAAGGAGTATTTCAATATAATTTTAGTGTCATATGAAATAACAGGACTACTGTTCTCTACTGGGGAAGTGTCCAGGCTGCACTCGGTCCGCTCTCTTAGTCAAGGACAAATAGCATCATTTTTCCAGATAGCTGTGGAATGAACGGATCTTCCTGAAACACCTACTGTAAAATTCCAATGGAGAGGAATAAGAGAAGAAAGCAAGAGCATGATCCACTGCTGCTGGTTAAATATTAGGTTATATTTAGGTGGAAAAGAAATGGACTTTTTGATACAGATTCCAGATATTTTACCTGCTGTTGTGGCCAATAACTAAATACCAATATATGGCTTTGAAAACCCATAGCAAGGCCCACATATTTATTTTAAGTGAAAATTACAAACAAACTTTTTATAGTTGTCTGGAATTTTAAACAGTTTGTTACACGTTTGTGTGAATAAATCACTTCTATTTCCTTTTTTTTTTGTTTTTTTTGTTGTTGTTTTTTTTTTTTTTTTGGATAAGTTGCTCTATTTGTTGTGTGTTTAATAAGACACCTCTGATGCACTTGGGACAAACTGGGAGTGTCACATGGGCATACAGAGGCAGTGCCAATATCGGCAAAACCCACAATAACGGCCAATACTGATGCTGGAACTCATATATTGAGAATTTGTAAAAACAAGATAATAATAAATAATATTCATAATCATTTGATATGGGTGACACGATTTGATCCATATGTGTCCTTATATGCGCACTGTGTCATTTATTTTGGGCTGGAAGGGAAGCCCCTAGATGAAGCGAGTAAACTGCTCCACAGAGGATTTCAACTGAAATATTAACAATATAATAACAGAGGTGGGTTTTACACAGTCAGATGGTGAGCGCTGTGTGTCTGTAAGAGCAGAGAAGTGTGGGGAGGAGCTACTGTCCGAGTGTGGGGAGGAGCTACTGTCCGTGTTCATCAATCAAGTGTTTATATTTTGCTCATTAGCAAAAAATAATAGGACAATGATTTTTTTTTTTTCTTCTGCAACATATCAAAATTGAATAGATACCATGACCCATGCATCATGGGAAATCTGCACCCCTAAAAATATACCGGTTAATTCTAAAATTCAACAGTACAGTCTTGATAATGATGCAAAATTCTGGAATATCTGATTCAAATGTTCAGTTAATTGTAAACCTACTTCACAGATCATCCATAGAAAAAAGGGTATCAGAATATTGTCATATTGCCCAGGCCAAATAAAAAAAGCAAACTATGTAAGTCTAAAAATCACTGCAGGGTGGGACCAGGAATGGAATGATTTATTGTGATAGCACATTGTGCTTGAAGAGACAGACAGT
The DNA here is from genome assembly GCF_009829125.3 of Periophthalmus magnuspinnatus. Lineage (NCBI taxonomy): Eukaryota > Metazoa > Chordata > Actinopteri > Gobiiformes > Gobiidae > Periophthalmus > Periophthalmus magnuspinnatus. The sequence goes on along the minus strand of NC_047131.1, from coordinate 2,343,643 downwards.
CCATGTGCTGTTTGTGTGCTTGCTGACAGATGAGAGAGCAATGGGCAACTGGGTGTCAGATGAAAATTGACCCTTTGAGGCTGCCATAGTTCACATTCTGACCCCCCTGTTATTTTAGGGTCGCATTATTACCTTCCTCATTTACTGAATTAGTTTGGGCCAAATAACATTGCCACCTTCCTAACAGGTGAAGAAAAGGGGCTACTGTCAAACTGCTAAGACAAGCTAGCATTTTGCCATAGGCAATGAATGATGCATAGAGGGGGTTATATTAAGTATTAAGTACCTGCCTAACACCTCGATCAGTTTTGACAATGTGTAAATTTGCACACTTCATATCTTTAGATAGGGCACTACTTTCATTTGATAAATGATCTGTTGCCATTGACCGTACTTGCCTATACCCCTTGGTATGTTTGTACTAAGACTAAAGTGTGGAGATTGGAGGTTGAACTTGCTGAACTCCTCATCTCCACATTCACGCTCAACTGATTCAAACATTAGAAACCGTGGAGCTGTGCCAAGTCTAATTGACATCAGTTTTTCCACCGCAGGGCTCCCGTTGGATCGCGCTCTGCTTTTACAGCGTAATCTCATTCAAATGCACAAATATTGAAGGTTGGTTCAACACTCTGGCACTCTCCCACTCAAAATCCAAACAAACCTGGAATTGATGGTGATTTTCCAGAGAGAACTGAGTTTGGCAATAGATTCACCTGTCTTTACTTTTTTATATTTTATTTTAATTGGATTCACAGCAATTACCATGTCACAACAAAATGAAGGGATAAAGAGGGCTACAAGAAGGGAGAGGGAGGAGGAGATAAGATGCAGGGGATAATAGGATTGGTGGAGGAAGAGTGATGGGGGACCATGGTTCTCAAACTGTGGTTGCACAAGGTCCTCTATAATTCTAAAATTTACCCAAAGGAGGACAGAACATGTATCCATATTTGTGTTCTTGATTTGAACCACTATAGCCATGGTGTAGTCCTGGTGTAGACCTAGTTCAGCCCAAATTTACACCTAATGATCTAATAGACTCAGTTTAGATTTTTAGACTGGGCAGGTGTATGAAATAGGGTGAAGAGAGGGGAGAGTCATTTAGCCAGGAATCAATCTCACACACTGACGTTCCCTGCTGGTCCTCATGGAGATGTTTTATCTTTGCCTGGAGTGTTCCTCAATTCAGCATTAAACTATCTCCATGGAAACAAACAGGTACGTAGCACCACTAGGTCAAAGTTACATATCCGATCTGTGGAGAGGTCACCCCGTTCTTGTAGGATCGTGGTCGGCTGCTCTTTGCTGCTCGACTGGCTGGCACAATGAGCAGTTTTTAAACTTTTAAAATATTTATCAGTGTTGATAAGAAATGCAGCATGCACAGTTCAGAAGACGGATGTTAAGGATTATTGGAATGTGTGATTTGTATGGAGCTAGCTATGATAACCAGCTAGCTCTGAAATGCTACAGATTTTTTACACCAAATACGGCAGAACACATTCCGCAGGGAACGGCGTGTCTCATCACCGATCAAAATCACAGAGCGGAGTGAGACAGAGGCTTAAGAGAGGATTCCCTGCTGTGTCTCCTGAGTTCACATGGCTCCTCAGGACAGAGGGGGATACTTTTGTCCTGAGAGCTATTATTCTCCACAAACGTGACACAGGTTCTGATGATCCGACCTGTTGCACTGCAGTGAGGCTTTTGTTTGAGCTTTTTAATGTGCTTAAATTGCTCCTTGAGGACAAATAAAGTGACTGATTCATTTATTTATTTATTTTTTTTTGCAATACAAACACCTAAAACTTATAATTTATTGGCTTGAATCTTGTATGTGAGGCATATGCTCATACTGCTAACCATAAGGAGAGAGATATCGCAAGGTTGTTTGGATGACATATAAAACTCTTCAGGCGTGTTTTTGATGAGGGAACAACATTATAATGTGGTAGAAAGCTCCAAAAAGTCACTTTTGCATGATATCCCCTCTTTAACGACTCATGGCGTATCAATCATACCATCAAAAGATTGCCCAAATTTTGATACAATTTAAATCTGTGAATCTATTTCCAGACAAATCCTCTGGAAAATTGCCATCTAAATTCCAGGTTCCAGGTAGTGGTTTTCAAGAACAGTATGAGTCACGCCAGAGTGTCAGACCAACATTCAATATTTGTGCGTTTGAATGAGATTATGTTGTAAAAGCAGAGTGCGATCCAACAGGAGCCCTGCGGTGGAAAAACTGATGTCAATTAGACTTGGCACAGTTCCACGCCTTATAATGTTTGAATCAGTTGAGCGTGAATGTGGAGATGAGGAGTTCAGCAAGTTCAACCTCCAATCTCCACACTTTAGTCTTAGTACAAACATACCAAGGGGTATAGGCAAGTACGGTCAATGGCAACAGATCATTTGTCATATCAAAGTGGTTTTAAATTCAAGGATATAACATGGTGAGATGCAAGTGACCCGATCAAATCATTCAAAACATACAGAGTGTTGTTAGGCAGGTTTTCTGTGTCATTAATGCCAAGGAAGAAATGATTTGTTTAGGGCGTGGATCTGTATCTTTGGAACCATTATCGTTGTATGTGTAGTACAGGGCAAGCTGTGGTTAACAGGGGTATGAATCAGAATGTACCTGTGTTGTTACATGTTATTAGTTTAGTTTAGTCTTTAAATGAAGGGATAATATGCAGAGACATTAAGTTCATAAAAAACTGATTACAGCTAAATAGCTCATTTCTGCAGCCCCTGATTTCCAGAGATTAATTTGCATATCTTCAAAACAGCTCAGGAACCTCTTAAATCAGTCTTATTTATTTACATATTTTAGTGGAACAGAAAGTTATAGGAAGTAATACATATTTTGTTCTGTTTATATCTGAAATATCATTTGAAATATCTCTGCAGACTCCTTAATTTTAATGTTGCTAGGATTGATTACTAAGGTTTAAATGGCAAAGAAATGTGCAATATCCCTCTAAGTTATATTTTGTTGCATGTTAGCTTGAATTATTTTGCTCAACACTGCTTGAGTTGGGGTGCAGTAGCAATTCGGTACTCGACCATTCAAGTTACAATGTCTTTTTTATTGCAATTACTCTACAATTCATCACCACTCATTTGATTCAGGTCAACAAATGTAATGATCTAAAAGTATCTGTCTTGATGAAACAACTAAACCACTATCTTGAGTTCATAGGTTTTCCACAGCGCAGCTCTGCACATAGACTGGGATTCAGTGGCTTTTCCAAAATAAATGAAAGATAAGTGAGTCTTTGTTATCTGTCTGTAGCACCATCTTATCCATGGGCTCTAGTGGGGATGTTTTTGTTGGATTTGAAACAGGTTCAAATCACAATCTCCACATAAACTCCCCCAAATCACTTTTTCCCCCTATGCACCTGACAGTTTCCTCTACACGTTGGTTGTTACAGAGCTCAAGCAACTGAAAGACCTTTTGCTAAATGCCAAGAGACTGTCAATCATTTTAACTGACTAGGTTATCCCATGATGTCTATACTGTAAGAGATAAAAATGAAAACCATGACGGTGAACTGGCAGATAAAAGATATTGTCCGTAACCAGTACATACATCATAAGTTGGTGAAGGCAGGATATAACTGGCAATAAATGCTTGGTGGAAGGGCACATGATCGATCAATGGTGAATGGTGCTATAAACTAATTCAACCAGGAATTATCTGCATTACCTACTTTGTTCCAATCCCCTTTCATTGATAACGATCACCCCGGCCATCTTTGCCTCTCAAACAATCACCTCTCAAGCCAGTAAGTTGGAGATATACACTGTCTGGGTAAGAACAAAGCCACCACCAAAAAAACGGTCACACACTTATACACATACATATTTGGTTGTTCCGCCTTTAGCTTTGATTACGTCACATATTTGCTGTGGCATTATTTCGATTTCACTTCTGCAATGTCACAAGATTTATTTCCATCCAGTGTTCCATTCATTTTTCACCAAGATGTTGCATTGATGATGGTCGAGTCTGACGCTGCACAAAGCCTTCTCCAGCACATCCCAAAGATTCTCAATGGGGTTAAGGTCTGGACTCTGTGGTGAAAATGATGTCTCATGCTCCTGAACCACTCTTTAATTCAGGTGTCAGCTGACCTCATTCTTTGAGCACAGACTGTTGCTGAACCTAGACCAGACCAACTGCAGCAACCCCAACCTATTTGTTTGGTTAAATCCAGGTGGTGACTTTTTTGGGCCAGTCAGTGTAGCAAAAAAGATTAATTAGAAAATGGATTATTTGCAATTGTTGTTTTGGTGATAAGCAAAATTACAATTTTATTAAAAAAGCACTAAAAAGGCAAAAGAAAAAAAAAGTGCTATGGGATGCTTTCTGGGCTATAGAGGCTAGCTAAGGCAAGGCATGTTTATTTGTATAGCACTATTCGTACATAAATTTTAAGTAATTTACAAAATAAGAAAGACATTAAAAGACATTATCATAAACAATCATCATAAAATTAACATTAAAAGAGAACAGTGCAGAATAAAACCCTTTCAGTCACATGCACAGCTAAACAGAACTGTTTTGAGCTTGGATTTAAACATTGTCAAAGTAGAGGCCTGTCTCACATCTTCAGGAAGATTGTTCCAGGTTTTAGTTGCATAAAACTGAAACGCTGATTCTCCATGTTTAGTCCTGACTCTGGGCACCAGCAGGAGGCCGGTCCCTGAAGTCCTCAGAGTGTGAGATGGTTCATATGGCACTAACATGTGGGAGATGTTCTTTGGTGCTGGTCCATGGAGAGACTTGTTCAGCTGCTTTAAAGTCTATTCTCTGAGCCACAGGAGCCAGAGACCTGAGCACAGGACACATGTGTGAAGTACTTCCTGGTTCTAGACCTGAGCACAGGACACATGTGTGAAGTACTTCCTGGTTCTAGACCTGAGCACAGGACACGTGTGAAGTACTTCCAGTGTTCTGGATGTACTGCAGCTGTGTTAAGGCTCGTTTGGAGAGGCCAGTGAGCAGGACGTTACAGTAGTCTAACCTACTGGACACAAATGCATGGATAGGTCTCTCTAAGTCTGGCTTTGACAGTTTACCTTTGATTTTTGCAATGTTTTTCAGATTGTAAAAAGCTGCAGATGTTATTGATTTGATGTGGCTGTTAAAGTTCAAGTCTGAGTCCATTAGTACCTCCAGATTTCTAGCCTGAGTTGAAGGTTTTAGAGAGAGAGACTGGAGGTGACTGCTGACACTTTCTCTATGTTTCTGTGGGCCAAAGATGATGACTTCAGTCTTGTCTGAGTTTAGCAGAAGAAAGTTGTTTTCCATCCACACACTGATCTGTTGGATGCAGTGGCAGAGTGAATCCACTGGTCCATATTCACCTGCTGCTAGTGAGATATAGATCTGAGTGTCATCTGCATAGTTGTGGTAAGACACATTATTGCTGTGTATTAACTGGCCTAACAGCAGCATGTAGAGATTGAACAACAGGAGTCCCAAAATTGACCCCTGGGGCACCCCACAGGTCAGGGACATTTCATCTGAGGTACATTTTCCAATTTTAACAAAGTACTCCCTGTTTTCTAGATAGGACTTGAACCAGTTTAGTGCAGTACCACAGATGCCTTTCCAGTCCTTTAGTCTCGGTAAAAGTGTCAAAAGCAGCATCTAACAGGATCAAGACTGAGACTTTGCCTGCATCAGTGTTTAGGCGGATGTCATTTGTCACCTTGATAAGAGCAGTCTCAGTGCTGTGGTGGGGTCTAAAACCTGACTGGAAAACATCAGGAGTTATTCATTTGGAGAAAGTTAATAAGCTGTTGGTAAACTACTTTTTCAAGGACTTTGCCTAAAAACAGGCAAAGTCCTTGCCTGTTTTTAGGCAACAGATTTGAGATGGTATGGTAATTGTTCAATATAGTGGCATTAAGACTGCTCTTCTTTAAGAGAGGCTTGATAACTGCAGTATTCAAAGCTCTTGGGAAGATTTGAAGTTACATGTTAACTAAGCAAGTGAGTGGAGAAAGCAAACTGTTGAGCACAGACTTTAGAAATTTAGTGGGTAACACATCGAGGCAGCATGACTCACTTTGCACCTGTAACTGACAAAACTGTCCAAGAATTCGTCACCAGTCTAAGTGTCTAGGTGGCTGCAGGGTTGTTATTTGCATTGTGGAATTGATTTGATGCCTTGTCATTAAAGAATACTGAAAACTTATTGCACTTAAATGTGGAAATTAGTTCTAATGGCAGCGGAGCTGGGGGGTTTGTTAATCTATTTACTCAACTCAAGAGTTGTCAACTCAAGAGTTGTTACTGCAACTTCCAATAATGTCAGAAAAATCCCTCTCCCTTGTTCTACATAAACTGTGGTTGTACATGTGCATCTTTTCTCTGTAAATCTCATAATGAACCTGGAGCTTTGACTTGCTCCATTCCCGCTCGGCCCTCCGGCACTCCCTTTTCTGTGCCCTGACCGAGTCGTCATTCCTCCATGGCACTTTCTGCTTATCTTTAACCATTTTAACCTTCATCAGGGCAATGGTGCCCAGAACATTCAAAACACTCGAAGTTACAGAGTTCAAACAAATCATCAACATTAGAACATGAGGCATTTTCAAAGTGTATCATTTCTATGAACAGTGCACTTGTGTTCTCATTTATGTGTCTCCTTTGAACACCTGCAGGACCAGCCGCTGGTTTGGGATAATCGAACTCAGAGTGGATTAAAGTGGTTATTTTTGTCATGTGATGATTATTTTCAGTAATGATACTTGTTCAAATGACTAAAGTAATCAAAGTGAGTTTCTGAATCAATTAGTATCTAGGTGATTTTTTTTTTTTTTTTTCGTAACCACAGAGTAGACCTCTCCAAACAAACTGTGAGCAGTGGTTGTCTGTTGGCGGTACTACAAAGCTAGGTGTTTACTGTGTCTAGACTGGGGACCTGGCAGCTATTGGCATCTCTGCACAACTGTAACCACAGATAGTTCCCCACTGTCATTTAGCCCATAAATCAGTCCCATTCACTTAAGCAGCATGCACAGGTCTGCAGCTCACAGCCAATTCACAGCCTCGTCTGAGCACAGAGCTTTAAGGCACAGAGAGCAGACCAGCGGAATTCTCTTAACGTGGGCAATGTTTCCTTATAGACTATAAATTATATAAATCAGCAACATTGGCATGGAAATTATACTCATATCTTTTGTTTTGGGTTGGCACATTTTGAACCTGCTGATGAGATAGGCCTCGCCTCTTCATAGCGGCATTTTATGGTAACAAGATGTACAGTTTTATTTTTGTGTTCTTATTGTTGAAAACTGCTACATGACAAACAACACTGTAAGTTACTGATGTGGCAATACTGTAATAAAATGGGCAAAATTTTAAAATGAAGAATTTCGTAACATGAGACTGTGAGTTTTTTTGTGTGTAAACTATTCAGATACTGGCAAAATACTGCAGCTTAATAGTAAGGATGGGGTTCAAGGGTGATAGATAGATAAATACTTTATTAATCCCCAGCCAGGGAAATTCACCAACAGTAATAACAGGGATCTCACAAGATCCTTTTTACTGGGCCATGTGCCCCAGTATAGAACAACCCAGCCCGTGCACTGCGCAGGAGAAGTGCGTATACCAATATGAGGAGCGCTCTGCTCAAGTGTACATCTCCAGATTCAGCTCTGCTGCACATAGGTACAGATTATAACAGTTCTGTTATAGCACGGATTGGCTATAACTACCGGACGGATCAGCTAGCAATAGTAAGTCTACAGCAGGTGCGAGTGGGTCCGGTCCAAATGCTCATCCACTTTAATATGGCGGGTCAGCACAATAAGCATCTCCTAAATATTTGGAGCCCTTTTTAATGAAATAAACCTAGGGCTGTAGACTGCTTGACTATTGCATCTGCGTGCGTTTAGCTCCCCAAAGAGGGCAACTCTATCCCTTAAGTGCAACTGGATTCACAGCTCCAATTGAAAAAAAGCGAGAGAAGAGAAAAAGCACACGTTCTGTGCACAAGTACAGAATAATGCTATCGCTACAGTTTAAACACTTGATGAGTATAAAAGTGATGCAGACTACGTGTGTATAGTGCATATAGTCCGATTCCTCAGAGCACATTCATGCTACATCAGGTATACTTCATGCAGGCTATTTTAGTTCCAAAGATTCTGCATTGTTTCCTTTGAGTGTGTTTGCCATTTCAAATGAGTCCTAAACCCGTGACCCGAGCAGGACTATTATGTATGACCTATGGTACTGACCCTGAGCAGGAGAGAAGTTGGGAAAGAAGCGCAGTGACCAGTGAGCGCTCTTTCTTAAGTTGAATGCAACCAGTCTTTAAAACGTTTCCTGTAGCCTTTGATTTCTCACGGTATACTGAAAGAGCCCATGAACATGTCCTACAAAGCGCAAGCTTTTAGTAGACACGCTATTAACAACAGTTTTCCATCTCCACATTGGAACTACACAAACAATGCTCCAGCATGAACGAGGTATGTCACGGACCATACAGGCCAACAGTGCAAAGACAAAGCTCCTCACCTGGACAGAGTCGTCCAGAGCACATTAACGCTGTGTCAGGTCGGCTCCTCGCTCCTGCATGATCAGGCTGGTTTAGTCTCAAATGCTTGTAAAAGCTGTGAGCGCACAATTTCAATAGTGTACTAAATAGTACATCTGACTGTAAACAGTACAACAAAGCATGATTTTAGCACATTATGCAGATGAACCTGCATCTTCACAAGCCTTTTGCAGGTACGGCACCAGCTGCAGTGGCGCGCAAAACATGAGTTTAATGTGTGTTGGTTAGAGTTTCTTCAGGCCGGGTGGATTTTAACTTGGGTCAGGTGGGGCGAGTCAGAAAAAAAGCTGACCTGCGCATCACCACTATGTATCAACAGCACTAAGTACAACATGTGACACGTTTCCCACTATACTACACATGGATTAAAAACAACATAAAACGTGAGGCCAGGTGTCCTACCGGCTATGTATTGTCTTTTGTGTTGTAGTGTCTGAACTCACAGACAGGGGGCGCTCAGTGCGCTGGGGAGCAGGGGTGGAGCATAAAGAGGCAGCGGGGGGCTGAGGCTCCACCATGAACCACTGACACATGAGCTGGACACAAATGAACATGTGTAAAACACACGTTAGGTTTAATACAAGTTGCTCAACTGAAGAGATGCTTCAGTTCTTTGGAAACATGCCTGCTTACAAGGAAAAAGGGGATACGAGGGGAGTTCTGCGGAATTTCTGTTCTGCGATTACATTTGAGCTATAAAATTTTGAATGAATCCTTTCTATGACTCACTGTAAATAGAAACTAATAAAACTAAAGTGTTTCATTCTGCGATTTAATTATTGCACTTTGTTTTTAACCATATTGTACATGTAAAGTAGATTTTGGGGGGTAATCCTGCTTAACCCCCAAAATTACTTTGTGTACAAATTGTGCTTAGCAAACGACGAAGTTTAAATCTGTCAACTGGACAAATGGTTGTAAGAGTGAAGATGTTTGGCTGCTCATCCAAGCCACTTCTTCAACTCTATCAAATTGTGCTATACAAATACACTTACCTTGCTTTCTTTTTACAGATAATTTTTTGTTTCATACCATGTGTAAAAAGAATGTGATACATTTTGAAACATTTTGTACCATGAGATTATATGAGTGCTTTGTGTCCAGGTGAATAAAAATGCAAAGTGCTTTCTTTCATTCTTTTGAAGTAAGTGCCTTGACTATATATTTTAGAAAATGTCCTGCTATTAAATCCAAAATAGGACAATACCTCACAATGTGGTAGTTATCTTAAAATTATGTCAAGTTTATTTGATTCTACTCTGATAATTTTTCCCAAACTTTATTTGTGTGTTCTGTTTGATGGATAATTTGACCATTGCTTTAATCTGGTAGCTAGCAATTTTGAAGTGATTTTGATCTTTCAACAAATTTAGTTTGTTTATCTGAAATAAGAACAGAGCTTATTGAAATTAAAAACATTATAATTCAGCCTTAAAACCAGGCGATCGGAGAGACAGCCTGTACCCTCTTGAGTTTCTAACCAAAAGCCAGTGTTGTTCAGCGTGGCTCACGGGGCATGGAAAACAGCGCCACACATTTGATTTGTTATTAATGCCAGCAGGGAGTTTGTGCTGACACAGACCAGATATAATCACCAAATCCAACTTAAAAGTGCTGCTACACCACAGGAATTTGTTTATGTAAGATAATCTCAACTATTGACAGCATGTTTTCATAGTACTCTACATTGAGAGCCTTGAAAAACCTTATGATATGACAAATGCAAATTCCAATACCCAAAGTGAAACGTTACACTTTAAAAAACTTTTTTTTGTTTTGTTTTTGCATCTACTGAATAGTTATTTTTGTTTCTTTGTCTTTGTCTCTTTATTGGGCAGTTTGTGTGTGTGTGTGTATGTGTGTGGGGTGTGTGTGGGTGTGTGTGTGGGGGTGGGTGGGTGTGTGTGTGTGGGGGGGGGGGGGGGGGGTGGGGGTGTGTGTGTGTGTGGGGGGGGGGGGGTGTATACACTATTCTGATATTGGTAAAATACTGGAGCTTGATAGTAAGGGTGGGATTTCAGGGGTAATAGTAAAGGGAGGTTCAGTTCTTTGGAAATATTGCTGGTTACGAGGAAAAAGGAGGACTGAGATTTCTCCTGAATCTATGAGGGGGTCAGCAATCTTTATCCCCCAGAGAGCCATTGTGACCCGGTTTCCATGGAACAAAATGGAAGATAACACTGTATATATTGTGTTTTTCCCTTAAGCTTTGTATAAAGAACTTTAGTATTTGCAAAATATCTGCATAAATATTTATTTTACCTGCTAAATGGGACTTCTGTTCCTGAACCTCTGCACAAGTCACTTTCATCTTTCCACAGGACTGTGAGCTGTCGTCTGTGAGGCGTGAGGCTGTTTGTTTTAACATAGTCCATGGTGGAGAATAGCTGCTCATAGACGTATGTGGATCCGATTCCAAATGCAGATTTCTTCATGTTTATGTAGGTGTTGGGGATGAGTTTTGGCGAGTATACTGGCTTCTGGGAGAGTGACTTTTATTTGTGATTGACGAAAAATTTTAATATCTCAAGATCACAATAATCTTCCAATTTAAACTACAATTTAAAAAGGAACTAACACAAATGAAATACACTTCAATTAAATACTTAAATGTGCCATATGTGGCTCCGGAGCCGCAGTATAAGGATGAATGAGCCACATGTGGCTCTGGAGCTGCGGGTTACTGACCCCTGGTTTAGACTGATGACCAAAGAGCTCCTTTGTTTTACAAGCGTCACTAAAATACACAAATCTGATGCCATGATTATGTTTGGCTCTGGCTTGAGATGCAATAGAGAGCACAGGGACCATAAATAATATAGAGATACAGATGTTCTGTATTTGTCAGGCAATATATGGTTAATACTGCATATTTACATAGTATATCTAAAAGTACATATCCTCAATAGCCTCACAAACTAAATCTTTTTTTTTAATCAGTATTTGTAAAAGCAAGTGCATTTGGTTTACAAATAAACAAAAGTAACATGAACAAGCACCATAAACCTGAGAGAAGACTTGGGACAAATGGATCATCCTGATATTGACTCAATACTGAGAGCTCGCCAAAAAGGACGAGGTTGAGAGGCGATGGGAGCTGAGGCTGCAGGAAAGTGCGGCGCTTCAACTTCGCTCTTTCCAGTTGGTCATGGGGCTAGGGCATGGGGTTGTCAAAAGTATCAAAACACAGATACTAATTCATACTAAAACTAATATTCAAATTAGACACTCATTTGAGCAACTATCAATAATAAAAAAAGAGAAATTAATCGCTTTTTAGAATTATCTTGAGCTGTATCAGAACAAGTATAAGACCACAGACTGGTATACATCATGGACCACTGTGGAACGTACCTGAACCACTGAGGACACAGATATAAGGACACATGGTATTGTAAAAGAGAGTACAATCTATTTAATGTTGAAAATCATATTCTACTGTCTAAATAAACAGTGGTTTTACTATCATTGTGGTACTGGAATTGGTGGACAATAGTAGTATTGAGTCTATTCTTCAAAATCAAAATAGAGTTTGAATTACAGTAGCATGACAACATTACAGAAATACAGTGACCGTGCTGTGCTGCCACGTATCCAGGCTCAAGCTCAATCTGCTTAGACAAACAGAATAGTCACTGCATGTAAAAGGATGTAATGTGATTGTGGTGTATTTAGAGAAGAGCCATATGCGGGACAGTTTCCTCCCAGCTGTGTGACAAACATTACGGCCGTTGTTGCTATGAAGAAGTGCACTGGTTACATCTACAATATCTTAAACCAAGTACTGAACCAAACTATCTCTGGAGAGGGGATGTTAGTGTTATGAGTTTGAAAGTTTGGGGTGGTCTGCATAAACACTGATATGATTAAAGTCACACAGACAAGAGACAAACACAGCTAAATATTTTAACATAAAATACACCAGCGTCGATGAGTGTAAAATAAGACAACTGGAGACTATTCAAGTAGTGATTATTGATTGTGGCTAACTTGAAGCCATTGTAAAAAAAATAAAATAAATAAATAAATGGGTTAATACCTGCAGTGTATTCTATTTATAGGGTGCCATTGAACTATCAGAAAATTAAAAAGTAAAAAAAAATTAGGTACCGTATTTTCCAGACTATATGTTGCTCCAGAGTATAAGTTGCACCAGCAAAAAAAAAAAAAAAAAGCAATAAAAAGCGTAATGATGAAGAAAAAAAACATATATTAGTCACATTTTTGGGGAAATTTATTTTTGCTAAATCTGAGACCAGCAACAGACATTTCATCTTTAAAGGCTATAATAATAAAATGCTATAATAATAACAATAAAATAGAGAACAACAGGCTGAATAGCAGTATAGCACGCTAACGTAAGATATTAACAGTTAATCAGATACTGTGCTAACGTAACAACTTGTCCACAAACATGAGAGTTCTGTTCACTGATGTTTACTGTGGACTTACTTCTTCATCACAGTTCACACTGTAGAACGAGCAAACACATCAAATATAACATAAGCTCAGGCTTATATCACACATACACACATACTGGCCTGCGAGTGAACAAACCGCTGAACCCAAAACTTTATATTTAACTTTTGAATTGTTTCTTAAATAGTGATCTGTCGGGTAAGATGTTGCATTAGTGTAAAAGGGTCAACTGGAAAACAGGAAGTAGTTTTCATGACCTTAAACTAGACTCATGATAAACTATTTACAATATTGTTCCAAACGAAAAATGGTCACCTTTATGGTCTTATAAATGAAGGGGAAATTAAATATGAAATGTTTAAAAGAAAACAAGTCAAGTAAATGTTCTTACAAGTATTCCAAACACACCAGAGCCATCTACTAATCAAACAAGTGAACTGTAATATGTATAATTAACCATTACATAACACATACATAAACACGTACATGAAGCATAGACAGAACTGAACACGTGTCTGGTTTGTTAACGTAAGATATTAACAGTTAATCAGATAAATAAAGCATAAAAAACAAGCTAACAAGTTTACTCTGGATCTCACTCCAAATCAATAAATCTATCGAATTCTTCATCCTCTGTGTCACTTCTGAACAACACCACCAACTCCAGAGATCGATGAAGCACCACTCCAAAAGTAGATGGCTGTTATACTGGTACAAGTCTAGAGAGCCCTCGTGCAGTTGTCAGTGTGACAATGACCAAGATGTAAAATTATATATTTGAATAATTTTATATATAAGTCGCATCTGAGTATAAGTCGCATCCCCCGAAAAACTATGAAAAAAGTGCGACTTATGCCTGAAGGGAGGAGCCAACTACACTAAAACTATCACAACTGTTTGTTTATAGTTTCTGTTTGTTGTCTAGGAAACCCACTTTCACCTCAGTGTCTGGAAAAAAAAAACTGTTCTAAAGCTGTGCACACGGTTAGACAGATTTAAATATCTACTTCCTCCTTCTGTGGTGTGAAAACGAGGTTTCCCAACTTTATTATGGGTAATATAAGCAACTTTAAATAATTACATCTGATACTATCTAAGAATCCATTTTAAAAAAGGTGTTAAAAATAGTTTTAATGGGAAATACTTTATCTGTGAACATAAAAACACATACTTCACAAAGACAGGTTTATTCCTGAAACTGCCAAGAGACGGCACACATGGCTATACATAAAACAGCACTGTCCAAACAAACCCTGTCCAAACCTGGCCTGGACAAGTGCGGCAGTGTTAATCCTGTACAAAAGATACTAATTCTCACATACTCTACAGCCAGGCTAAGAAAACAGTATGTTAACTCTACTGTACGAGAGAGGACGCAGAGACAGCACTAAAGTATAGTCAAACATACAGGCCTATTCTGCGTCAGCGCTCAGTCAGAACATGCGCACAAAGAAAGACACGTGCACGGACACAGGCAGCAGATATGACAAACACAGAGATCAATATACTACCAGCAACCATACTGTAAACAGAGGCCACACGTGTCGAAACACAACAGTGATTATTAGACTAATACAAATAACAACATCGTTACTTTGTTAAATGAAGGTTCAAACTGACAGAAAAATGCCTCCCTTGTGTGTAAAGTGTCCCTGCTTTTGTGTGGACTTTTCAGTGTTGGTGACATAGGGAAAGCTATTTTGTTTTAGAGCTCACTGCTACTTCTTGTATTTTTTCAACTTTTTTGGTTTAAATTTTTTTTCCCACAAACTACTACTTAACTTATGTAAAACTGATTAAAATTCAGCACAGGTTCTACGCCACCACACAAACCTGAAAACCTGCAGTGGAATGGAACAAAGTAAAAGTAGTAAAGAACTCTACTTATAGTTATTAAATTACAGTAGTTACCGCAAAGTAGTCGGCTTTATTTTTTACAATTATTCTATATGTTGTTGCTGTAAAACCCCTCACCACACACTTTATACACTTTTCTCACACAGGCATTAACATTTTCTCACATTTCTCTCTTGTTTAATCACTCTCAAAGTTCAAACCTTCATATATTATCTCCCTCTTCATCGATGATCACTTTAAATGTGTTGTTCTTGTGCCTCTGCTCCAGTAGTATTCACAGAGGTGCCTCTCCGTGCGGAGAAACACTTAAGTCCAAAGCGTTTCTGAAATTTGTCAAACCAGCCCTCACTGGCATTAAATGGGCTTGATACTGTGTGAAAAGTACTCGTCAATGGCCTGGGCTCCACGTCATCCTGCTCTCCGCTGTCATGAACATCATCACTGTCAGCAAAGGTTTCAGCACTTCAGAGTCACACTGGAATTTACATTTATGTAAATTTTTCTGAGCACATTCTGTCCTGTACAGGAGACACGGCACGGAGGAGACTGATGGACAATGGTCTACAGTCCAACAGCGAATCAGGACGCAGAACACAATGCACGCTCATACACTGTAAAAAAGCATGTACAATTGCTCTAAAAAAAAATTTGCGAAACTGCAAAAGGTGAACCGCGATATAGAGAGGGACAATTGTATAGCCATCTGTGCTTCACTAGAGGACAGAGGACATTTACTTTTACTTCAGTACATTTGAGAGCAGGATCTGTACTTTCTCTACTCCACTACATTTTTGAACTGGACTGAAAAGTAAAAGTATTTTTATTATTGTGTGAAAAGTATGAGTGGTTTATTTTAAACATGTTTATAATTTGAACAAACAAAAATAGACAAAGAAAAACAGCTTGGAAAAAACTTTAGATTTAGTTGTTGACAAATCTTTAACAAAAGCTTTATTACATCACAAAATCTGCATGAAATACTTTTAGTTTTTACTCATTAACTTTATTTTTAAATGGGCACTTTAATACTTTTACTTAAGTTGCTCTGGTAACTGCACCTTTACTTAAGTAACACTATTGAGTACTTGTTCCACCTCTGAAAACCTGTCATGTACTTTACTGTATGTGACAGGACATGGAGATGGCACCAGAGGAGTTAACCAGACAAGCACACCTATTCTGCGTTAGCGCTCAGTCGTAACGTGCACACAGAAGGCTCATGTACATGACACATGCACAAAGAAAGACATGTTCACGGACACATAGTGTAATCAGGGAGAGGATGTCAACATTGAACACAGGAAGTGCTCCGAGCCCTGGCAGCACAGCCCATAAATCATGGCATCAGTGTGGGCCACTGACCCTTTAAAAGGTGAAGCCAGTCACCACACGGAAGCACGGATGGAGTCGGGTAACATATTGTGAAATTGTTTCCTTAAAACGCGCCTGTGATGAGTTTGGAGGTGTGTTTGAGACAGGTTTACTGGGACACAAGAAGGGCTCATAATAAAGATGTGCTACTCATTTCATTTTAATCAATATTCAGTTCAACTGTTAGTGACCAGGGTGTTTTTACTCCAGACATCTACAGCTAATGTTTTGTGGTAAAAGTATGTGGTTTGAACAGTTCTTCAGGACATTTGGAGAGTTCAAACTTTGGTGGCAAACGTGACTATGGTTGAAGATAAATGGAAATAATTGAAAAGCATTTTTATTTAGTTTTGATGAAACTTGTGATTAAATCAAAATGAGAGGAAAAAAAGGATTCATGTTTTGGTCATATCATCCTGCCTTAGTTCATAATCTAAAGTTTTTGGGACACTGTACAACGCAACGGAGAGCGACTATACATAGAAGTGTATATTTTAACTTCATTTTTATTTTTGTTGTTTCATTAAGCAAGACACTTCACCCACATAGCTCCAGTAACTATGTGCTGGGGTAAACAGAAAATATGCCACATTTATAGAACGCCTTTCTACCTTCAAGGAACCACTTACCAATTCACACAAACATTCATGTACTAATGCACAGACACTGGGGGCGAGGTGAGTTAAGTCTCGCTCCAGGACTCAATGGTCGTATTCATCTGTGGGAGCTGGAATCACACCGCCAACCTGTGAGTCAGTGGATCTGACCGCTCTACCAATCATGTTTTTATGTCGAACCCGGGACGTTCAGATCAGAGGACCAGCACTCTGACAAGGTACTACCTCCCCAACTTGGTCATTTGGGGTTAAATGTACATTACATACTGTACGATTACACAAATAATGTATTAAATAAATAAATAAATTAGTATTCATTATTCATTCATAATTAGAGAGTACAAAGAAGACTCTATATGGCACTAATACTGATAAATTGATAAGTTCATACCTTGGTTTTAATACTAATACTAAGAAGGGGAAACAAAACTTCTCCATTTTAATATCCTATCGACTTCCTCTAACTGAAAGAATCTAGAGGACTGCAGCTAAATGTGCTTGTACTTCACACATACTTTCAGATGTATGTTATGATTTGCTGTGTAAAGGATGGCTGTTAACAAAATAAAAATGATCTATTACCTGACAATATCATCAACATTTTAAAGTACAGTTCTTCCTGTGTATCTTGTATCTCTTGAGTGAGTAAAAATGTAAACACACTTAGGATTTCCCCTCACCATTACCATCTATTATGCATTTAGTTGCAATTTGTCAAAAGGCTTATGTTATCTGGAAATAATTTAGAGATTGTGGAGAGGCAAACAGCTGGAAGGTCACATTACTGCTCAATTTACCTAGTCAAGTGGTCACCAAGTGTTTTCACTGAATGGACTTCCACAGACAAACATTTACAATAACAGCTGCAATATCGATCCAGCTGGAGGCCTATGTACAGCTTATGGGCACTAGAACACTGCCCTCCAGTGGACTCCAGGGTCATTACACATCACTACAACTGCTTTGAGTGAATTCACTATGAAAGCTATAGTTGTTAGAATGTAACACAGTATGAGATTGTGTACAATACCTATGTAGTAATATAGTAGAAGTGATTGTAAATTGCAGTTTATAGGACCTGACATAACCACCTTCAATAAGCCTCTCAAACACTTTCAGTCATTAAGATTATAGAAGTTTGTGTTTCTTGTACTTACAGTTAGAGCATTTCCACTGTATATTTTACTTGGCTTGAATTATCTGAATATTTGAACATTATTTCAATTAGACAAGAATGTTTGCATTCTCTACACAACCCAATCAGCAAACTGTTCTACATCACCATAATGACAACTCACAAAAATGTTAGAAAAGTTACACAGTCAACCCTAAAGTCAGTTTGAGTTAGTAGCTAAAGGGCAAAGCCAAGCAAGTAAAACAGAAAAGACACTAAAATAATTATAAAAAGCATCCATCCATCCATCCATCCATTTTCTTCCGCTTATTCGGGGCCGGGTCGCGGGGGCAGCAGTCTAAGCAGGGACTCCTAGACACATCCTCCAGCTCCTCCGGTGGGATCCCAAGGCGTTCCCAGGCCAGCCGAGATATAGTCCCTCCAGCGTGTCCTGGGTCTTCCCCGGGGCCTCCTCCCGGTGGGACATGCCCAGAACACCTCCCTAGGGAGGCGTCCAGGAGGCATCCTGAGCAGGTGCCCGAGCCACCTCAACTGGTTCCTCTCGACGTGTAGGAGCAGCGGCTCTACTCCGAGCTCCTCCCGTGTGACCAAGCTCCTCACCCTATCCCTAAGGGTGCACCCGGCCACCCTACGGAGGAAGCCCATTTCGGCCGCTTGTATCCGCAACCTTGTCCTTTCGGTCATTACCCAGAGCTCATGACCATAGGTGAGGGTAGGAACATAGATTGACCGGTAAATCGAGAGCTTTGCCTTTGGACTCAGCTCCTTCTTCACCACAACGGACTGATACAGCGACCGCATCACTGCAGACGCTGCACCAATCCGCCTGTCAATCTCATGCTCCATCCTTCCCTCACTCGTGAACAAGACCCCGAGATACTTGAACTCCTCCACTTGAGGCAGAGACTCACCACCCACCCGGAGAGAGCAAACCACCTTTTCCCGGTCGAGAACCATGGCCTCGGATTTAGAGGAGCTGATTTTCATCCCAGCCACTTCACACTCGGCTGCAAACCGCCCCAGTGCCTGCTGCAGGTCCTGGCTCGAAGAAGCCATCAGGACAACATCATCTGCAAACAGCAGAGATGAAATCCTGTGGTTCCCAAACCAGACCCCCTCCGGCCCCTGGCTGCGCCTAGAAATTCTGTCCATAAATATAATGAACAGAACCGGTGACAAAGGGCAGCCCTGGCGGAGTCCAACATGCACCGGGAACAGGTCTGACTTACTGCCGGCAATGCGAACACAGCTCCTGCTCCGGTCATACAGGGACCGGACAGCCCTTAGCAAAGAGCCCCAGACCCCATACTCCCAGAGCACCCCCCCCAAAGGACACCACGAGGGACACGGTCGAATGCCTTCTCCAAATCCACAAAACACATGTGGACTGGTTGGGCAAACTCCCATGAACCCTCGAGGACCCGATGGAGAGTATAGAGTTGGTCCAGTGTTCCGCGACCAGGACGAAAACCACACTGCTCCTCCTGAATCCGAGGTTCGACTATCGGTCGGATTCTCCTCTCCAGTACCCTGGAATAGACCTTACTGGGAAGGCTGAGGAGTGTGATTCCCCTGTAATTGGAACACACCCTCCGGTCCCCCTTCTTATACAGAGGGACCACCACCCCGGTCTGCCATTCCACAGGTACTGTCCCCGACCGCCACGCAACATCCAGAGACTTGAGCTACTCAGGACGGATCTCGTCCACCCCCCTGAGCCTTGCCACCGAGGAGCTTGCCAACCACCTCGGTGACTTCAGCCAGGGTGATGGACGAGTCTGCCTCCGGGTCCCCAGTTTCTGCTTCCTCCTCAGAAGACGTGACAGTGGGATTGAGGAGATCCTCAAAGTATTCCTTCCACCGCCCGACAACATCCCCAGTCGAGGTCAGCAGCTCTTCACCCGCACTGTAAACAGTGTTCGTGAAGCACTGCTTCCCCCTCCTGAGGCGTCGGACAGTTTGCCAGAATCTCTTTGAGGCCGTCCGATAGTCCTCCTCCATGGCCTCCCCGAACTCCTCCCAACCCCAGGTTTTTGCCTCTGTGACTGCCCGAGCTGCGGCACGCTTGGCCCGCCGGTACTCATCAGCTGCCTCAGGAGTCCCATGAGCCAACAAGGCTCGATAGGACTCCTTCTTCAGCTTGACGGCATCCTTTACTTCCGGTGTCCACCACCGGGTTCGGGGATTGCCGCCACGACAAGCACCGCAGACCTTACGACCACAACTACAAGCAGCCGCATCCACAATAGAGGTGGAGAACATGGCCCACTCAGAGTCCGTGTCCCCAGCCTCCCCCCGGATCAGGGAGAAGCTCTCCCGGAGGTGGGAGTTGAAGACCCCTCTGACAGAGGGCTCAGCCAGACGTTCCCAGCAGACCCTCACAATGCGCTTGGGCCTGCCAGGTCTGTCCAGCTTCCTCCTCCGCCAGCGGATTCAACTCACCACCAGGTGGTGATCAGTTGACAGCTCAGCCCCTCTCTTCACCCGAGTGTCCAAGACACGTGGTCAGAGGTCAGATGACACGACAACAAAGTCGATCATCGACTTCCGACCTAGAGTGTCCTGGTGCCACGTGCACCGATGGACACCCTTGTGCTCGAACATGGTGTTTGTTATGGACAAACTGTGTCTAGCACAGAAGTCCAATAACAAAACACAGCTCGGGTTAAGATTGGGGAGGCCATTCCTCCCAATCACGCCCCTCCAAGTGTCACTGTCATTACCCACATGGGCATTGAAGTCCCCCAGGAGAACAACGGAGTCCCTGGTTGGTGCACTGTCTAGTACCCCTCCCAGGGACTCCAAGAAGGCCGGGTACTCCGCACTGCTGTTTGGCCCGTAGGCCGACACAACAGTGAGAGGCCTGTCCCTGACCGAAGGCGCAGGGACGCGATCCTCTCATTCACTCCAACACTCTAACACGCGGCGGCTGAGCTGTGGGGCAATGAGCAAGCCCACACCAGCTCGCCGCTGCTCCCCGCGGGCAACGCCAGAGAAATGGAGAGTCCAACCCCTCTCAAGAAGTTGGGTTCCAGAGCCCAAGCTGTGCGTGGAGGTGAGGCCGACTATATCTAGCCAGTAACGCTCAACCTCCCGCACAAGCTCAGGCTCCTTCCCCCCCAGCGAGGTGACATTCCATGTCCCCAGAGCTAGGATATCCGGTCGTCGAGGTCCCCGCCTTCGACTGCCACCCAGATCTCTCTGCACCCGCCCCTCATGGCTCCTCCCGCAGGTGGTGGGTCCATTGGAGGACGGCCCCACATCATTCCTTCGGGCTGGGCCCGGCCGGGCCCCGTGGGGAAAGGCCCGGCCACCAGGCGCTCACTGCCGAGCACCCACCCCAGGCCTGGCTCCAGGGTGGGGCCCCGGTAACGCCAGTCCAGGCAATGTAGATTGCCTTGTTGTTTCTGTTTTCATGGGGGCTTATAAAAAGCAAGACTATGGATTTAAAGCTCCCTAAGACTGTTACACAATGCAGCTGCAGAGACTTAGAGATATCACACTTTAACTAAAACACACTTCGACAGATGAGGACTACACTGTAAATCACTATAAATCACTGTAAATCACTGTAAATCACTATAAATCACTGTAAATCACTGTAAATCACTATAAATCACTATAAATCACTGTAAATCACTATAAATCACTGTCATTGTGGGGCCTTTGTCTTTCTGATGAAGCTACTGAAAATCATTGGTTTATACTGGTCATCTGTGTCAATATAAACAGATAAAAAACTATTAATCACACAAATTACAAACACATCCAACTATCACAACAAAGACTTGCAGCAGAGGTATCACAGAAAACAACATACAAGAACATATGGAAGAGATTGTGGGCAATTTGACTACAGTAGTTCAAACACTTGTATAGGCTATGCAATATGTACAGTGGGAAAACCACAGCGCGGACTTGGCTCGGGGAGAGGGAAGGCGGCTTGGCACAGACTGGGCCTCTGGTACAGCAGGCTTTTCTGTGCCCAACGAGGAATCAATTTGATTTAGAGAAGGGAGACATGTGAGAAGTCGGAAATGGAGCGCAATAAAAAACAAGGGCACTTTTGAAGACAGTCTGCAGTGTGTAAATCCTATAGGGAAATAAAGCATGACAAAAATGCCATGGATAAAAAATGTGATATGCAGTATTGAGTGTTAGATACACTTTTTTCTGTTTGATTTGAGAGGAAATGCCAAAGGAATGCCACATATCAATAAGGTTCATGGCTAGATTCCCAGTTTGTATTCTGTGTCGAGATGGGTTTTCTCCAAACTGCTCTTTGCTTGGCTTTACACCATCAAATTTAAATATACACAATTGACAAGTACTCCCGCAAAGTACTCCTGACCAAGATCCTGACACAAGATCTGGAGAAGAGCCGTAAAACAGTCTCCCACTGCTCTTGGCAGGTGGTCCGAGAAGCATTAAAGCATTAAAGAATGGGTCAAAAGCAAGGAACAAATGTTCATTTTTTGTTTTTGTTTTTTTTAATTATGATAAAATTGTTGATGCATTTAGCACTGATGACACAAGGACAATACACTCGTCTCACTGGAAATGTTATTACTTTGCCTAGACTTTTTCACACCGGTACTAAACATATCCGTCTTCATGGAGACGAGCAGGTGACACTGCCAGGTCAAGTTACAGGCCAGATCTGTGGAGAGTTAGTTTTAGCAATAGAAAATCTGTAACTGCATAACTGCAAGATATACAAGTTTAATACCATATTTTGGAACATTCCAGGCAAAACAATAACATCTCCACGTGACAAGCAGCTGGGAGACCCTCCACTAGAACAGTTGCATAGTGCATTTTATAATACAAAAGTATTCATTCAAGTATTTGCCTGTCTTTCCTTAACACTTCCAGATTCAGCCTTTCAAACTCTTCTAACCACCTACAGACTAAACACTGCAACAGATCCACATATTGTGCCTGAGTGTTTCTTCTGAGTGTTTCAGTCACACAGCCCTCACCACTGACGCCTCTGGCCTCCCCCCACAGGAGAGCTGAGGTACACCAGCAGTTTGTGTGTTATTTGATCAGAATGCAGCCCATTGCAGGACGTGGAAAACTGGAAAACTGTGGCCAGACAGTTATTGTAATTTCACAACTGCCTGCAGCTGTTTAAGCCATTTCCTCACATGACCATTTATGGGCATGCACTACCTGTGGTTAGGACTGACAGGCTAATCTGCCGGCGCCAAATGAAGCGCATCTGTTTTTATGTTACATTACAGGTTTTCTTTCATCACACATCCAAACTATTGAACAACGAGCAAAAGTTAAAATGATTTTCCCTCAAGCCACATCAAATTATTTTTGTTATCAGCATTTCAAATGTGGCCCAGTGTCACTGGAGCATATTATCAGACATGAAAAGACACACATACACACATAACAAAGAGGTCAGCTTTGTTCTGCTCTAAAAGGACCAGTGGCTCAAACCAGTGTGTACTGTCACTATGCTGTTGGGTAAGACATTTCACCAAGACACTTCTCCCACCTTGACAACGTATGAATGTGGTGTGTGAGTAATTGGTAGTAGGATGAGCTGATGGCCCAGGTAGAGTAGTGTCACTAAAGAGAGGTTATCAGAGCAGCTATGGGTATCAGCCCTAGTATTCTGTGACTGACTAAAGAAATAAGGCTTGTCAAGCCTGTAAATCAAATATAAGTGCAGGGCAGTTTAAATAAATCAATAAAGAATGAACAATTTGGCAACAGTCTAACCAGACGTTTGGCCCTTCAGTCCGAGCTCCGACCAGTGAGGCTTATTTTGAGTTTGTCTCGAGTAGGCGTCCATTCACAATTTTGTAGGCTTACCTCAAGCTGGCATGTCCCCAATTCCATAAGTGTCAACTATAATGGTGCGGGGCCAGGTCGAATCCCAAAAAATAAATAAGAAGGAACTGTTTTAGCATAAAATTAAAAATGGGAACGTTAATGCTCTGCAAATTGTGCTTAGGTGGAGAGCAAGAGAAAGGAGCTTGTTTATACTCAGATCTTAAGCATGGTGTGTCTCTTTGACTGATGGCTCTACACGTGCACAACTACCCCATACACACTACAACATACACACTACATACTCAGGACACACTCAGTACATGTGGGGCCCCTCGCTCTCACATGTGGCAGCAATCAGGCCTCACAGATGAAATTAGATAGAACTCGTATAGAGACGGATCAGTAATGACCAGGATCTAATGTCTAATCAAAATAAATTCACTTCAAACAGCCAGCCACTTCAAATGACTGTACAGACACGCACATAGAATAAATCACTTATTGAATCAACTCACTGCTCTTAATCTTGTGCCTTTCACTAATATTGGCAGAGCTGATGAAACCTGTGGTGATGTGTTTAACTTTTTGATGTAAATTGTAGACTTTCTGACCACAAGGCCCAGCTAACCTCCGCCGTTCTCCAGACGTTCTTTATGGAAATTCAGGGATCACTAGATTTATCTGCGTGACAGTGTGTGGGATGAGATATAGTTGCTTTTTTGCAGGTTAATTCAGAAAAAATCCAGTGTATTTACATTGGAAAGGTATGGCTGAAATGTATCCTGTTTCAGCAGCCCTTAGTGATAAAGAAATCGAAGGAATGTACAAAATGTAAACGTGTTATCTTTGAAAAGGAGCCAATAAAACAGCTATTACAGGAGGAACAGCAGAGATATGTCATCTTATTCATTTAAAATCAAGGAACTTTTTGCACATATTTACTAAGAGAACTGCATTAGTGGAAGAAGAAAGAATTCAGAGGTTTGGCCTTTTAAACTAATACTAATGTAGATTATTATCAGACCAATATTATTATTATTATTATTATTATTATTATTATTATTATTATTATTATTATTATTATTATTATTATTATTAAGGATTGGGATAATAGTAAGGTCAAAGGTCATAGTCACACAGAAAAATAAGTACCACTGTTTAATCAGAGAGATCAGTGAGACGTGAACACACACCGCTCTGTAAATATGGACACGGGGGCCAAATATCTCACACCTGGATACAGATTTGAAGTAGTCAGACTGTATTTGGTGCTGCCTCCCTGTTGCTTCAAAATGTCTTTGAATCAGTTGACCAGACCACTGCTCGGTGGATAATTACTATATGGACTTATCATTCAATATGTGATAGATACAGTTAGTTTTGGGGGTCAGTATTTATAGTGGTGCTTTGTCTCTGTACTAGTGAGGAACATTTAGTTATTTTTCTGTACTATGATCAGATTTGGACAAATAACTTTGATGACGCACTAAGTATTTCATTTATTTATTGCAGCTCGTGTTCTTTGACAGAATAGATTTTGGGATAATTCTGCTTTAGGGTTATTGTGTCAGTGGCATAATGGTATTCAGTATTATCGTTGACCGTCTATATTTATATATTTATATATTTATATTATACTGTAACATCACGTGACCATTCTGAGTAAAGCAGTAGAGTGCAGCCCAAACTATCAAAAAGATGATGATAAAAATAAAGGTCTGACAATAAATAACTCTGTCTTGAGTCCAGCACATATATAGAGCTAATTCAATCACACAGTTACACTTACTTAGAAATGAAGGCAGTTAAACGCTCTCCTTACCTGTAGTAATAGTAGGAGTTTTGCACAGGTGGGCTCAGGATCCACTGCAGGGGTCTTCACAATGAGGCCAATGGGAACACCTATCAATCAGGAGAAAGATTTTACTTTCATGTTCACAGTGTTATTATCCAAAACCACAACCAAGTAAGACATGTTCATGGAAGACCCAGGACATGCCGAGGGACTATGTCTCTCAGCTGGCCTGGGAACGCCTTGGGGTCTCACTGGAGGAGCTGGAGGACGAGTCTGGGGTGAGGGAAGTCTGGGAGTCCCTGCTTAGACTGCTGCCCCTGTGACCCCGGGCCCCGGATAAGAGTAAGAACATAGATGGATGGACAACCAAATATACATGACCTATTTACTTGTAATAACTTTTGGATCAATGGGACTTAAAACATGAACAGGGTTTATTTCAAAGCGAATCCAAAGGCTGGATTTTGGGAGCTGGGTCGGAGGCTGAGGTGATCACTGGGTCCAAATAAACAGGGTCACGGGAAGATGAACTAATGACCTGGCAGCGTGTGGAGAAATGAGTCTTTGGCCGCGTCCCAAATCAACGCCTGCGCCACTTCGTCGGGTGCATTTAAGGGCACTTATGTAACTTCTGACGTGACAAGGCCCGCCCTATTTCACGCGGCCGATAAATGTTCTCTGCGTTTCCATGGAGATCGTCCGTGAACGAAGCGTGCATCTGAGCAGACTACACGCACTGCTATATCCCATCATGCATCGCGCGTGACTTCTTCTACGGGAGAAACAAGGTATATTTTCTTAAACTTATGTAATACTCCCTACAATTGGGAAAAAAATCACCTATAACATTATATTTGCCTACTGATATTTAAAGGGTAAGATTCATTCCTTACTTCATTCAGTCTAAGCAGAAATAAACAGCTGCGACGATGACACTTTGACTCTTCTTCTGTTAAATAATAAAGAATTAAAAATAAAACTGTAATTATTTCAGTGTCAGTTTTACACCTTTAGGTCATGAGTCGACGGTGGTAAAGCTCATTAATCAGCAGCTGTCACGGTTGCTAGGTGACATAACGTAAGCGATGGCATAGATGTAGGCCTATTTTGTTGCATTTTAACTTTAAATAATAACCACAAAGTCATAGTTATAGGGCACTGAAATGACTGGCAGCTTGATCCTGTTTAGACATGGTGGAC
Organism: Periophthalmus magnuspinnatus; assembly: GCF_009829125.3. Classification (NCBI taxonomy): domain Eukaryota; kingdom Metazoa; phylum Chordata; class Actinopteri; order Gobiiformes; family Gobiidae; genus Periophthalmus; species Periophthalmus magnuspinnatus. The sequence continues at coordinate 2,316,862 of NC_047131.1, read as the reverse complement.
TCACTGTTACTGGTTTTGATTTGGTTTAGTTCTGGTTCATTTCTTCCCTGATGTAGTCTAGTAATTCTTTTTATTATTATTATTATTTTCCAATAAAAGTCATGTTTTTGTCCTAGAAATACTGCCACGTGGAAGAAAACTCCATTGATAAATATACAAATGCATGTGGTATTTTTATGCACAGCTTTCACCAATTCTGGTTTAATAAACTTCTACCATATGTTACCAAATCACAATTGTAGGAGGAATTGGTGCATATTTCAAAGCGCTTCAAAGCGAACTATAAAACATGGCTATAAAGAGCGGAATATGTTTGGCCAGCTCATGCGCACAGCGAGGAAGAACACGCTGTAAGGACCAAAACAGGAAATGTTAAGTGTGTGACCTCTAGAGTGTGTGTGGTGTGTGTGAGTGAGTTTGTGTTGTAAGCCGACTCTCGGAGCAGCTGATCATGTGACGAGAGAGCTCGTCCAGATGTTTCGGAATTAGTCCTAATGAAGTGTGCTGCTCTCTTCCTCTTTCCTTCTTTCTCTCCGCTTTTCTCTCTATCCCATCTCTCTTCCCCCTCTCTAATCTTTCTCTCTTACTCCTCTCAATTTTCTCTTCTCTTCTCTCCCTTCTCTCCTCTTTCTCTTCTCTCCCCTCTCCTTTCTTTCTCCTCTCTTCTCTCCCCTCTCTTCTTTCTCTTCTCTTCTCTCCCTTCTCTCTTCTCTCCCCTCTCCTTTCTTTCTTTCTCTTCTCTTCTCTCCCCTCTTCTTTCTTTCTCTTCTCTTCTCTCCCTTCTCTCTTCTCTCCCCTCTCCTTTCTTTCTTTCTCTTCTCTTCTCTTCTCTCCCCTCTCTTCTTTCTCTTCAATTCTCTCCCTTCTCTCTTCTTTTTCTTCTCTTCTCTCCCTCTCTCTTCTTTTTCTTCTCTCCCTCTCTCTTCTTTCTCTTCTCTCCCTTCTCTCTTGTTTCTCTTCTCTCCCCTCTCCTCTCTTTCTCTTCTCTTCACTCCCCTCTCTCTTTTCTTCTCTCCCCTCTCTTCTTTCTCTTCTCTTACTCTCTCTTCTTTCTCTTCTGTCACTTTCTCTTCTTTCTCTTCTCTCCCTTTCTCTTCTTTCTCTTCTCTCCCTCTCTCTTCTTTCTCTTCTCTCCCTTCTCTCTTCTTTCTCTTCTCTTCTCTCCCTCTCTCTTCTTTCTCTTCTCTCTCTTCTCTCTTCTTTCTCTTCTCTTCTCTCCCCTCTCTCCTCTTTCTCTTCTCTTTCTTCCCCTCTCTCTCTTTCTCTCTCCACTCTGCCCTTGGTGATGAATACAGTTTTCTGAATCTCTCCCCCTCTCTCCATTTCTATTCTCTTCTTCCTCTCCTCCCTCTCTTCTTTCTCCATCACTCTATCTTTGTAACAGAGCTGCAATTAACAACAGTTTGGTCTGTGATTATATTTTTGATGAGTTGATGGGACCATTTGTTTTTCTTTTGTTGGTGATTTAAATTTAAAGTGCATTTATGAACATTTATAATATTGTTTATTGTTGTTTTCCTGATGTGATAAATGTGATAAAAGCTCTTCTGGCACAACTTTTACAGTCTGTGTTATTCACATAATAATCACTCATTTTGAAATGAATCATGTTTTAATATGATTTGCCTTTTTCAGTGGTCTCCTCACCTCCCTTTGCTCTCCTCTGTTCCCTCTCTCCTGTTACCTCCCTCCTCTCTCCCCTCTCCTCTCTCCTCTGCACCCTCTCTCCTCTGCTCCTTCTCTCCTCCCTCTTCTGCTCCTTCCCTCCTCTCTCCTCCCTCCTCCTCTCCTTCTCTCCTCCTCTCCTCCCTCCTCTCTCCTCCGCTCCTCCTCTTCTTCTCCTCTCTCCTCCCTCCTTCTCTCCTCTCTCCTCCTCTCCTCTCTCCTCCGCTCCTCCTCTCCTCTCTCCTCCTCTCCTCCCTCCTATCTCCTCTTCTCCTTCTCTCCTCCCTCCTCTCCTCCCTCCTCTCTCCTCCGCTCCTCCTCTCCTCCCTTCTCTCTCCTCCCTCTTCCTTTCCTCCCTCCTTCTCGCCTCTCTCCTCTCCTTCTCTCCTCTCTCCTCCTCTCCTCCCTCCTCTCTCCTCCTCTCCTTCTCTCCTCCGCTCCTCCTCTCCTCCGCTCCTCTCTCCTCCCTCCTCTCTCCTCCCTCCTCCTCTCCTTCTCTCCTTCTCTCCTCTCTCCTCCCTCCTCCTCTCCTCCGCTCCTCTCTCCTCCGCTCCTCCTCCCCTTCTCTCCTCTCTCCTCCTCTCCTTCTCTCCTCTCTCCTCCACTCCTCCTCTCCTCCCTCCTCCTCTCCTCCGCTCCTCTCTCCTCCGCTCCTCCTCTCCTCTCTCCTCCTCTCCTCCGCTCCTCTTCTCCTCTCTCCTCGCTCCTCTCCTTCTCTCCTTCTCTCCTCTCTCCTCCTCTCCTTCTCTCCTTCTTTCCTCTCTCCTCCTCTCCTTCTCTCCTCCGCTCCTCTCTCCTCTGCTCCTCCTCCCCTTCTCTCCTTCTCTCCTCTCTCCTCCCTCCTTCTCTCCTCCTCTCCTCCTCTCCTCCTCTCCTCTCTCCTCTCCTGACAGTGATCAGGCCTCCTCACAGATGTGTCTGTTGCTGGGTGCATTATGTGTTGCTGTTTGGCCTGAGGAGCATCAGTGTGTGTGCTCAGTCTCTCAGGTCATGGACAGACTCTCTCACTTCATCAGCAGGAGTCTTGGGGTTTTTTAATCCCACAGAGATGGGACAAGATCTCATGCCATAAAACTGCAACAAGGTCGTACACACATATGGACAATGATCTCAAGAGAGTTTGTTGTCAGTGAGTTTACATTTGGATTGAGCTAAAAAATGCAAACTTTACTGAGTTACACATCGTAGATGCCGCCCCCCTCGGTCTGTCAGATCTTTAACGTAGTTTACGATGAGACTGAAACCCGCCTCTTCTCCCTGGCATTAACACTGCAGACAGGATATCTTGGTGTTTTATTGCTCTTTCCCTAAGGTTTGTAGTATGTGTATATTTGGGTTTCTTGCACTTTGGTCAGCTGATGTTTTTAAATGTGCTGTATACATAAAGTTGAACTGAATTAAAGGCATAGTTCACAAGCAGTGCTACAGTGCCAGCAAAAATATGAAATAATCATTATAAATTATGTTATAATCTTGTATTGTCTCATTTCCGTGGTCCCTATCTTGTGTTGTGTCTCAGGGAAATTGTGCCTTACCCCAGACGTGATCTTAAACATTAGTAAATGCGTCTTCACTCTGCAGATGTTATGTTACTAAGACAGCGAAGTTTGAGGTTTGAGGCTATACATCAGACACCAACTGCTGGAAAAAAACAAAGTGAGAGAGGTTTAAATCTCAATAATACACGGATATTTGAGAAGAACAGTCTTTTTCAATTGAGACAAATACAGCAAATGGATGTGACTGATTCATCACAAAAAGAAGTGATTTCTTGTAAGTAAAGTTCCAGGTTCTATTGTGCTCCATCTAATTGATCCTCACTCATACAAACTGCTATGACGTCTTAGTTTGGCCTCATGTCTCTGTAATCAAGTGAGTGTGGACGACGGGAAGAATTCCTCGTGAAAATCATTTCTTTCATCACTGATTGCACAGACTGTGTCAGAGATGCCTTGTTCCAGTGGTTCTTAAATGTTTTTACTGGGAATAACGCTGGGTCTGCAGGTTTCTTTTATAGTCTGTGTCCTGAAATAGAGAAACTGTATCCACATTTAGAGCTAATTTGTCAGGAATAAGCTTGACAAATCGGTATCAATTCTGTAATTTCCCCAATGCACAAATAAAGGTTTATCTTATCAAGTCTTTTCCATAATGTAAAAATTATTGTGACAACACTGTGTCCAGAATTAGAGAGTTGCGATTTAATTTCAGAAGAATCCTGATTTTGACCCATTAGCCCTGGTTAAGACCCATTTGTCCAGGTTTAGTCCAGGTTTAGTCCCACTTTAGTCTGGCTTTAGTCCAGCTTTAGTCCAGCTTTAGTCCGGCTTTAGTTCGGCTTTAGTCCCGCTTTAGTCTTTCTTTAGTCCTACTTTAGTCCAGCTTTAGTCCCGCTTTAGTCTGGCTTTAATTCCGTTTTAGTCCCTCTTTAGTCCTGCTTTAGTCCTGCTTTAGTCCTGCTTTAGTCTTTCTTTAGTCCTACTTTAGTCCAGCTTTAGTCCTGCTTTAGTCTTTCTTTAGTCCTACTTTAGTCCAGCTTTAGTCCTGCTTTAGTCCTGCTTTAGTCCTGCTTTAGTCTGGCTTTAGTCTTGGGTTAGTCCGGCTTTAGTCCTGCTTTAGTCCTGCTTTAGTCCTGCTTTAGTCCTGCTTTAGTCCAGCTTTAGTCCTGCTTTAGTCCCGCTTTAGTCCCGCTTTAGTCCTGCTTTAGTCTTGGTTTAGTCCCACTTTAGTCCTGGTTTAGTCCCACTTTAGTCCTGGTTTAGTCCCACTTTAGTCCTGATTTAGTCCCCCTTTAGTCCTGCTTTAGTCCTACTTTAGTCCTGCTTCAGTCTAGGCTTTAGTCTTGGTTTAGTCCCACTTTAGTCCCGCTTTAGTCCTGCTTTAGTCTTGGTTTAGTCCCACTTTAGTCCTGGTTTAGTCCTGCTTTAGTCCTGCTTTAGTCCTGCTTTAGTCCTACTTTAGTACTGCTTTAGTCCAGCTTTAGTCCTGCTTTAGTCCCGCTTTAGTCCCGCTTTAGTCCTGCTTTAGTCTTGGTTTAGTCCCACTTTAGTCCTGGTTTAGTCCCACTTTAGTCCTGGTTTAGTCCCACTTTAGTCCTGGATTAGTCCCACTTTAGTCCTGGTTTAGTCCCACTTTAGTCCTGGATTAGTCCCACTTTAGTCCCGCTATAGTCCCGCTTTAGTCCTGCTTTAGTCCTGCTTTAGTCTTGGTTTAGTCCCACTTTAGTCCTGGTTTAGTCCCACTTTAGTCCTGATTTAGTCCCGCTTTAGTCCTGCTTTAGTCCTACTTTAGTCCTGCTTTAGTCTAGGCTTTAGTCCTGCTTTAGTCCTGCTTTAGTCCCACTTTAGTCCCGCTTTAGTCCTGCTTTAGTCTTGGTTTAGTCCCACTTTAGTCCTGGTTTAGTCCCACTTTAGTCCTGGTTTAGTCCCACTTTAGTCCTGGATTAGTCCCACTTTAGTCCCGCTATAGTCCCGCTTTAGTCCTGCTTTAGTCTTGGTTTAGTCCCACTTTAGTCCTGGTTTAGTCCCACTTTAGTCCTGGTTTAGTCCCACTTTAGCCCTGGTTTAGTCCCAATTTAGTCCCACTTTAGTCCTGGTTTAGTCCCACTTTAGTCCCACTTTAGTCCGGCTATAGTCCGGCTTTAGTTCTGCTTTAGTTCCACTTTAGTCCTGGTTTAGTCCCACTTTAGTCCTGCTTTAGTTTAATTTGGCCTGTTAAGTGCTTCGGTCTGAGTAAGTTTTTTTTTTTTTGGACCTTATTTTTGGATCTCATTCTATATTTAATCATAACATTTATCTATCCAGGTTTTATCCTGTTTTTACTGAAGCTGTTTTTTTACGTTTTCCAGTTCTTGGCTTGAGAATGCCCCGTCTTCCCTTGCATCATGACAAAAGCCTCACATTACCAGATGCAGCTCGAACTCTGACTGAACCCAAATTCTCACATCAAATCCCTGTTTCTGTTTTTAATGAGGATCTGCTTCACATTCCCTGGGTGATTCCACATTCTTTCTATAGGCAAAATGAAAGGCAAATGAAAAGATGGAGTCTGTGAAGTGAGAAGTGGAGGTGCTGAGAAACAGACCAGTGTGGAGTGAGATCCAAGTCCCAGACAGGCTCATGTTTGATCGTGAGCATGTACCATCACAAAACACGGTATAGTTCAAGTGCATTAGGTCAGACTGTGCCCTGCCAAAGTCGATGTCATGATCTTGAGACTATCTCATAAGAAGAAGAGACAAAGCAGACCTGGACTTAAGTCTGTGGTCATCTAAAAGAGAAGCAGATTGAGCTAAAAAGCCCCTGTACAAAACAATACTGTAATTTGATGAGTGAGCTGCAATTAGTAATGCTGTCCCTATGTGAACCGAAGTTTTGAAACATAAAAAATGCCAAGGCTCATGTGACACAGACGACGAGGAATCACAGTTAGATCTGGACAATCAGGCAAAAATACCACATTTATTCACTTTATTTAACCTGGATAATTTGCAGACATTTGGAATTTCAATTTGGATTTTCAGATGTGTTTTTCGTTCAATATTAACTTGATGATACGAACATAAAGGACCATTTAACGCACATAATGACAGGGTTTTACAGCCTTAAAACACATAGAATAACTGTAAAAAATAAAGCTGATACTTCGTACGTAACCCCCGCAATAAACGAGGGACCACTGAAGTCACATTTCTTCCCCAAAAGTCCAAAGTCTGATTAAAAACGTTGATTAAAATGTGATTAATAGCTCGAACATACTGTACCTTCCATCACTAAATTCCTAAAGAGTAATTATTCAGCGCTTTATCGCAAATTCAGCAGATTGTGAAGTACCGTAAATTTCGGATTATAAGCCGCTACTTTTTTTCCACGCTTTGAACCCTGCGGCTTTTACAGCAGTGCGGCTTATATATGGAATTTTACTGGATAACGGCCCCTGGGGGGCGCTCTCTAGCTGTAAACGTAAAAGTGAGACAGACGTGGGGAAAGATTCTGCTCTGAAGAATTCACTAGTTTTGATTTTGAACGATCATTTTGCGCATCATGAAATGGATATGATGCAGTTTTTAAGATAAAGAAACAGAAAGGAAACAGAGCAGGGGTCGGCCTTTAACACGCAAAGAGCCATTTGGACCCACTTTCCACATAAAATAAAACACTGGGAGCCGCAAATACTTTTTGACATCTAAAATGAAGATAACACTGTATAATAACAATAATGTAACGGAATAATGTAGGTTTTACTTTCACGGACAAGCCTTCTACACGTGGCAGATAAATATGGCAAAAACAACTTAAGTGCATTAAAAAAATACAACTCACCAAACCGCTGCATCATGCATCGCGCTGATTATGTGATTATGTCTACTCTACTCCGCAGTTTCTTTAAAAAAACAACAACAAAAAAACTCGTAGCGTATCGTTTAATCCCAGGTGCTTATTCTCCATGTGCCTAAGCAGTTTTGAAGGTTTCATTGCCGTATTTGCTTTTCCCGTATGTTACGCAGAGCGGACTCTGTGCGTGAGTCACCTGTAGCGACAAACCCAGATTTTAAGTAGGCATTGTCTGTTAAATTTATCTTTCTTTTTCTTGGAGGTCGTAGTCTCCTCTTCTGGCTCCTCAGTTGTCCTTTTCCCCTTTGTTAAAAAGATCTCCAAAGACTTTTGTTTTGGCTCATTTTCACTCGCTTGTGGCTCTACTTTTGTGCGTCGTGTCTGATGTGTTATACGTGATACGTCACCGCGGAGACAAGAGCAGATAATATACTTGCTACTACATCAAATAGATTTCTGTGGCGATTTCCAGCAGGATTTTCATGATTCATCTACGGACGAGCTTATTAGTGTGTCATTAGGGACGGGCCAAAGTTGCTCCTGACCCCTGTGCGCACAGCGTCTGAAAATCAGGGCTCTTTACGCAGGACTGTGAGCTGTGTCTGTGTTAGTTCCCAAGCCACGCAGAGCCGCAGTATGAGGCGGAAAGAGGCGCATACGGCTCCGGAGCCGCGAGTTGCCGACCCCTGAAATAGAGCCACTGCACGTGAGCTCGACATCAATGAATCCAACTTGGTCAATGTAAAAAGACGACAAAAGTTTTCAGAGGAAATAAAAGCAGATTTTCCGTGTTGGTGCAGCTTTATTTTCTAAACCTGCAGATGTGTTCATCCCGTGTTGTTGTCGTGTTGGTTCCAATTTTCAGGCACAGTTTTAAAAAAGCGTGTCGGTGCACCGTCTTTCTGTGTAAATATCTCATGTTACAATATGAAAACCTGCGGCTTTTATTCAGGTGCGGCTTATATATGTACAAAATTGATTTTCTCTTCAAATTTAGCTGGTGCGGCTTATATCAAGGTGCGCTCTGTAGTCCGAAATTTACGGTACAACATAAAGAGAGGGACCACACAGACCATGCCCAGAAAAACAGTTAGCAAAACAATCTAACACAGTGGACACAGTATCTATGGTCTAAACTGACAGGAGTATCCAGAGCTCTCCTCCTCCTCTTTACTGCCCTGGAAACGCAAACTGTTTATTTTTTTAACAGTTTGGCGCATTCACTCTTTTATGATTTTAATGTTTGAATGTAAGCAGAGCCAGTGGGATGCACCCGTCACAGGTCCTCCAAACTCTCACCAACGCGCCCTGACCTCAATAAAACAGGCAGAGGATGGCAAATTGATAGAGATCTTTATGACAACTTGGCAAAAACAAAACGGCGTTGAACATTGTGGGTCGACCAAAGCCACGTCCTTAGTCCAATAAACGTCTAAAGGACTGCAGCACTTATGCGGGTGCTTGTATTTTTGAAGCTAAGGTGTAAATTCAACTTGTAACACTGCACTGACCATCACCTCAGCCATTCATATTAAACCTGCGTACCTGATTTCTGAATTAAAAATCTGTTCAACCAGTTCCCATCTCTCACAAACCCTTTGGCACATTGCTGGTATTCACATGCATGAATTCTTAGGCGCATGCTTTAAAACAGATTTTCTGCTTTGATTTTTCATATACAGTGTTCCCTGGTTTATCGCGGGGGTTACATTCTAAAAATAACCCGCAATAGGCAAAATCTGCGAAGTATCGGCTTTATTTTTTACAGTCATTATATATGTGTTGTACTTTGTCCATCTCAAGTTGTGATAACAGTTGCCCTTTGCGGATGTTGGAACACTGAGCTACTAGTTGCTTTGCCGTAAGCTTGGACTGTGGGTTTTGAAGTGACCGTTTTTCCCACATCCTGTTCATGTGACCCCTCTGACTCAGGTCACTGGAAGAAGAGCATTCCAACAGAGCCTTGTTCTCGCATCTCGCCAATCTCTGTCTTGTTCCAGTAGCCCATTTCTCATCAAGGTGCTCTGGTTCGCCAACACCTGACACAGACCTTGTTTGGTTTATGTGCTGGATTGTCTCAGGGGCCTCTGCACAGCCTACACCTTGGGTCTTGCCTGGTGTGGTAGATCTGGGCCTCTATCGCTCTAGTGCTCAAGGCCTGCTCCTGTGCAGCCAGGATGAGTCTCTGTCCTTCAGTTCAGCTCTCTCAAGCCATTGGTAGGATTTCTTGATATCAGTCACTTCAGTTATGTTCCGGTGGTACATTCCATGCAGGGGCTTGTCCTCCCATGATGGTTCCTCCAGCACCTCTTCCTCTGTGCTCCACTGTCTGAGCACATCATCTGTTGGGGCCTTGTGCTTGATGTACTTATGGGTCTTGGATGTTTCATCCTGGACTGTGGCTCTCACACTCACTAGTCCTCAGCCTCCTTCCTTCCTCTGAAGGTGCTGGATTTGGGATGGAACCCGCCATGCATGGTCAGGAGCTTTCAGGTCTTAACATCTGTGGTCTAGTGTGTGTGTGTATGCGTATATATATATATATATATATATATATATATATATATATATATATATATATATATATATATATATATATATATATATATATATATATATATATATATACATACACACACACATATACATATATGTAGTCTGTGCAATATGTAACTTGGGTAATGTAGTTGTAATGCACTCTCTCTCTCTCTCCCTTCCTCATTTTGCAGTTTGCCCATTTCCACCACAAAATCTTTCATTCTTGCACTTTATTGCGCCATAGATGTTGCTGTCTGCCGATGTCTAAACACTTAAGTTTATCTGTTCAATTAACACATTATCTGTTGTCTGTGTATGTTAAACTCCAATCTGGTTGAAGTACTTATTGGCAAGACAAGCACTTTTTTCTCGGGCTGTAGTTGATTAAAGACATGCCCTGTGCGTTGATTAATCATCTTAAAGGAGGCGCAGCATAGCACTAGCCTCTCAAACTGTAAACAGACAAGTACAGCAAAAGCATAAAACTGCAGTCACTCCCAAAACTCCAGCCAACTCGCTCTATTCTCCTTTCTGCTGTGGTCCGTTTAATTCCTTATAATCCAAACAAAATAATTAGTCGACCGATTAATCAACTAAATGACTAAAGACCTACAGAAAAAACTTTTTTTCTCAATGAAAGTTTCCCTCTGTCAGATGTTGAAGTGAGATTACAAACACAGTCATTCTCCCATGGCAGAAGTATTGGCCCCAGTGTAAATCCACAGTCTCCTTCAATAATGTGTCAAAAACAAAAGAGCATTATGTACATGGACACTCAAATACATCCTGTGCTTCCTACATCTGGCCAAGAAATATGCTCAAGAAACAAGAGATTCAGGGTGCACTTTAAAAGAGGGTCTGGGGCTTACTAGAAACTTACTAGGGTCTTACAGTGGTACTTAATAGATACTTGACTGGTAATTACTGTGGTAGTTACTGTGGTAGTTTCTGTGGTACTTCCAGTGGTTTTGCTTGCCAGTACGTCATATGTCTAAAAATAGCATATTCTTTAATATTGTACATTTTATTCTTTAATCAATCTTTTTTCTAACTGCAATAACATCACCATTACACCACTACACTACACCCCTCACTAGATGCCATTGTAAATAACACTGTAATTAACCATTCACTTAATACGACATATTACTATAAGTACCAGTACTAGTACCAATAACTATTAGTGTAAGTACCACTTCTTGTACCACAATAAGTACCGCTTTAAGTACCACAAAGTACTGCTATTAGTTATTCTGTATAAGTCCTAGCCAAAGTACCGGTAAGTATCAGTAATTACCAGTAAAAGTACCACAGGAACTACCACAATAACTGCCATTGTAACTACCACCGTAATTACCCGTCAAGTATCTGCTAACTACCACTGTAAGTACTTAATAAGTCCCAGATCCTATTTTAAAGTGCTACCTAAAGGTGTACTAAGTAACCTTTCTGGGAACCTTCATAAGATATTCTTAATTTGCCTGAAATGTTCCACAGTCCGGTACATCTCAGTGCAGATCTGGGGAGAGGCGAGCACAGTCACAGTGAGAATTCAAGTTTTTCAGGGAACATTTTCACCAATAAAAGCACCTGCAATTTAATAAATACACAAACACAAATGCAATGTTAAATACCATACTGTGGAACATTTCAGGTAAAACAATAACTCCTCAGTGGACACAAGCTGACCACCTGAAAAGTTACATAGTGTGTCTTTAAAAAAATAAACTATAAGTAAAAACACTTGTCTCTGATTGTGTCAAATTGCTGATATGAGATATAAATGCACATGAGTCAAAACCCTGCGAGGAATTCAGAATGGACGCACTGCCCAAAACGTTATTAACTTTCCTACAAGTAGTCATCAATTAGCATTTGCTGTTAATGAAGTAGAGAAATGCTCAAACGGGCCACAGTCTTTTCATAACTCCATCTTGTAAGTCATTGCGCTGTGGTTTGAAGCTTGTGGTGAGCGAGGCTTGTAAAGTGGGCATGCTCTGTGACTGGGGATAAGAGATTTGCTGCATCCCGCCCTTCTGTAATATCAACAGAATTGCTTCATCATGGGAGATAGTGTCCTAGTTCACCAGAATAGAACAGAGATTTAAAGGGGATTTTCCACAGCCTTCTTATTATATTATATAGGCTAAAGTTATATGGGTGTTTCTGAAGGTGTTTATGTCTTAATTATTGTTTATGTGGCTTTGTTGTAGACCACGGAATTAGGAAAATAAGGCATTAAAAGGATATTTCAGCATTTGGGTTTTTTTTATAAACTTGGGGAAAATTACACAGCACAGACTTGATTTAGAGAAGTATAAATGAGTAACACCACATTCACTTCAGTCTCGTCGGCCAGATCTGATAGAAAACAATGGGAAAGTCAGATGTCTGCAGGCTGCTTAAACATCATGCTGCAAAGTGCACAATGAACACAGCAAATGCATGACATGTGTTTGCACATTGTGGTGGAAACTAAATTAGACTTCATTAAAAGTTGCGGTATATTATATTAAAAGTACAATGACAATAAAGTTAATCTTAAAATGAAACTTAAATACAAAGTCCTGAGCCTGAACTTGAAACACTTGATCTGTCATGTGACTATAGATGAAAGGACCTTAAATTGCATATAGTTTATGTTCTGCAAAAAGTGCATTAATCCCATTTTAATCATATTAATCAAACCACTGAGCCACTGCTGTCTGAAAAACTGCATGATACAACATCTCAAACAATAAGAATGTCTCTCTTTCAGGTGTCTATTTTCAATTCCTGCCCTGTATATTTCTAAGGTCAGTTTAAATAATAAAATAAGGGCTTACATAGACAATCCCACCAGAATCTGTGCCAATACTTAGTTCACTTAAACCTTCTAGAGATGCTGACACTGACATCAGATTCTACTGTTGTACTGCAGAGGTTTATTATCAGTAATAAATAATTCTTTCTAGGATTTCCATGTCATAAAAACTTGAGTGAGTCTAACAATGCACCTGCACGATGCATGAAGCAACTCTTCGCGTTAACTTCGTACTTAAAGCCTCCTGTACACCTCCTGTCCAGCTCGTGATTTAAACCAGACGACATGAGGCTGCACGCGTGATCCTCTGCAGACCATCCGTGCATTAAACGTCATCACGCCTCCTCCTGCCGTGCGTAAAGGTAAAGCACAAACACTAACCAAAACTTTGCCACTTACCACGCTCGCTCCAGGTCGGTGCTGCTGGTCCACGTGATGTCCCCGCGCTCCAACTCGCTTTAAAATATATCTTTTCGGTAAAGTTGTTGAGCAGGAAGTATTTTGGTTGCAGTTTGAGTCGTGCCCTCCTCTCCTCCTGCCTCACTCGCATATGGAGGACCTCCCATCCCCGGCGCAGTTGCAGCCCGGCTCCATGCGCTGTTTGGGCTCCTTCCCACGCACAGTCAGGGCGACAGAGGAGGATGGGAGTTACTTTAGGATGAAATGTTATCCGCGTAAAATCACATCAATGAGCAGGAGTGACCATATGGATCCTGTCCCACACTTGTTTGTCCTGTCTCGACCCTTGAAGAGAGACATCAGTCTGGTCCATTGAGATTTTTCCTCAATGAAAATAAAATCCACATGGTCTATATTTTGGCTCGGTTGAGATGTTCAAAAGGTGCTTGAATTGCTGTCATACAGATGTAAATTTTATGGAGGGAACAGCCAAAACAGTCTTTTATCTGAGTTATAGGGCCACTGGAGGAAACTGAGAGTTTGGAAAATTAAAGTGAAAGTAGCCCAGTAGCATTTAGTCTTTCATTCACAGCCAAAGTATGTCACTTTTTGACTGAAAGAGACTCAAATAAAAGCATGTTTTCACCATTTCACCTTGTTTTATTTAAACAGCATTCCACACAATATTTGAGGTTGCAACTAGTGACTTTCCACCTTTGCTTGTTGCTTATACTGGCTTGAAATAGCATAACAGCTTGATTATACATACTTTAGATTGTTTTTTTGTTGTATTGCACATGTGTCAAACTCAAAGCCCGGGGGCCAAATACGGCCCGCCACGTCATTTCATGTGGCCCGCGACAAAAATTAAATTAAAACGTATGACTGTCTTAAAATGTCAGTTTATCAGGAGATACACAGTTACACAGTCATATTTTTACATCTATGCAAATTTGAGTGCAACCATTTTACTGATGTGGCCCTCGGTGAAATTGAGCATGACGCCCCTGTATGTATTGTGAGGGTGGTCAGACTTGTAGTGCTACTTCTTGTCCCTGTCACAGTCTGATGAAGACGCCAGCTGTCGTCAGTCTAACCAACAGAAATCCCATAGGCCAACATTACATTATCCAGTGCATGTTTGGCAGATTTGATCATCCCATAGGTTTGCATTTCATAACCTGTCATGGTTTGGTTGTGATTACAGGTGTCCAGTTTGAATCACTATTTCACAATTTCAGTTTGTCTTTGTTGGCCCGACTATTTGAGAGGCAACAGATAAGAGAAGGTGATTTATCAGTAATCAGTGATATGAAGTCAAAGTTTGTTGAGTTCTTGTTTTAAAAAAAAAAATAATTTTGTGCAGAGGACTTATGGAGGACTATTTTGCATTTGGTCCTATTGTCCTGCCTGATGTGAAAGTGTTTTTGAATGTTGCCAGGTGTGTTCTGGTTACATCACCAGTCCCTTCTCTTACATCTGTGCAGTGTTCGACCCAGTGGACCAACTTCAAGGTTACATATTTGAGCTAATATTTTTAGTGTAAAACTATTACACATTGTTCAATGCAGTATTCCCAAATGGAGGGTGGGGACACTGAAGTGGGTCACAGGGAATAGGAATAAAAAGTTTGTGTTTTTATTTTGTTGGGAACTAAGAAACAAAATATCCAGATTTGAAAATGAGTTTATATTTGATTTTTTTTTTTTATGTTTTACCTTTCTGCTTATCTCTTATTGTAGTGTCCTAATTATCTATCTATCTACCTAAGCCATCCCAAGAATATCTGCAAAATAAAAATAAAAAGTATAATTCAACTTGCTGTACTTTTTATACATGCATTTTCATAGCTGGCAGCAAAACAGTCGTCGTAACACCCAACAAAATAATGAACGAGCCTTGGACAAAGATAACACATACATAACTTGTGTTATATAGAGAAATCACTTTGTAAATTTTAAGTCTTGGCACTGCTTTGGTTTATGAAGTGTGTAAAGTAGAGTTATGATGCCAATTTTACCCGAAAAAATAGACTTATTAACGAATAGCACCAGAACAAACATGTAAGGTTTGTTTTTGACAACGCTGGCTCGTGTGCTCAGTGGCAGACCTATAAATCAGCTACTGCCAAAATGATTTACGACTTTGAAGATATTTGGTATTAGTTGTACTTTTGCTGCAACAAATAAAATCTATAAAAGTAGAACTCCAATCTCAAGTCAGTGCCAGGATTGCATTTCCTTTGGCAGTGAGTGAACGCATCTAAAGAGAAAGGTAGGCTACTTAAATGCAGCAGATGCCAGAGGATCTACTGTCATCTCAAGTATAACGAAAAACTGCTGAAAGAGAAATTCACTGTCTGTTCCTTGTCCATCACTCAGCGTCCATACTTTCTCCAAACAATCTCATCTCCCCATCCGTCACTCATTGGCGTTTTCAGCAGGTTATCTTCGAGGCAAGCTGGAAAGAGAGCCCGTTGTTATGGTGACCACTCAACTCCTGGATGCCGCCCAATCTTGTAAAAGTAGAAAGCAAAATGATGAGAATAGCGGGTATTCCTTCCAAGTTTAATGGAAGAGAGAGAGAGATGTGCAAGCCAACAATTTGAACTCAGCTGCATCACCGCTTTTAACAAGGGGATTATTGTCATTTTGAGATATAAAATGCAGAGCAACATTGTGTACAAGTTAAGCATGTAAAAATACTTGGAATGGATAAGATGGGGCTTAAGGAGGTCAGGGCCATCAGACTGAAAAGAAACAAAAGGAAGCAGCCAAGACTGTGGATGTTGTTTTATCAAGTTCATTTTGTCGTCTGGTTCGTTCCCCTCTCCAAAATATACTATTACATCACATAAAGCATGGGAAATTTCTCCCCACAGTCACACAGGCCAATAAAGTTATTCTTATCTGTTATTTATGACGCCATGGTCATTCGTATGGTAGCATAGAACTGTCTGCACTTAAAAAACAATCTGCAATATCACGTTTTAATGAAATTACATGATAGTATCACGAAAATTAGGTGATTCTTATCTCGAAATTACATTATACTATTTCAAAATTCCATGATGGTTTCACAAAATTACATTATGTTATGACAAATTAACATGTTATTATCTAAAAATTACGCGATACTATCTCAAAATTACATGATAGTAACATGAAATGACGTGATGCGTTCATCTTAAAATGTAACACAAAATGATCATGAATTACATGATAAGAAGTTATCATGATATGTAAAACAAGGAACTACGGCATCAATGGAGGAGTTATCCACTTTTGCTCTTTGTATGGGGAAATATAGGCTTTGCTACTGATTTTGGAAAGACTTTTCCCACCAGTAGTAGTATTACTAATAGTAGTAGTAGTAGTTCCTCCCCAATGGTAAGATGAGCCCATGAAGGAGCACTGAAATACACATCCAAATCCGTGGCTGAGTGAACGCCCTCTTTATGCACAGATTGAGTACGTACTCATAGTCTACAACTGTGCAGCTCTCATCTGTCATTGATAACAGCCTACACCTTTAGTAAATAAATTATATGTTTATACTTAAGCAGCCTCTCTATCTGTACCCCTCTGAAACTACACTGCCTGGTCAAAAAAAAAAAACTCACCACCAAAAAAAATGGTCACACACTATAATATTTGGTTATTCCACCTTTAGCTTTGATTACAGCACACATTCACTGTGGCATTGATAAACTTCTGCAATGTCACAAGATTTATTTCCATCCAGTGTTGCATTAATTTTTCACCAAGATGTTGCATTGATGATGGTCGAGTCTGACCGCTGCACAAAGCCTTCTCCAGGACATCCCAGAGATTCTCAATGGGGTTAAGGTCTGGACTCTGTGGAGGAAAATCAATGTGTGAAAATGTCTCATGCTCCTGAACCACTCTGTCACAATTTGAGCCCGATGAATCCTGGCATTGTCATCTTGGAATATGTCCGTGCCATCAGGGAAGAAAAAATCCACTGATGGAATAACCTGGTCATTCAGTATATTCAGGTGTCAGCTGACCTCATTCTTTGAGCACAGACTGTTGCTGAACCTAGACCTGACCAACTGCAGTAAACCGTAGCTATTTGCTTAGTTAAATCCAGGTGGTGACTTTTTTTTTGGCCAGGCGGTGTATCACATCATTTTGTGATACTATCATGTAATTTTGTGAAACCATCACGTAATTTCAAGATAAGTATCACGTTATTTCATAAAACTGTCGCCTAATTTCATGATAAGACGTAACGTTATACTGCACATTTTTTATTAAGTACAAATTTGGCAGTTATACGCCGTACATTAGCACATTTGAAATCACACTTCCAGAAGAGATTACAATAACATACTTGGGGTGAGTTTGCAGTTGCACTTATTTGATTCTGCTTTGTAGGGCTGTAGTTTACAAAAGAAGTTCTTGATGGAAGACATGTCCTGCCACTCACTTAACAAATAAAGGGGGGCATGGCAAAAGTTCTCAAAATGATTTCATGCTACACTGCACTCAAACAAAACCAAAACAACCATTTTGGCACCCTGGCCAAGTTCTGGAGGACAGTTAGATCCCTCTCAGAACCTAGTATTTATACATTACCCACCAATATTTCATTGATTTCAGCTATTGTAAATTGTTGAAGAAATATGTGTACTTTTAATAGGCATTTTATCTCTGCATGTGATGTTCTGGATAATAATGGTGATCCTTCTGATCTTGATTATGTTGAATCCTCTGACAGATGCAGTCACATTTCATCTCCCAGACCTTTCACTTACATAAATGTACACCGCTTCATAGACCCAAAGAAGTCCACAGGAGCTGAGGACCTTGATCCAAAACTTCTATTACAAGCTGCCCCATATTTAATTCAACTTCTATTGCATATTTTTAATTTGTCAATTCAAATGGCAGTCATATCAGAATGATGGAAAATGGCACATATTTTGTCTTTACGCAAAGGTGGGACAAAGGTCTTACAAAAGTTTTCCAAAAATTTGTTTCAAATCAAGTCTGGAGTCTTATCAATCAGGTAAATCCTTGTGAAGTGCCTGAAACATATTGGTTTGACAATGCTACAGGTGATTGTTTCCAAAATTATCTTTCAAACAGAACTCAGGTAGTAGTAGCCGATGGGTTTAAATCAAATTGTTTAAGTTTTAGTAAAGGAGTGCCCCAAGGCTCAATTTTATCTTTATTTATTTATACAGGGGGGACCCAATGAGAGCACTTGGGCTCTCTTTTTTATGGGTGCCCTGTTTAAAAACCGAAAAAACAATCAAAACAAATAAGTCAATAAAAAACATCAATAACAAGTGCAGGTGTGTGTATAAAAGTTTGTTATCAGATTATTAAATTGCAATTGTGTCACCAACGTGTCCAGTTTTGCTTTTCCTTGGAGCATATTCCATTTTTGTGAAGCAAAACAGCTCAAAGCCTCTTTCCCATCTCAGTTCTGGTGTGGCTCGTCCTTAGCCTTATGCAGTCATGTGATCTGGTGTTAAATGTTCCGGTATCAATAATTAACAAGCAGGTGAGGTATTCTGGCAGTTTTTGAAGTAATGCCTTATAGATAAACTTAATGCAGTGCTGTTCTCTTCTAACAGACAGTGATGGCCAACCTACTTTTTCATAGAGCGTACAATGATGAGTTTCAAATCCATCACCTGTAACAAAGCGAAGGGCCGAGTGAAATAGTGGATCCAATGGTCTCAAAGCAGAGGCTGAAGTCTGCATATACACCACATCCCCATAATCCAGTACGGACAGGAAGGTTGCTTGCACTATTTCTTTTCTGTAACTCATTGGGATACAATATTTGTTTCTGTAATAAAATGATAATTTAGATTTTAAACTATTACATAATTCTGAGATATGTTTTTTAAAGGACAAGTTTTCATCAAGCCAAAACCCAAGATATTTATAAGTGTCGACTCTTTCAATGGATGTACCATTTAGTGTGTAAAGGTTTGTAGCTTGCATGTTACTGAAATGTTTTTTTTAGAAAAAATCATATACTTAGTTTTACTTGCATTCAAAAACAGCTTAAGATTTATGAGGGAGTTTTGGATTTCATTAAAATCTTGCTGCAGTTTTAAAAGTGCCTGATCAGCAGAAAGAGCACTTGCACACAAAACAGCATCATCTGCATATAAATGTATGTGGCTTTCTTTTAAATTGTGACCAATAGAATTAATAAAAATAGTAAAAAGTAGGGGGCCCAAAATTGAGCCTTAACTTTACTTAAAGTTTAAAAAAATCTGATTTAAAACCATCGGCTACTACTGCCTGGGTTCTGTTTGAAAGATAATTTTGGAACCAGTTACATGTAGCATTGTCAAATCCAATCTGCTTCAGACGGTTCAGGAGGAATTTTGGGCCCGCTATGCACTTTTTATTATATTTCTATTGGTTGCAATTTAAAAGAACACCTCATACATTTATATACAGATGATGTTGTTTTGTGCTCCCTCTATTGAGCAGGCAATACTAAAATTGCAGCACGATTTTAATGAAATCCTAAATTCCCTCAAAAATCTTAAATTATCATTTAATGCAAATAAAACCATAAGTAACTATATCTTTTTTTTTTTCTAAAAGGTTATCACTTATGAATATTTGGGGTTTTAGCTTGATGGAAACTTATCCTTTAAAATACATATCTCGGAATTACATAACAGTTTAAACTCTAAATGATCATTTGATTATAGGAAAAAATCTTATCCCACTGAATTAGAGAAAAGAAATTGTTCAAGCGACCTTTCTTTCTGTACTACATTATGGAGATGTGAGGTACATGCAGACTTCAGCCTCGACTTTGAAACTTTTAGATTCACTCTTTCACTCAGCCCCTTGTTTCATAGCAGGTGATGAATTCAAAACCCATCAGTGTTCCCTCTGAAAAAGTAGGTTGGCCATCGCTGAAGAGAACAACACTGTATAACATTTATTTATAAGGGACTACTTGATATACTGCCTGAATATCTCAGTTGTTGAACTTTGATACGGAAACTTTTAATACTTTTAATACTTCTTTAATAAGATCTCGATTGTCTACATCCAAAAACTGACCTAATGTTTTAAATTGATGTATGTGGTCTTTTGTTTTGTTTATTTTCATTTGGATTGTACTATATTGTAACAGAGCGCTCTTCCTGTATAAAAATAAATGAATGAAAATTGTATTTATATGTAAAACAGATTCAATTGTCTGTGTAATCCCTCAGTCGTCCAGGTCTGATCCATCGCAAAAGACGAAATTTAAATATGTCAACTGGACAAATCGTTGCAGTGCAGACGTTTGGCTGCTCTTCCAAGACGCTTCTTCAGTTGTGGTCAGATTCCTGCTGGACACTGCCTTATATCTGTCTGAAGGGACGAGCTGACTACACTGAAACCATAAACAGCTATTGTCTCCAGTTTCAGCCTTAACAACCCTGTTCAACTTGTAATGGCTGCCTATTGTTCTAACAAAACAAGAAATCCTCAGCTAACTCACTAATTTATCCTGTCTGCTTTTATAACATATAAATCCTTATGATCTACATAAAATAATTAATCGACTAATACAAATATTGGTCAACTAAGACTCCATTGGCCAAATAATTGACTAAATGGCTAAAGGCCTAGAGTCCTGATGTAGACTTGGCTTAGTTCTGTTCTAGTCCTTGTTCAGTCCTGATCTAGTCCAGGTTTAGTTTCCAGTTTTAGGCCCAGAGCGAACACACCCTTTGTTAGATCTGCTGAACTTGTTTAAATGATTGGTATTTGAGAGAAAACTGACCAGAAAAAAATAAGAGTTATTTAATTACTTAAACACATTTACATTCAAATACTTAAAATGAACATAAATCAAAACTTCAAAAACAAAATATAAATTCCAACTGTAACAAATAGGTATTTTTTTACAAAAATAAATGTCATGAAAGTCACTGTTGCACATAGCTCACTGTAAAGAAAGATCAAAATATAAAAACGTGAAATATCATGTAACTGTATGGCAGTCATACTCATGTTTTATTAACATGAATTTTACAAGGGCAAATATGGGGGTGAATTACAGTTTTTCTACTCACGCACACACATAACCAGTGTATCAAAGTAGAAGCATAATCATAATTTCTGTTTGTTATTCATTTAAACTACAAAATAGAGTTGAAAATGTAAATTGTGACATGGGACGTAAACATCGGCATGGGCAATAGATCAAACTATTAAATATTGTTTTGAAGAAATGCCAAATTTAAATATAAATAATAATAATAAAAAAAAATAAGATTATCAATAAAAATGTGAGTATAAAGTAGTATTTCTGCACATTTTTGTGTAATTTTATTGCCCTTTCTTTTTCTGATACTTTACAATAATACATTTAAAGGTTAAGTTTAAAGTTTTAGCACTTTCCCATGGACTGCAAAAATATCTGATTTCAATTTTGTTAATATTGCCCACCCAAGGGAAAATAAATCCAAATTTTGACTCAGTGTGCTCAAATCGGTTAATTCTACGTTCCAAATCCAGCACTTCTCCAGAACAGAGACAAACTCTGCACAGCCCATTGGAGATGCATTCAGAGCGTGCAAATCCCTCCAAGGGCTTTCAGGGTTAGCAATGAAGCCAAACTCACAACTTCCCAGAGCTGAAGTACACAAGTGAGTGATGTGATGAAGTGGTAGAGAGATGAGGGTCCCACAGTGCACTATTTGTGGGCTGGGTCTGTTCTGGTGACAACTCCACCAGAGATATGACTTAAGCTTTATGTTTTTCCCCCACTTTGGAAAACGATACCTGAATAACTAAACCTCTTACTTCATTGTTGTGTCTTTCAGTCATTTAAACATGATAGCTTCTCAAAGTACTTTAATTAAACCTTTACAAGTCCATAGTTTCTCTTTCAGGTTGCCACTGTGGTAACTATCTCCATTTTGACCTCTCCGTTCTCCCCCTGGATAGCGCCCTGGATGGCTTCTTTCACCTCCATGTCGGCGTGCAAGGCCAGTTCCGCTGCCTGGAAAAGATCAAAAATATGGTGTCAAGGTAAGAATGTCCTGGTTTTTGCCGTTATTGACAAGTAGGAGCTGAAGATTAGACAGCAAGTGAAGGGGACTGACAGAACAGATCACAGGAGAACAAAGGGGGGCAAGTGTTGAATTGAAAACACGTGAAAGAGGAAAGAATCTTCAAATGAGAGGTGTTGTAATGCTTTTTGACAACGCCTGTGCCCGCTGTCAGAGGAGGCTAGGCGCATTAGATCTTAAAAGCCCTTTAAAAAGATGGGATCACGCGTCAGGAGTCAGGATTGGAGGATGACCAGAGCGAATGAGTCACTTCTTCCTTCAAAGTTCACTCAGACACACCTGCAGTGTTTAGAGCCCCGAACACTGTCACTGCACCAAGACAATAACATCTAATTCAACAGCTGTGCTCCTCCAGCCCTCAGATATGAAATTGACGTCAACAGGGTTGAAAGGTTAAAGGCAATCAAAGTATTAATTTGAACAAGTATCGATACTGAAAAGAATCCTTAAATCTAGTAATATTAAACAAATACCAGTAATTTTGAAGAAACTAATTTTCTGTTTAAAAAAAAAATCTATGGTATCAAAATCTGTCTCAAGTATCAAGCAAAATCAAAAACTTTGGTTCAAAACTTTACTCTTGTGACAATGCTAATTGCCTATGCTACAATTATCTATACAATATAATGAAATATATACCCATGAGTATATTGTATATATGAGTATATAAGTATTTAAGAGTGTAAGAACTGCCATTTCTGTAGTTTAAACCTTTACAAATACGTTCTGAAATGTATGGGTTTCCTGTATTAGTTTATCAATTCATATTTACGTTTCCGCTCAAATGTTAATGTTCATACTTAAATGTGCACTGTGAACTGTGTGAATTTTAATTGTAAAACGTAAGTACTGCAATTAGATTTGCAATTTATTAGAAAAACTGCAATTGGATATTTTCCCAAGACAGTTCAGCTCTATATCACTATACTCCACATGTAGCACCTGCAGGGGAGTTTGAAACCCAAGCAGGCAAGAATTTATATCAAGATATGTGGCTCTTCTAATCATCACCCAAACCCACTCTGTGTAATGTTGGCTATGAAAGTAACAGATGAATGCAGAGATAAATAAACAGTACAGCTCGAGTAATTTGTCAAAAATGTGTAAGTGGTACCACCTGCTTGGAACATGTTCCTCCAATTCAAAAAATAATCTAAAGAATGAAGATAAACCTTCAACAACAATCCCACATAACAAAGTCAGATACCACAGATTTTCTTTCCATTATGGTGACAGATGTGTGATGTCAATAGATGTCATGATGTGTGCTTTTGATTCAAGGGCCACACCATACATTTGATTGAGCCGTTAAAAAATGTATCATATTGCGACAAAAATTGCGATTTGATTTTCAATTTATGTTTTAATAATTGGATTGTGTTCAAATTGGAACTGGAATTAACATTAGAGAAGGCTGAAATCACAGAGACTGCAAATCTTTTGACCTTTCACATTTTTATTTGGCTGTGCTTAATCTTGCAGCCCTAGTGGTCAGCATATATAGAGAGACTGCTGCTAGCTTTAAAACAGTATAGTAAAACAATGATAAACCTTACAACAGGGCAGCAGATGGAGAGAGAAGGCCTCACACAAGCCACAGCAGGATCAGGGGCAGATGGTCATATTCAGAAACACATAAAGCACTACACCTCATTTTTAGTCATAAAAATGTAACCAAAAACAAAAACAAAAAAAGAACTAGTTCATAGGATCAGAAGTCTGCATCACCCACAGAATTCAGATTTGTCTCAATCTGTTATTCATCATCTGCCCACATGGCCTAATGAATCCAGTTTTCAGTCTTCGCTAAACTCAGGTTCACTGCGGCATATCGCTGTCAGCTTTGTTGACATCTGTCATGGTCTGTGTACAATCAAACACTAGAACAAATAAGGCCTTTTAAGATGCTTTCAAATAAATCACTTAGGTAAACAAATAGCTGGAGTGCCTTCTTCACTAAGCAACATGCTGAACACACTGGGAATTACAGTGCACCAGCTGGAATGTGCAAAAAAAAAATACATTTCTGGTTCAAAATCAAATCAAAATATGGTTCTAGATATTCACGCTACTTCCAAATTCCTAATCAGGAAACACCAATGGTCTTCACCTAGACAACTGAATACAACAAAGTGTCAACACAGATTACAAAAAGAGCAAATCTGAAAGTGTGTGCATGGCTGGTCAGCACATTTCCTCACAAAGGCAAATATGTTCAATCACAACAACATGCTCGTGGAGGAGATCCATATCAGAAAGGACTGTTACTTCACACAAGCATAAATCATTGTAAGGCCGTTTCTGGTTCCACTCACCACAAAGGCCGTGCTCACATGAGGAGAGGCTGTAGCGGCAGGGGTAAAATGTGATATTATTCAACATTTGGGTGAAAGCAAAACCAGACACAACAATGGAAGAGAGCTGTTGTTTTATTTGGCAGTTTTAAGTGAACACTTCAAAAGACATGCATGCCATTCTCAATCCACATGTGGTGATTGTTCAACCAACTCCATCAGCAAGACATTCTCACTTCATGGCTTTCTACTGCATTTGTGATCTGAAATGATTGTTTGGCCATATTGCACTGCATTTTATTTAAGTAAATGTTCTACATGTTATACCATTGGAACAGAAGTGAAGTGATTATTAAATTGCCTCTTAACTGTAAATATAACCTTGACTTTTGTTGTGGATTTGAGTTATGTATGGGTTTTTGCACTCTGGAGGAATAAATAACTTTTAAATGCCGCTGATTAATAATCTGCATTGTTGATGTATATAAAATTAATACTACAAGTCATTTAATGTTTTGGAAAGAAAAAACTTTACAACAGGAAAACTTTGCACATTCTACTTTAGGACGGGTGAGTAAGAGGATGTGCAAAGGTTTGCCTGGTGAAGGCCAAGGGCTGAAACATTGATTATATACAGTGAGGCAAATAAGTATTTGAACACCCTGTGATTTTGCAAGTTCTCCCACTTAGAAATCATGGAGGGCTCTGAAATTTTCATCTCAGGTCCATGTCCACTGTGAGATACAATCTAAAAAAAAATCTGGAAATCACATTGTATGATTTTTTAAAATAATTTATTTGTATGTTACTGCTGCAAATAAGTATTTGAACACCTGAGAAAATCAATGTTAATATTTTGTACAGTAGCCTTTGTTTGCAATTACAGAGGTCAAACTTTTCCTGTAGTTTTTCACCAGATTTGAACACATAACAGGAGGGATTTTGGCCCACTACTCCACACAGATCTTCTCTAGATCAGTCAGGTTTCTGGGCTGTCGCTGAGAAACAGAGTTTGGAGACTGGCTAGGCCACTCCAGAACCTTGATATGCTTCTTACACACTCCTTACTTATCCTGGCTGTGGGCTTCGGGTCATTGTCATGTTGTCATTGTCATTGTCATGTTGGAAGACCCAGCCATGACCCATCTTCAATGCTCTAACTGAGGGAAGGAGGAACACCAAGAGAAAGAAAGAACACCATCCCTACTGTACTGTATTAAGGAGAGGATGACCGGGGCCATGTATTGCGAGATTTTGGGTACTCATCATTCTTCTTCCTCCAAACACGACGAGTGGAATTAAGACCAAAAAGTTCTATTTTGGTCTCATCTAACCACATGGTCATTGGCAAACTTAAGACGGGCCTGGACATGTGCTGGTTTAAGCAGGGGAACCTTCCGTGCCATGCATGATTTTAAACCATGACGTCTTAGTGTATTACTAACAGTAACCTTGGAAACGATGGTCCCAGCTCTTTTCAGGTCATTGACCAGCTCCTCCCGTGTAGTTCTGGGTTGATTCCTCACCTTTCTTAGGATCATTGAGACCCCACGAGGTGAGATCTTTCATGGAGCCCCAGTCCGAGGGAGACTGACAGTCATGTTTAGCTTCTTCCATTTTCTAATAATTGCTCCAACAGTGGATCTTTTTTCACCAAGCTGCTTGGCAATTGCCCCGTAGCCCTTTCCAGCCTTGTGGAGGTCTACAATTTTGTCTCTTGTGCATTTTGACAGTTCTTTGGTCTTGGCCATTTTAGTAGTTGGAGTCTTACTGATTGTATGGGGTGGACAGGTGTCTTTATGCAGCTAACGACCTCAAACAGGAGCTTCTAATTTAGGATAATAAGTGGAGTGGAGGTTAACTTTTTAAAGGGGGACTAACAGGTCTTAGAGGAGCGGAATTCTAGCTGATAGACAGGTGTTCAAATACTTATTTGTAGCAGTAACATACAAATAAATTATTATTATTTTTTTTAAATCATACAATGTGATTTCCAGATTTTTTTTTAGATTATGTCTCTCACAGTGGACATGGACCTAAGATGAACATTTCAGACCCCTCCATGATTTCTAAGTGGGAGAACTTGCAAAATCACAGGGTGTTCAAATACTTATTTGCCTCACTCGTATATACATACATGGTTTAGTGACAACATCTGAGTTAATTAGAGGCACACCTGTGGATTGTGGATGTATTTGAGGGCACACCTGAAACACACTGCTTCTTTGGGTAACATCATTGGAAAGTCAAATGAAATCAGTCAAGATATCAGGAAGAGAATTGTGGACTTGTCTGGTTCTTCCTTGGGCACAATTTCCAAAATGCCTGACAATGCCAAACACCATGGCAATGTCCATGGTCCAAAATGCAAAAGACCTTGTGAAGATGCTGCTGAAGCTGGTAAGAGTGTATCATTATCCACAGTGAAACAAAGACTGTACCGACACGGGTTGAAAGGACACTCTGCAGGAAGAAGACATTACTCCAAAAAAACATAAAAAAGAAAATGCACACAGGGACAAAGGCCTTAATTTTGGAGAATGTCCTGTGGTCTGATGAAACTGAATGAATGAAAATTTAACTGTTTAACTGGCCATAATGAGCATCATTACATTTGGAGCAAAAAGGAGGAAACTTGTAGCCTGAGAACACCAACCCAACTGTGAAATACGGGGGTGCCAGCATCATGTTGTGGGGTTGTTTGACTGCATGAGAGACTGGTGCACTTCACAAAATAGATGGCATCATGAGGAAAGAACATGATGTGGAAATACTGAAGCAGCATCTCAAGACATCAGCCAGGAAGTTAAAGCTTGGGCACAAATTGGTCTTCCAAATGGACAATGACCTGAAGCATACTGCCAAACTGGTTACAAAGAGGCTTAAGGATAACAAAGTCAATATTTTGGAGTGGCCATCACAAAGCCCTGATCTCAATCCTATTGAAAATTTATAGTCAGGCCTGAAAAGGAATGTGCGAGCAAGGCGGCCTACAAACTTGGCTGACTTTCACCAATTCTGTCTGGAGGAATGGGCCAAAATTGCAACTATTGTGAGAAGCTTGTGGAAGGATGTATCCAAAACATTTGACCCAGGTCATACGGTTTAAATACTAATGAAATGTACGTAAATTTCTGGCTTTGAAGAAAGTAATGAAAACATGTCTTTTAAAAAACCTCTCATTATTCTGCCATTTAGCAAATAGAAACAATTGAGGTAATCCTAATGTAAATTTTGTCTAATTTCATGTCAGTCAGTGAGAAAAAAGTATGTGTAATTTTATATAGTGTATGTAAACTTCTGGTGGCAACTGTAAATAAAAAAACACAGCATAGTGCTGCAGTGGTGCACTGATATAACTGTATGAGACAATATGAATGTATCTCACCTGCACAGCGGCTGCATGCTCTGCCACCGGGGCGAGCTGGACGTACTGCACCTGGATGTCTGGGGGGAGGGTGGCCCCTTCTACGGCTGTAGTGCTTCCATCAGCTGAGGCCACTGCGATCAACTGAGCCCCCCGCAGCACCTGAAAAGAGAGAGATAAAGGGCATGTAAACTAGAGCGATATTACTGTACAGTCACTATTTAAAGGCCCTGTACCCCATTTTTTACCATTTATCTGGTCCCAGTACAGACATATTGTATAAGCAGCTTTTGAGGTCAAAATAAGTCAGTCTGTGTTGTTTGCATCTAATTAGATACCATCTCATTGTCCATTAATCAAGAAGTGTGTGTTAGCATGCTGGTTGTTGTTAGCTCTGTTAGTTGTTAGTTCTCAGAGAGTTGTGAAAAGCACCTATAAACTCATCATGGTGAATAATTGGGATGCATAAGGTTGGTGAGGAATAACACTGGACCACTGCAAACCGTTTGAAATGAACTAGTTCAGTTTTTCACATAGATGATCAAAAATCAAGTACAGTACCTTTAACTGAAAAATATATTTGAAAAATCAACCCTGCATTCACCATACTCAGCTGTGCCTCGAAAGAAAATTGCCAACATTATAATGATTTACAGAACACAGCTGGAAATGAGACCTACATACAACCAAACAACAGAAAGGCTCATTTGTGTCCTCTCTCATATGTTTATGTTCATGTATTGATTACAGTCATACACCCAGTGTCAAAAACAGCATAGTGTGGAGTTTGAAGTCATGGGACCCATCTGAGAGCATGTAAATAAAGCTGGGATCATGTTGTTCCCACTTATTCTCACCCGGACCCTATTTATACATCAAGCAAAGAACTTGGTGACTCATTCACATAATTATACTTCAACTTTTGTTTTCTTAGACTCATTTGGGAGTGTATTCCCAGAGCACAGAGGAAACAAAGGCAAGAACTCTTTGGATGAAACATTTAAGAGAATCATAATCTCCTCCAGCTTAGAGTGAGCCAAGCGACATTAGCGTTGGACTTTTAACGTAGTAATTACAGAGCCCCAGTGCAGCTGTAGTATTATTGTTGATCCTATAGTTTGTGGAGGCTGTTACTATAGATAAACTGTTAACCACAGATACACAGGGGGACCTACTTTGCAGAGGCACAGACGTAAGCACACTCTAAAGCACTGGGATTAGCACATCGATGTTATGCATTTGGGCAGCATAACTCATGTGTGACAAGAGACACACACACATTAAACATACAATTATGTTGTCAGCGCAGACACAGCAAAACAAATGGTAGGAAACATTCACTTGGCCTGGTGTCTGAGCACACTCTTTTCAATGAGAGGTCAAAGACCACACAGGGCAGCGCTTCAGTGTGGCACAGTGTTCTAACAATACTTTCCTGTCAATGGATTCTGAATATAAATGGTAACTTCCATGAGAGGCGGAGGGAAAATATTACCATTTAACTGCTAAAGGCATTAATAGATGCAGTTTCCAAAATGTACTCCCACATCATAACATCACTATGAATACTACAGTATTTAAACCATATGGCTTGTTAAGATCAAAACAATGCATCCTTTATTGAAGACGTCATTTTCCCATGGTAAAAATACTTGTGCAACTTAAGGCCCATCTATGAACCTCATCACTCATCATTAATCAACAGGCACATATAACCTAGCAATGTTTTACTGGTTGGAATATTTTTTAAAGCTCTCATGGAAAGAGCATGATCAGACCACAAGGACCAACCAGTCAGCACCAGAAGATGTATCTTCTGAATTCAATTTTGTACAACCCTTACTATATTGAAATATGCTTTTCCACTTTAAAGTCCTCACTGCTAGAATCTGTGGTAGGCCTAGCTAGGACATACACAAATGATCAAAACTTAAAGAGGGAACATGCAAGGAAGCAGAACCCAAACCACACAAACCCAATGACACATCATGTTTGTTGCCCCTAACCCCTTCCGAACCACTGCTACGACCTTGGCTTTTGAAGTGTTGAGCCTGGAGCCTTCAATTACCCCTAGAACATACAGAAATTGCCTCGTCATGTCATGTGACTTTGCCAGATCGACGGCTACATGCATCACCGCAGTGTGCCGGGCCTAAAGATGGAAGTGATTAAGGAATGACTCATCCCATCAGACAACCACTGCGATGCTTTGGGCACAGATGCGAAATGAAGTTCAAGGCAGTAGACTGTTAAATCTGGGTCAAATTAATCATTGTTTCTCATGATCCAGAACATTCCTGATCAATTTGCGCATCACCCAGGAGACTCGCTGTAAACAATGAAGATGCACACAGTTTTTGGGGAGGAAGTGTTGACTCTGCACAGCTGTTCAGAGATCTCAAAGCAGCAGCCGCCATGCGTTAAGACATTAGACCAACTGGTGCGTCTTAACAGTTCAATGGCAAAAGCTTTGAGAGACTTGACACTTGAGATTGTAAACACTTGTCTCATTCTATTTAATTCTAGTGTTCATTTGAGATTGGCTCTGTGCATTCTCAGCTGCGGGGACGAGCACAGAGAGACTTGCAAAAAACATTTACTGGCTTGGAACATTGTGTGAGATCTGCAGATTATTCAAAAGAACTTCTCCGGTCAACATCCTGTCCCACAACTCCGACCAGGATAGCCACTATGGAACTGCCAAGCCCAAGACGCAATATTTGGGAAAAGTACAGAACTGGAAATTGTGCATTTTCATCAGATAATCACTATAAGCATTTTGGAAACTGAGGAGGACAATAACAGGTTACAATAATTTACCAATAATCAGCCAGTGAAAAGGTGCTGGCAAAAAATGAAAAATCAAAAGTATTATTTAGCAATCAAAATAACATGAAAGTCATGGTTTAAAAATGTTAATGATTAAGTGTAGAGTCAATACCTTTTCTGACAACAACAGTCCTCTACCATCAGAATGTTACCATAATCAAAAGTTGCACAGTGTAACTTTTCTGGTTAGGGAAATCTACCGTCTTGATGGAGATATTATAGCCTTGTCTGAAATGTTTCACAGTATGGCACTAAATAGGTATAATATATAACACTGTGAAATATTCTAGGCAAAGCAATGATATCTCTACAGAGCAAGCAAAGTTACATAGTGCATCTTTAACACATTAAGATTTCAGGAAATGATGTAAAAGTTATGGTGGTGTTGATTTTATGTCTCTGATGATGGTAAGAGGTCTATTGTTTGTTTTATAATGGAGAAATGCTATACCAAGTCTTATTGTCATGAAAATATTTACCAATATCAACAGAATGGTGAAATATATTTACTATATTTACAAACATTGGTAGAATTTTCAGAATTTGCCATTGATTCTAGTAAAAATTGTTACTTCATACACCAATTGCTGTTTTTCATCTCTTCTCCATGTCCATGTTAGCTAACCGAGAAGCCAACTGAAAAGCACCAATAAGTAAAATCACCGACAATGTTAAATGTGGTGTAGCTGTGGTCCCTAGACTCACTGGAGGTCTTTATTAACTTCAGCTGTGCCTTGGACGCTCTCTGAGTCACCACCTCAACTTCATGCACTTGTCTGTTTTAGCTTTTCTCGCAGCTCGCCTCCAAAAATGACTTGACTTGGTTGTTTGACAATTTTTAAAGCAGCATGAGGTCTTAAAACTTGCAACAAGAATTACCAGTAGTGATGCTAAAGAACAAAACGACAACCTCTCTCTTTGGACAGAGATTTGTCGACCATTAACTGAGAAATGCATTGGTAGCCAGGTCATTGGTCAATCACACGCATTCAAATATTAGGTCCAACACTGCTTCGCTTTTGCAATGTCCTCTTGGCGTTAGTGGTTTAAATCCAAATTCCTCCAGCTAAAGTAGCCCTGACAGCTTGGCCCAGTGGCATTGAAGGATGGGTCAAATGCTGGGGACAAATTTCCCCACGAGGACCCTATAACCTTAAAAAATACGGTAAATTCTTTGCTTGCAGCCAATTGGTGAGACATGCTACCAAAACTAGACACACAGTCTGTCTGTAAATACCCCCCAGAAATCCAAGGCACCCCTCTAATTTGTTGGCAAAAAAGAACCACGCTTAGTCATTAGCATTACCGTAAATTCTATCTGGTTCACTTGTAATTGGGTTGCATTACAGTAATTTTTGTCAAATGAATTTTGAAAAGATCTCCCACATCTGAAGAAATGCAGACACAACATGGAAATAAAAAATAAGACTTTGGCATGTCTTGAACTTTCTCCCATGCTCGGAGCAGTCAACACCATCGACCTTTGCCAGCACTGGACAGATGTCCAAGACGAAACTTAATCTGAGTTTTTAAGGGGGAGACTCTGGCTGCAATAAAGCAATAAAAATGCCTATAGACATAGTGATTGGGGCGTATTAGTGCAGAGTGGGAAAAATAGTAGCTACAAAGTGCTTCTCATGAGTGATAATCTGCTTTAGTCTTTTATTCTACCCCAGAGTCTCATCAAAATTCAGCAATAGGACTGCAATGAAACAACAGCCAATAAGTAGAAATGCAAAACTAAGCTTCCTAGAAGTTTTTTAACGTTATTTGTTCTATTGTTGAAAATTACAAGACTTCGTTTATCACTTGCCCAACTAGACAGCTGAATTCTACTATGTATTTGTCATACCATGTTTTGATAGATGCAAATCTCGCTTGATCTGCAGTGATGTTGGAGCCCGAGTGAGCAGTTCCCATACCACCCACACCGTGACACCGTTTCCACGGCACCTGCATCCAATCAACCCCTCCCTCTCGGCCTTTCGCTCTTTAACTCCCACCAGCGGACTGGGAGTTAAGAGAAGCTCAAAGAAGTTTTATGGCAAAACCAGTGTTAAATTCTAATCGAGCAAATCAAACAAGGGACTGATCTGATGGCAAAATAACAGCTGTAATCAAGATTGGGGCTACAACAACAAAAACCCCACTCAAGGGTTCTAGGACTGTCTCAGTGATAGGCATTTTTACCATGTCTGTAAATATGAAGATTTAGGATGATGCTTTTATCATGTTCCCAATCAATCTGTTAAATTCATTAGAGATATAAGGGATGATATAAACAGGCAGTAAATATGAGAATGGTGCATGTTTTATTGAGTATTAAGTCATTTTTAACGATAAGAATAAATGCCAAGAGATAACAGCAGAAAATGTGTTTTCCTGACTACGTTGTAACAACAATGTGAAAGAGTTCACCACGAGTTAGACATGAGGCCTGAAGTCATTGGTCAGACACTATCATTCACTCTTTCTTCTAGGATGTGGATGACTGGAGAATTGCTGTGAGGTGTGATACAATAATATTTGGCACCGAGACATTGGATTCATGAGTTCTTTCTCCAAAACCAATAGTTAATTTATCTTTGAGTAACAGATGCTGGACTATAACCCAATGACTTTGGGCCTTAGGTGGGATATCCCTTGGAGAGAGAGAGACCAGGTTAAGTGAGACATGAGAGACATGCTGGAATTAAGTAAAGGATTGGGTTGGTTCACTATAAATGACAACTTTTAGTTTTAATACATTAACTGTTTATGTTAACTGTTTTCTAAATCTATTTTCTCCAATTAGAAGTCATGCTGTTCTCTTGGTTCAATTTTGCACCTATGCACCCAAGTGTGTCAGTTAAACTTGCAAAACATATGTGAAAATTGGGGCTGCCATACAAATGGCTCAACATCATTTAACTCATTTTACAGTCAGTGTGCCAGGACTATAATAGTTTAACTCTATTTAATCTGTGTATCTGATATCACAATGCAATTCTGCTTGGACCCATCTGCTGAGGCATGAGTGTTCAAGACCAATGTAGACCATGAGTCACTAGCATACAGTCATCCGGCACTTCGTCCCATCCAAAAATCTGCTTACTACGACAAAATAAATTAGCAGTTGGGGGTACCCTCCTCTGCACTCCTGAATCATTACCCCCTTGATATTTTGTCATTTTAGGATTCCCCTTTTTTGTTGACAAGTCTAAAGATCATCCCACGGCGAAACAAAGCAGACCTACCCTCCTTTGAAACCCGATGCAGCACTTTAAATCGTTGACTGCTTATGTTCATCCCACTTACACTAAACATTGTCCATAAAACATCTTGGTTGTATCTTTTCATCTCCTCCTTGCCCCCGCTCAATCTGCGGTGAATCAATACTAAGCCCTGCTAGGGAGGTCACAACATCAAATTTTAGTGTTATTTTGGGAGTAAACATCACAATTTTACAGATATTTATGATTGAAAGCATGACAAAACAACTGAAATCCTCAATTTTCTTTCATTACAGCTGTCTGTTCTCCCTCCTTAAGTATGCAGTTTTACTAAATCAAACTTTTACTTTTTTGGAGTGTAGATTTTCTTAATTTTGCTTTGGAAGTGTTATCATAGGTCTTAACGATGATATTGTGGCCAAAATAATGATGATTATTGACGAACCAAGTGCATTAGTACTAACAACGCTAAACAACAATGGCCAAAATGCTAGCAGATCAACAGCAGCAAAACTATGAATTGAACCATGGGTTGTCCAAGCATCTGTTACTGTTTAAATGATTGGAAATAAGTGGATGCTTTTCTCAAAAATCCGGACTGACTAGTGCAGTGTTAAAGGTACACTGGCTCTCTACCCTGTGACCTACTTCTCAGAATACTACATCAGAAAAGCAACAGATGCATTACAACAAATGATGACAGGAGGACATGGCACAAGTTCACATGAAGGAAACAAGAGCTCTATAAAGTCTTTGTGGACATGTCAGGCCAAGAATCCATACATAATAACATTTGGACCATTAGCTGGCATGTATAGAGCATAACTTATAACACATTTACTGCTCATACTACAGCCATGGTATAATATGGTAGTGAGTATTTGCTGTTTTATTGATTCAGTAACACTTTATAATATCTACACTTCTAATAGCCTTAATAAAGCATGAACAAAGATTCGCAACAGTTTATTAAGAAGATTCAAGCTTACTAACTACTTAATACCTTAACTAATTCCTAAGCCTGAATCATTCTTAATAAGCTATTTGTTCATTATAAAGTGTTTGTTTAACCTTACAAGGCTAATTATGGTATAGTTACTATAAAGTGGTACCACTGAATTCATACCCAATGCTACTTTGCATGATTAGCTGCAAATAGTCCCTGGTTTTACTAAAGGTATGGTGGATAATGAAAATATGGATATACTGCGATATAGTCCTTGTTTAGATTTGGTTTAAGCCTTGTTTCACTTTTTTGTGCTGGCTTCATTATACACTTAATTCTGTAATACATAAGGATGGACGATATACTAGTGATAAAATCTGTATGTGATACCGAGGGGATTTTTATCAGCTTTTTAAATAGTCTTCATGTGTCAAAGTGGCTCTACGTTACACATCATAAATATACAAAAATACCAAATATTGGATTATAACCTAAATCCAATTGGGGAGAAGTTAAATATTTTCATTTTTTGAGATCAATATTACATTTATCTGCCACAACAGCAAAGCATTTTTTTATAACAATTTTTAGATATATTTAGAAAATTCTCGACAATATCCAATGTGTGAACTTGCATTGATCAACACACTTGTGCATTGCTCCCCATTACAAAGATTTAAGTATCAATTCACATGGTTCAGAAATGCCCAGACAGGCTGTCCACTATTTCCCCTCTAAACCGTCATTCACTTCTTTCATCTTGCGATCATCCATTTGGTCTGAATCAGACCAGGCAGAGATCAGAGCCGAGGGGCACCAGATAAGACCCCATGACAGACAGAAGAGCCGTAAAACATGAGTCCTTTCATTGGATCAGAATTCCCTTTCTTCTGCACTAAGGTTTTTATAAGGTACATATTTTGTGCATAGATCCACTTTTGAGTAGATCTGTCATTATGCTAAATTTTGAAGGTTGATATATTACTGCAGAAAATATGATAAAACGACAATATTAAAAACTACTTTAAGCAATAACACAATAACCATGATAAATCTAAATGTGCTATATTGTTAATAAACCATAGGCTGCAACAAATAGAAACAACTGAAACTATTTTGTGTTTCATGAGTCATGGAAAATATATTTTTTAACCTCTACTGCTCAAATATTTTTGTACTACAAAAAAGAAACTACAAATTTCCCCACTAGTGAGGCTCAAGAAGTATTTTTAAAACAATGGTCCAGATCTATACAGTAATAACTGAGACAGGCCAAGTTTTGAGTTTGGTAGGATTAGTTTTAGGTAGGAACAGTGTAGCAACAGAAGAAACAAAAACTATCCATTGTATTCCAAATGCATAAATCTTGAGCAGTAGCAATAAGCGGCGACATCATTCCCAGACAACGCCTTCTTAAACTCAGTAAAGGCTTTGGCACCTTTAACCATAATAAAGTCTCATTCCAATAACAATAGTTGAATGAGTTTAACAAAATGTATCAAAGGTTTTCAAAGGTTTGAACAGCAGTTCAGACAGATATTATATTTAGAAATACAGAAACCTCACACCTTGCTTTGACTTTATGTGAAAGATCTCTCTCTGGAGAGAGTGGGGCACTATCTCAATATCTTTGTCTATAGCTGTTATCGAAGAATGTGGTTTACACTTTCTAATCCTCAGTTTTTCTTTTTATATTACACAACAACTGAATCCTATTAAGCACATTTTGTCTTGGCCTTCTTATCAGACTGGAGTTCTTTGAAACATGTTTTGTCAATCAAGAGAAATGAGGTGAGCTTTAGCATCATTTTCTTTTAAAAAACACAGTGGGAAAGATAATAGCATAGAGGTACATTCCACTGACGGCTTTTTACTCAAGGTAAAACGAGGTTAATTGTGCGAAATGATGACCTAAGCTAACCTTCGAATAACATGACATCACCACAACAGAATTGTTAACACGAGATACGGGTAAGGAAGTTGCAAGAGAAGCATAAAGTTGTACCAAACAGGATAAACAATACTACTGAGGATTAGTGAAATAAATCAAACAGACCACAATATGTGCATTGGAGCTATAAAAAGTACAGCTTCCACTTGTTTATTGACTTAAGACTTTAAATGGAGCTGAGTCCAATGAATAAAACCTGACATCTAATAAAACCTTTATGTTTTGATAGAAAATGATGCAACCACAATGCAAGCATACAAAAATAGAAGTGAGCTGGAGTGAAAAGAATAGTTTTGGAGATGAGTTAGACCATACTACACCAAGATGGCCGACTGAAAAAAAAAGATATCTGAAGCTATAATTGGAGAATTTTCAAAAATTGGTTAAATGAGTTAAGTAAGCAAGCACACATTGTTATTACTGACGATAAGCTTATCTCATATTTTTAACAAACTGGAGTCCAAAATCCACACCACAAATTGAATAGAAGATTTAATGTCATTTGTAAGTATATCTAGTCATTAAAATTTCTCTCTCTGTAAGCTTTGTAATATGGTTCTCCTGTGAGTGTCTGTGTGTTTTGTATTCCCCAGATTGGTCTCAAACCAATCCCTTCATTGTGTGAAAGGCATGACCTGCACAATTGTACTTTTCAAGTTTCAAGTGGAGATGTTACCATAGCAAAAAAAAAACAGCTTTAAACTATCTGTTCTATGTTTTGAATGATTTAAGGTCCTCAAAATGGCATCCCTAAAGGAGGTTCAATTATGGAAAAAATATTATATATATCTGAAATCAAGCTTATTCACATTTTTGTGCTTTTTGACTTGTGTTTCTTCCATAACTTCATTTTTGATGTAAATGGGCTGATTTTTGTTGAAATATTTTCGAGAGTTTTAACATTTTGTCATCAGTTTTAAAATGTTAGCCTATTCTCATTCATGCTAACAAAAATACTTCTTTTGTGAGAGCTTGTGGACAAAAATTATTCACTGACTTCTTTTATAATCTAGATTTTTCAACTTGCCATTGTACAAAGTATAAAGCATGCAATATTCAACATCTATATATTTTCTAAAACTTCTGGCTTCAGATTAGTGTTCTGACATAATTTTTGGCCGATGATGTAGTTTAACCTTGTATGGTCAGTAGTGAAAATGCATGTAATTCCCCATTGATTTCCATTATAATCATTATTTTACAATTTACCCTCATACACAGAGTATAAAGCATGCAATCTCACTTCTACACATTTTCTCAACCCTCTGACTGACAAATTAGGGTCGTTGCATATTTTCTGAATGATAAAGTAATTTTTACCTCATAAGTGGTTGAAATGTCATTTTGTATTGGGATGGCTTTGGCATTGGCCTCTCCTCAGGGGGTCCATGACATCAAGTGTTTTAAGTTAATATTAGTTAAACTAATTTGAATGGGTTCCAATGAGCACATTTTTGAATATAGCTCCCACAAAAAACTATCAGTGCAAATAAATAATTTTTGCTCCTAATCTAACACATATACCAGGGTTTAATAATAGGCACAAAAAAAATCTAATTAATTGAAACAATCCACTTTTTGTGATATTATGAAACAAAAAGTGGGTTGAAATACAATTAATTTAATGACAAAAAACTGGCAAGGGTTAAAACTATTTAAAATACTAATTTTAAAATATGAATCCTATGGTGAGATCTTGATTGAACGATAAAAAAAAGTTTGAAAAGATATGAATCCTCTGATTTTTATAGCCAAATGTATTTCAGGTGTACAAACATTTGCTTAACTCCCACTAAGTGACTTTTCTATTAAACTGACCACAGGGAAAAATAATTATGCATTTGCAAAATTATGGCCAATAATCTTTTACAGACATCAGGCTCTTCAAATGAAACAAAAAAAATCCTGTTTGCATATGGAAGATAGTTAACTTTTTGTGATTTTGGAGTGCGTATTGATTTTATGTCAAGGTCAGACATTTAGAGGTTGGATCATAAGTTAACATCTTAGTTAAACCAACTGAAAAAATATGAATCCTCTGATTTTATTTTTAACTTTTTTTTTCCAAATTAATTTCATGTGTACAAAAATGTGCTGAACTTCCAAATTGTGAGTGTTTTTTGTTGAATATGCCATTACCAAAATAATAATAATGCATTTGCAAAATTATGGCTCATAATCTTTTACATCCATCAGGCCCTTAAAATGAAACAAAACAAAATAAAAAAAACAAAAAAATTTTTTTATTATGTATATGGATGGTATTTGGCTATGGAGTATGAAATGAATTGACTTTATGAAAGAAGGTCAGCAATTAAAAGGTTAAAAATATTTGAAAATACAAATTTTAAAATATGACTCACAAGGCAAGATATTTGTTTTTTCAGCTTTACAAAAATGTCCTCCCACGAGAGTTTTTTAAAGGTGTGATTGAGGGTCAATCCAGGGGTAGACTTTTAATACACATTTAAAAGCCAGTATTGATTAGACATGTGGAGGGGAATGGAGCAAAGCTAGCATCCATCTTTTTCAGGACAGACATTCATTGCACAGCCCTTGTGTTCATAAAAATACGTCTATAACCCATGAGTTATAACTATGGGAATGTTTCATAAGTGTATGTATACAATTACCCTACAAACAAAAGAAACACAAGCTATTCTCTAACACATTTCGTTTTCATAAAAAATTTAAATCTGCCGCAATGTTCTTGGCAAAGCTAATCATGTACGACCCAAACAACTGCTCCACCCGAAAACGCGTTTGGAGATCGATGTAATGCTTGTTGTCCAATTTCGTGGAAATAGCTCCAACTGTGGTGGATGTTGTGGTGAAAATTCCTTGAGAGAAAATGGGAGAAGTGGGCCGGGTCATCTGAGGACACGGGAGCACATGTGTGTTCACAGTGTGTCAGAGCAGAGGAGCAGACACGCACATACTTTCTAACAAGCAATAAAAGTATGCAACCAACCACAGCTCTCATACGAAGCAGGCACTAACTCAGAGCAAATGTTCAGCTGATTTACATCCTCCACGACGAAGTGTGAGGCCAGGGCCATGTTAAGACCTTCCAGAGCCTTCCGTTAACCGCATATTTCTCTGATATAAACAATATTCAATCCATGTTTATGTGCATTGGATGTTATCTTGTATACCGTTAGAATAGAGCTGTAATTATTAATCAACTAATTGTTACAAGTCAAGAAGAAAAGAAAAAAAAGCACTTTGTAATCACTATCTGGACTATAAAGACTCTAAAACGAAGACAAAAAGACGTTTTTATAGCAAAGGCAGAGGGATTATTTAATCAGGATGTTTTTATTTTAATCACTTTATTCATAAATATTCTATTTAGAAGGTTTCAATCACCATATTTCAGCCTTTATGTTCTTTACAATGTTTTTAAAGGTGCACTATATTCCAGTTTTCCATTTCCATGGAGATGTTCTTGCACTGCCTGGACCTTCTTTATGTTGCATTGTGATTCAATTAAAGTGTTTTTTTATTGCTGCAAAAATGTCTTGAACATGCATTCTTACTGTGAGGGGTCACCTCTCCACAGAGTTGACCTGCAGCTTAACCTGGTAGCACCTGCTTGTCTCTATGGAGATAAACTATCAGAAAAAGTTACATCATTGTCCACCTTTAAAAAGTGTCAATGTACAACAGGGATAATCAATTGACTAGTTGACTAATCAAATTAATAATCGCTGACTAGTAGACTACTAAAATAATCATTAGTTGCAGCCTTATTTCTGAGCAGTACAATTTCAAAACATAGTGCAGTGTGCAAAGCCTCCACTCCATGTGACCCTTCACTGCGCAGATCCAGTTGCTGATTAGATAAATACATAGGTTGCTACTTGCATTGTCGCTTCATTGGCAGAAAGTAAAGACGAAGCATTCAGTTCCTGCCAGCATTTTTAACTCATGAACTGTGAGACAGATATGAGCCAAGAAGATGTCATAAACACCACACTTAATACGCTGGCCTCCATTTTTGATTTTTCACTACAAAGCCTGAAAGAAGAAACTAACAACAACTACTAAAACACAGAATTCTTGGGTTATAATTTTATGGACACATAGAACAATGAAAGTATAATTGACTTGTTTAAGAGCTTTTGGTTACCATAGTGATGGTAACATTACAACAGTCGAGGGTCAGTTTATATAGGGATATTTTTTAGTTCTGATACTGGTTTTTATACTATGGCTTTAAGTATCTAGCCAATATCAACTGATACCACTGCAGAGACTGAAAATAGCATTCATTTCCTTAAAACAAACTTAATATATGACAAAACTGATAGAGATGTGCTATGCAGCTGTTATTTATCTCTCAAGTAACTACAGATAAGCTTTGTATAAAAAAGTTGAAATATTATGACCAACTATGACCAGTAAATAGTATTATTACATCAATTTATATGCCCAACCAGGATATCGTCTGAACAATATTTGGAAGCAGATATTCAATCCAGAACATTTTTCGGGGTCAGTGTAGATATCCAATATTAAAACTGGATTGGTGCATTCCTAAATTTATATATTTGAATTTTTATGCAACATTAGTAATAGAGCAACAGTAGGCCAATATTTTTCAGACAGTTGACTACGGAGCCAGTCTTTGGCTATAAAGCAGAGTATTATAAGCTTATATAAACCAGGACTAGATTGGGCACATCATAACATATTGCTATAGAGATCAATTTAGCATATTGTTTTGAGAGCAGTGCACTCTACTGACTGTGGTGAAAAGTCATGGATGAACTAAAATGAAATATGATTTTGACAGCAGCCATTTTGTAAGACTACAATAGTACATACAATTTGTAAAGAACAAATACATCTCTAAGTGCCTATTACTGTTAAGGGGTCATGAAAACTGAAACTGAATACCTTAAAGCTGAGGAAGTGGGTATTTCAATCAATCCATCTTGCTCTTAGCTTTCATAATCTCTTTGACATATTGCCTATATTCACATGCATATTTTTTGGCTCTTTTTGTCTTCTGAACAGCTTTTTCAGAAGAAAAAGTGAAGCTGGGTGGACTATTAGTCCACAGCCGATCAGGTCACACACTAAAGCGTCATACAGTGTTATAGTTCATTCATTCTGGTAACAAACTGTTGTACACATACCTGCACCCATTTTTTATGTTTTATACGAAATAAAATAATACAATGTTTTCGAACTTCTTGAATAGAGGGCACTAATATGAAAGGTCATACTGAGACATTACCCAGATTAGTTGATCTATCACACGCATGTCTTGCAGGTTAAGCAGAAACTGTTGTCTCAGGATATATAAAATGCAAAACTTATATAACCTATAATCAAAGCTCTGCTGTATGGGAAATGTACACAGTGAAGTGGGAATGTGATACAAAATCTGTATATCTCTGATCAGTTGTAATGAAGAACCTGACATCCACCATAACAGCCCAGACAGCCAAAAACACTAACTTCCTTCCCCAAAGTCTTAGTTTGAGACAAAGCCGATGAACTCATGAATGTGAAACAATGTGTTGGTTCAGGCGTCCATATGTGGTAAGGGCTGGTCAAACAGGGACGCCTCACTTTGATCCAGAGGAAAGAACAGAGCAACAGGAAAAGCCTATGGTCCAAAACATCAGACGCCCAAGCAGTGGGGGACACGCATGAGATCGGGAATTCAAAAACATCCACGGGTGCATGGATTTTATTCTTTAACATATGGGACTAAATCAGATGCAGTTTTCATATCATTTAATCTTTTATGGGAGGCAATTCTTTTTAATAGCCATTGGACTCAAAATTTGCCCATATATTTAATTGGTGTAAAGATGTGGATTAAATTGTTTTCCCACTTCTTGGTTGAAACTGCACTCAATACACTGATTATTATTGAACTGTTTTTACCAAATCATTCACGTTAGATATTGGGCAGTGAATGGGCAGTGCTGGTGAAGTGTCTTGTGCAATGACACAGTGACAATATGGGAGATTTATGTTACCTACTGGTTGACTAATTTTTTTACCACATCACTTTGGTTTCAATCTTTAAAATCAAAAGTATTTCAAGACTAAGAAAGTATGTTGGCTAAAACCTCTCCTAGTAAATAAACAGCACTTGTTAAAGAGTGCCTGTGATTTTTTCCTTCACACATTGTTTAAAGTCATGTGGGTGAGTGGGAATGGGCCACAGGTTTTTGTTTGTTTCTTAAGCACCCACACAGCGCACGGTTGGAGCTCAGAGAATGACTTCCTTTCGACGTGCTGTGGGAAAGATGGGCTAAAACCAAATACTTACTGTAAAGGTGTGCCAAGTGTATATTTAGATTTGCATTACTCTGCAACTAACAATTGCTTTGCAGAATCAGAAGTCGTGAATGAGTTTTTTTGTTGTTGTTTTTTTTACTTTACCCAGAATAAGTTAGACATCTTAAACCTACCATCTGCAAGTGATTTTTTATTTATTTTTTATTTTTTTACCAGTAGGTGGCAGATGTAAAACCTGCTCCCCTCCTCCTCCCCCACCCACTACCTGATCTTTGTTCTTTTGTCTTCTGTCAGGCCAAAGCTGGCACACTATCAGACATCTGGTGGTGATATGTGAGAATACAACAAGGGTGGGTCGGCCAATCTAATTACAGATGGTAGCTTTAAGGCTATCATGATGCATCAAAAACGAAATGAACATTTTGATGTGGTTCTTTGTCCGAGTTATAAAACCTTTTTTGAAGTCTGTATGGGCAAGATAACAACTCTTTGATTACTAAATTAAATAACAGTGATTTCAATAGTTGATTAGTTGCAGTAAATTAGCCCACAAGTTTCATCCCTGTGCTGGTCTATGTGCAGCTTCTCCACTATGTTTACGGTAGGTTCTTACCTGTCCATCCTGCCCAACGTGAACTTGATGGATCTGTAGATTTCCCTGAAAAAGAAAATGACAAAAGTTATGTTATTTTAAAGATGACATTTGAGGCTCAATTCCTTTTCATTAAAAGGTCCACCGTGCAGCTGTTCTGGTAGTAACTTGCCTAGCTAAAAATGTTTATGTAGCATTAAACAACCTTTCTGAAGAAGCTGACAAGTTATAGGTCAAATCTGCAACGCAATTACATCCATGGAGAGAATCAGGAGAGGGACCCGCACCGGAAAAGTTATATATTGTATCTTTATGGTAATTTTGTATTGTCATAACATTTATTCCTTGATCAGAATTATATTTGGCTTATGAATCAGAAAATAATGGTTGAACTTAAGGATGGTCACAAATTTTAGAAATATCACTACAGATAATGACTCAAACAAAACGTGTAAGGGTGTTTTAGCTAATTTTTTGTCTCT
The DNA here is from genome assembly GCF_009829125.3 of Periophthalmus magnuspinnatus. NCBI lineage: Eukaryota > Metazoa > Chordata > Actinopteri > Gobiiformes > Gobiidae > Periophthalmus > Periophthalmus magnuspinnatus. The sequence continues at coordinate 2,273,108 of NC_047131.1, read as the reverse complement.
ACTTTAACAACATCATTTAACATCTAACAACATGCCCTGGATATTTGATTAGCGATTGCTGGCTTAGTTGATCAAGGCTTCTGTGAAAAAACAATAGAAAACGCTGGCACTCGCACAAGTAATAATTTCCATGTAAACTCAGTGATATTAGCCAAGTCACAGTGGAACATACTGTACATTAAGCCTTTGTAAACCTCAGCTGTTTCCTCTCTCTAATTCCTGTATAACTCAAGTGCCTGAGTCGCCATATGGCCACAGACCAGTGTAATCTATGCAACAGCTCATTTCCTTTTCAAGCACCAGTGTCTTTGATGAGAGGGACTTTTCTTAATGAAAACATATTCTGAGTGGCAGACTGGGGGAACAGGGATTTTGTTGCTAAGCTTTGAACTTTACAAAACAAACAATATGATGAAATAGAAACAGGAGAGGAAAGAGGAGGAAAAATTGGGCTGAAATACAAAGAACAGGAAAGGCAGGGGACTTCACCACGTCACTCACTCAGGCCGACGTCTCTAAGCACTTTACCCAGAAGGAAATGAGAAAAACACGAGCGTAAGGTGTCGATTACTTTAGCCCAAAAGTAGAGCTGTCTTGCATACGCGCCGCAGATCATATTCAGTGAGTAATTACATGTGTATGTGTGTACACTGACATAAATCACTGTCCTGCAGCCTGCACCGAAAACCATTAGGTATGAGACTGGTGCGGAAATACCTCTCAACCAGACCGAGCAGTTTTGGAGAGATATTCTGATTTAAACTTTTACAGCATTTAGAGCTGCCCCAGGGAGAATTTCAGTGATGACGTAAGCCCAATTTATAAGCAAAATCAGGGCTATTGTATTTTATGATTTTCTACTTAGTTCTACTTTTAGGATTTACTCTAAGCCACTAAATAATGAAATATGAAAATAAAACAATCAGGATGCAGAACTAGATTTTTCTAACCTATTTGAACACTAATTCAATTATTAAAGCACTAAATAAACCACTATAATTAAAAACAAAAAAAAATGTCTGAAAGATGCAGCTAAAACAAAGTCTTCCATGTATTTGTCCTTACAGTGGATAAATAAAGTTGTCAATTGATTGACTCACCTCACTGTCCTGTGTGATCTGCACCTCCTCTCCTTGTGGCACTTGAGCAATGTGTAGCTGTCCTTGAGGAATCTGAGAAATGTGCCAGATGCAAATGTTAATAGAAAAATTATTTAAACTTCACTTATTAAATTCTGTTGTTTAGTTTGAAGTAAATACATGGTTTGGAATTTATTTTAGTAATTTGAGCAGCAGCATCAGTAAATAGGAAATTTAGGTGTACTAGGTTTTACATGTTATTTTAGCAATGACCATAAATTCTGGGTTCAAATTTAATGATGTGCACAGGGCCAAGCAGGAAAATAACATATAAGAGAACACTTTTAACTATTGCCTACATCCAACTTCCAAACAGCTACTTATTTTGAGTTAGTTCAACCCAATTCAGAGTGACAGGATTTATTAGAAGCGGACTACAACACTGTAAATCATGTTGAGGTTTTAATACTTTGCGAGAGTCAACCAATACAGCTAAGACTTTGTACCAAAATAAGTGATGTAGACCTTTTCTAAAACAGCCTAAAATATCCATTTAACACTTTTTTGTCATGCATCAGAGTGAATCAAGCTTTGATTAAAGTAACACTACTCAGTGAATACAGCTTGTGTGCATCTTACAGTGGTTTTATAAAAACAACTGATTATTCGCTGAAGGAAGTGTTGTTTACAATCCCACAGCACATCTTTGATATTAATCAAAAGACCAGACGCTTTAATGTTCCACTTCTCTGGCATCAACAGGTCTGTCAGTAGATCCTTTAACTGAGCTGTTAAACAGCAACAGCAGACATTTGTCAAAAATGTTCCCAAACACTGGACACATCAGCATAATATGGATTCAGTGTAATTAAATTTTTGTGCAGACACTAATTTATACAAAGCAGTTCCTTGTATTTATACTGTTGGGGAAGTGCATGTACAGAATATACATGAATACTCACCACCTGAACTTGTCCATCCTCCCCAATCCGGTGGAACTGAACCTGCTGGTTGGCAAGTGTGTAATGCAGAGTCTGTTGAGTGGCTGTTTCTATCTGTGCCGTTTCTGTCTCTGAGGAAACAAATGACACTTATTAAAGCCTATACAGGAACCCGTATCCTGTAGCAGCCTATATGCATACTGTGTGTTGTACATAATAGTGCACAAACAGAGGACGAGGGTCACGCAAATCTACAACTGTATAACGAACTGTATAAAGAAGTGGAATAAGGGAGTGTGACATCACCCATAGTGTTCAGCTTCAGTCAAATGAAGCTCATCGAGGCTAGCAGTTATAGGGGAGAATTTGGAGCCGAGTTACATATTTGGAATTCCAACCACGAGTATCATAGCAACCAAAGAGCCAATCTGGAGTGAGGCTGTTAAAGGTAAGGCCCCTTCCCGGCCGGACTAAAGGTTCAGCAGAGAGTTGGTGCTTACCAAGACTGTCAGTCAAACCCTAGCAGGAGCGACCTCGGGGAAAGAAGTCACCCGATTTGTCTGTTATTAATGTTCATATGTTGATTTATGGCCAGAATAGCAAAATAAAAATACCAGGATCATGTAGTACGGGGTAATATAAACATTTGAAGACCAAAATGATGAGCCTGGCAAAAGCAGTTACAGAAAGAGGGGAGACAGTTTTTCAATATAAAGTCGAGTCAACAGAGCCGGAAGCGCACCCATGTCCACTTTCTATTCGGACATGACGGCCAGTAGCTATGTCCATTTTTGTACATGGTCTATGATAGCGCAGTGGTTCTAAAACTTTTCACACAAAATATCACAATATAATATTTGGTTTACAGGTCTACATACTTTATCAAACAATTAAACCAAGCCATGGATAAGGTAGTTCTAAATAATGATTAACCCAAAGTATGGCAAAAAACATGAGATTTCACTGTAAAAAACATCCTCAAACAGCAGAGGGACTCATGTACCACAACAGACACGTACCACAGTTTGAGAAACACTGGAATAAGACCATAAAACATACTTTTTAAACTACAAAACACGCGACAACCAGTGCCTAAACACAGTGAGCACTCTGTGGCCTCGATCTGTTCATACATAACCAAAGACTGATCCCAGAAGCCACTAAACAATGTCAACCACATATAGTGAAAATGACCGTACAAATCAACATACATGTGAAACACAACTTTACCATAAAGCTTTCACAGTTCTGCTTTGTGTTATTCTGATTTGAAATGTCACACTGCCTTTCATCTTTCATCACTGCTGTTATAGTGTTCACAAATACATGTATATATATGCAAATGTAAATACATGTTGGCCAGGAGGAAAATCAAAACCTATGTGGCTAAGGGGCAACAACAAGTTCCATCTGTTGCTGTGCTTCATATGACATCAAACATTCTATAGCCACTAATCAAAATAATCAGTCTCAACATTTGTGATTTTACTGTTTGGATATTTCATAGCAATGTGCAGTGATATTAATAGGGAAAACTGGCTCCTCCCATAAGGGATTATGGCATCACATGCTAGAACCTGAAAACCACCAATTAACACGCGATTATTTGATACTGTATACTAATACTATAGGGTATCATTGTTGCACTGAATTAGCAGTTGTGTTTAGTTGTGTGCTGTGTGGCCATGGGAGAGCCCACAGGATATTTGGGTTTCCTCGGCAGTCGGACGTTCCCTGGTCAGAGGTGAAAGGTCGCAGCTCACAGGGACACCAGGACAGTGAGCATTGTGTGCAGATTACAACCATGTGTCCAAGCAAACTGAGTTAAGAGCCTAAAATAGAAGACACTCTATACAACAACCTGTGACAACAATTCACACATTCACACCGTCACCAGATGTAATTTTATTAGGAACAATAACGGGGTGAAAATAGGTGAAATAGGTCAGTTTTTTTCTCCTAATTTGGATATACAACATCTGGGCATGAATTATGTATCAGAAAACTCAATAACAACAACTCTGGACTTTTAGGGCCCCAGTTATCAATTCAGGTGCTAAAATGCCTCTATAAATTGAAAAATAGCATGTGTAATTTCTGTGCATCTTGTGCGTAATTTATTTATTGTTGTTGCAAATTAACATGCCCAAACTTCCAAACATTTTCACATATTATTTGGATTGAGGAGCCCTTTAAAACTTAAAACGGTAGTTTTTGGTAGTTATTGTTTTCACTTTGGATTTTAGAGCGGGGGCAGTGCAGAGACAAGACAGGCTGCACATCACACCTCACCCAGGATCCATCTACTGACTGACTGGACTCTGCCGTCTCCACTTTAGGACATGGGACAGACACGTAAAACCTCAGTTTGATGGAACACTGCTGTGGAACGCCAAAGTGCCAGAGTGTCACATGTAAAGAGTTTTTATGTTATTACTGCTGCTTTGAAAACAACATTTATTATACCATCTGTCCTTGGTGGTCATTTTAAAACATTTAAAAGCACTATCAAATTGCCCCCGCCTCAATATTCCCACATGTTGGCGAAAACACCCCATTTTACATATTCATTCACTCCTAGAAAGAAAAAAAATCTGTTTTTTTAAATTCTCTGAGAAACTGCTTCGGGTTTTGCTCCAGTTTTGGCGTGGTTTAGCACGAGAGCTAAATAAATGATAAATGAGGCCCTTATTATGTAGCACTGCAACTAATGATTATTTTAGTAGTTGATAAGTTGAACAATTATTTCTATTGTACATCGAGACTTCTTAAATGCATGTATAACCAAATATAAAGCTTGAAACGTAGTGAGTGAAGGCTTCTAGATGGACAATATTTAAAGATACGTACTAGAAATGATAAAACAAATCTGAAATTGTTGGTGTTTTTGACATTTGATAAAGCCCCTTTGTTATCAGGGTTTCTGTATGCTTTTTAAAATGTGTGTTATCCAGATAACTATTATAAATACAACTATGTTTATTTTTTATAGTCAATTTGTCACAATTATTCAATAAATTGTCACAGCCCTATTGAAATGCATTTTTTGCAGTAGCATTGTTATACTAACTACACGTGATCTTTTCCCCATTGCAATGCCACCCACATAAAGCAATTATTATTTAAAAAAATGTATTAGTCATTCCCTACCAAGGGTTCAGAAGCCCACTGCCTCAGAGTGCCTAAGCAGGACAACTTAAAAAGAGGTTCAAATTAGACTGCTGAATTTAAATAGCTACCAAAAGATTTTATAGACGTCGAGAATCTCTTAACCATTGAAAATGCTATGAATTTTTCCCCAGAAACTAAAAGTAGTTTTTCAGGTACGTCGGGGTCATCTGCAAATCCACTGGTATATTAGGTGTCACTAAGAGAAACAAGTTTGGAAACCATTTGTATAGATACGCTGCTTTTAAAATACCATTATTGCCAACATTTACACAACATTAAACTTCTACATAAAGCTATAATTATAGCAATGTAATGTTGAATATCATTACTTTTCATTATGTTTGGCTTTTGGACATATGATTTCACAAATTTCCTTTTTGTTTGATTACAAAACATAACAACCTTATCTGCTAAGGATAAAATATTAATTTGGAGCTGGGTAGGTACCAGTTACCGCTGACCATAAACTGAATTTGTTGATTTGATTTTGTCTTTAAGGAATGAGGAAAATTAAAAGAAAGCCAATAAAAAGGAAAACTTTTGGCTGGCCTCTGGACATCTCCTTTGAAAAGTGCAGTAAACATTTCAAGTATACTCAATGAAATGGCCTTTACCTGCGACTGGGCCCATCACAATATTTACTATATGGATTTATCGTTCAGTAAATAACAGATGGCACAATCATTTTGAGGGTCATCATGGGTACTTATTCTTATTTTTCTGTACTACAATAAGATTTGAGCTGTAGAGGGTTGAATAACTTCTGTAATTCATTAGAGATACTACTTAATTACTAAAGTAAATTACTAATTTATATATTGCAACTCATGTTTTTCTTTAGAAAAGTTTTTTTGGGGACAATATATTAGTTTCAATTAGAGATAGACCGAAATATCAGTTTGCCAATATATTGGGCCTATATTTGCACTTCTTGTGTGAATCGGGTATTTAGTTCAGGCTCACCGATTACTGCATAAAGCTTTATTTTAACACTTTCGTGTGATGATGGCATTCGCAAAATGAGATTACACTGCTCCATTATGGGTTAGTATTAAAAACAAGGTTGTGGATATCTAAAAATTATTTCTATTAAGATCATCCATCCATCCGGGTTACGGAGACAGCAGTTTCAGCAGGGAGGCCCAGACTTCCTTCTCTACACACACTTCTTCCAGCTCTTCCGGGAGTATCCCGAGGCATTCCCAGGCCAGCTGAGAGACATAGTCCCTCCAGCGTGTCCTAGGTCTTCCCTGGGGCCTCCTCCCGGTGGGATGTGCCTGGAACACCTCCCTAGGGAGGCGTCCAGGAGGCATCCTGAGCAGATGCCGAGCCACCTCAACTGGTTCCTCTCGACTTGTAGGAGCAGCGGCTCTACTCTGAGCTCCTCCTGTGTGACTGAGCTCCTCACCCTATCTCTAGGGGAGCGTCCAGCCACCCTGCGGAGGAAACTCATTTCAACCGCTTTTATCCGTGATCTTGTACTTTTGGTCATTACCCAAAGCTTAGGTGAGGGTAGGAACGTAGATTGACCGGTAAATTGAGAGCTTTGCCTTTGGACTCAGCTCCTTCTTTACCACAACGGACCGATACAGCGACCGCATCACTGCAGATGCTGCACCGATCCGCCTGTCAATCTCACGCTCCATCCTTCCCTCACTCGTGAACAAGACCCCAAGATACTTGAACTCCTCCACTTGAGGCAGAGACTCACCACCCACCCGGAGAGGGCAAACCACCTTTATCCGCTTGAGAACCATGGCCTCGGATTTGGAGGAGCTGATTTTCATTCCAGCCACTTAACTCTCGGTTGCAAACCGCCCCAGTGCTGCGGGTCCTGACTCGATGAAGCCATCAGGACAACATCATCTGCAAACAGCAGAGATGAAATCCTGTGGTTCCCAAACCAGGCCCCCTCCGGCCCCTGGCTGCACCTAGAAATTCTGTCCATAAATATAATGAACAGAACCGGTGACAAAGGGCAGTCCTGGAGGAGTCCAACATGCACCGGGAACAGGTCTGACTTACTGCCGGCAATGCGAACACAGCTCCTGCTCCGGTCATACAGGGACCGGACAGCCCTTAGCAAAGAGCCCCAGACCCCATACTCCCAGAGCACCCCCCAAAGGACACCACGAGGGACACGGTCAAATGCCTTTTCCAAGTCCACAAAACACGTGGACTGGTTGGGCATACTCCCAGTATAGAGTTGGTCCAGTGTTCCGCGACCGGGACGAAAACCACACTGCACCTTCTGGTTCCAAAGTTCAACTATCAGTTGGATTCTTCGAGTACCCTGGAATAGGCCTTACCAGGGAGGCTGAGTGTGATTCTCCTGTAGTTGGAACACATCCTCCGGTCTCCCTTCTTAAACAGAGAGATCACCACCCTGGTATGCCAGTCTACCTTGCAACCACAGCTACGTGCAGCGGCATCAACAGTGGAGGTGGAGAACACGGCCCACTCGGACTCCATGTCCCCAGCCTCCCCCAGGTTGTGAGAGAAGCTCTCAGAGGTGTGAGTTGAAGAACCCTGTTGACAGAGGGTCCACCAGACGTTCCCAACAGACCCTCATGATACACTTGTGTCTGTCAGGTCTGTCCGGGTTCTTCCTCAGCCAGCAGATCCAACTCACAACCAGCTGGTGATCAATTGACAGATCTGCCCCCCTCTTCAGCTGAGTGTCCAAGACACACGGCCCAAGGTCAGATGACACAACAACAAAGTCAATCATCGATATTGAGATCATCTTTCCTTATTATAGTTTAATTATACAAAGCAGTAAAAAGTTAAAATGTCATAGTTTATCATCAATATATCAAACTTTGCCATCGTGACAGACCTACCTGAGACTGAGGATCGAGGAGTACGTTTGGAGAAGCTCTTCACAGCCAGACTTTGCCCTCGCTGTTTGCGCCTCCAGGCTGTACGACACTTTGAATCAATGCTTTGTTTAATGCGATACCAGTCTGACTCTGAGATGCCAAATTTGTAGAATAAGTGGCCTAGGAACATACAAAAAAAATCATTAATTAAACCACATATCCTAACAGTCTGAATAAACATGTGTAAATGAGGTAGAAAAATAGTTCTGCCAGATTAATTTCAAATCTAAATATTTTACACAAACACAAAGGCTGCAGACAATTAGGTAATACAATGTTGTCTGCAATCAAACATCTAGTCTCCACGGAGTGGTATGTTTGAATAAACCTGCTAACCCTAAAATTAAGACATCTACAATGTGTTCTTGGATCATTTCAGTGTTAATGCTTGCTTGTGATGTGGACACTGATAAGTTACTCAAATGATAAATAAATGACTAACTGCATTTAGATCATTTCCAAAGTTGTTCAATGGGTTCATTTAGATGGCCAGAAAAATTTGGATAACCCTTTTTTTTTTTTTTTTTATCTGATTTTGGTGCGTGTTTGCATGCACAAAAGAATCTGATCTAAAACACCTGCTGACAAGTGTCAGTTAATCAGTAGATGTTGTATATGGAAGTACAATTCATTTTCAAATAACATTTATCAGTCTTAAGAAATTTGTCTCATTTTTGTCTTTTTTCTAATAGTTTACCCCTTTTTTGTATATTTGTTCTTGTCAAAAACTGCTAAGACGTGAAAGATCAGAAAGAAATCAAATTACTCACATCAGATGTAAACTGCTTACATGACATTTCAATAATCTCCAGAAATCAGATAATGATCAGATTTTTGCTGTGCATGTAAACCTAGACAATAGTAATGGAAAAAGTCTGACCCCAAAACATCAATGCCTGTATATACTTTAACTACCATGTAACAACAATACCCATACGTAACACTGAAATGGGACTTAAATTGGTCATCTGTAGACATTCTGGGCTTCAAGGTCTATAAATAAAATACATCTGGCACACCTTCTTTGACAGCAGCCTTTAGAAATCAGTGTTGTTTAGCTGGAGAGTAAACATGTGTAACTAATGATGCACAGCGTATGCCTGAAATGTAAAACTAATACAAAAGGACATGGCTGCGTTGTTAACCTCATCCCACACGCCCTTTGTCAACACAGGCCCAACATCCCTCCACCAACTGTGAAAGGGAGTGAGCCTTGACAGCTCATTTCTAGATAAATTAAGAGCGAAGCTACAGCCCGGGGCCACAGAATGAGATGGGGGGAAAGGGGGAAGGGATGTCTGTGTGGATAATCAGTTGGCAGGCACAGCACCTAGTGGATCTTGTATAGGCAAGTCAGACAGGTGCAGCTCATTTTTGTGTGTTTTTTTTTTTCCCCCAAAGAGGAATGAGTCATTCAAAAGTCAATTTCCAGCTTTTACAGAGCAATGTGCAAAGCCAAATGTACATGTGTGTAAAAGGTGCAGAAGTGGAAATACAGGTAAACTCATTTTAGATTCAGGGCATTGGCCTATTTAACACTATGAACGATTGATAACCGAAAATGATGCACAAATGTTGAACCTCCTGTGGGGGACTACTAATATGGTACATATTTAGATCATCATGTTACCTTTTATTGTTTTGAAATGCTATATTCGTAGAACACAATGTATTAACATGTTTCACTTTTGTTTTTGATGCTCTGAATCCCCTCCCTTTACTCTCTGCCTTATATATTTGAAGACTCACAGCGGATGCCGTAGATCATGAGAGGATCCAGCTGCTTTTTGCCATGTTTGCCTTGACCCGACAGGTTGGACATGGCTTGGACCTCTCGATGAAACAGATAGTCCAGCAGTGTTAGAGCCATTTTTTCTGCTGTGCGACAGTTTGTGGAGATATGAAGCATATCGGCAGGCGACACCGGGCATCGAACCCTCATCTCGGGATTGTTTTCATCACCCAGCCAGGTACCATTAGGATAATCCTCTAAGAAAAAGAAGGTGGTTAGACATCCAAAACAGGAATTCAACCAGCTTAACAGTACAGTTCTGTAAAATAATACAATAGCACCCTTGTGTGGTTGTAACATAAAAGTACAACTGCATTTCATGATGTTTCAGTGTTTCTGTTGTTATGGTTGGAGAATAAGTATTCCAACATTTTAAGTAACATTAAGGTTGCCAGTTGCCATAATTAATAACACTATTTCAATAATCATTATCTTTACTATACACTCTAAAACACAGACCAAAAGACATTTTAACAAGGACAGTGGCATAAATACACAGAAATGTCAATAACAGAATAGACTATTACTGATTTTCATCAGCAATAGTTTATTAAAATGATCCCAGACCAGTCAAATACTAAAATAATTATTACTTGCAACCCTATGTAATAAACTTAGAATTGTTGAGTAAGTTCACACCTTCAGAATTGAGAGTGATGAGAGTCACGTTTTGGCTGCTTTGGACACAACCATTAGAAACAGAGTCACTGGCCTCTGAGCCGCTCTCCTGCTCTTCTTGGCTTTCATCAGGACCTGGTACTTTTACCAAGATTGTGTTTTGACGCTTTTTAGCAACAGTACTGAAAGACAAAAATTACACAATTTGAAATAAAAAAAATAAATAAATAATACTAAATTGTTTATGGTAACTTTGTTAATAATGCATAATTATAACTGACTTGCTAAGTAGATTTTCAAGTGGAGTGTCTTCTTGGCTTGAACCTTTTGTTGGTTCACTGCTTACTATGACGTTAGTTTGAGGAACAACACTAAAAGAAAAAAAGAATAGTTAGTCTCTGTGGAGGAATTTGAAGCGTTTAACTGTGTTCTGCCTGTGTTCACTTTACCATCTGACTTTGTTCCAAGTCTGAGTGGCCCCTTGAGGTGACCCTGCAACCATGGGGACCTGAATAGGGCTCTTGGCACCTGGCACCAAGAAGTCCAGCTTGCGTCCGAGAGCTTTGCATGTGGCATCTAGTGCCAGTAATTTGGATTCAATACCCTCCAACCTCTGGTTGACTGATGTGGTGAATGAGATCAAATAGTTCTGAAAAGATATTGGAAATGGAATATGGGTTTACAAACTTGAGCATATTCTTTGCACACACATTTACATTAAGTTAAAACTGAGTTAGTACCTTAAGAAAACTAATGTCTGAGTTGTCCTGGCTACCGCTTAATTTTTTCTTTTTCCTTTGAGGCCTTTCGTCATCATCTTCATTTTCATTTTCCAGTAGATCTGACGTTCATCAAAACCACATTGAAACTCAAAACACAATTAAACTGCAACTGAATGAATGCAATATTAACTAGATATCTAAATCAAAGCTTAAATTGGATCAACAGATTTTGTTAAGATATAGAAGGGTATATATAGTATTGTATATAGAACAGAAAGTGTAGAACACCATACCTGCACGGCCATCTTGGTCAAAGTCTTCTACTGTTATTTGAACTATCTGATCCAACTCTTGTCCTGACATTGTTTAGCCTTAAAGACTGAAAAGAAAAACAAAGGAACATGTAATTTTAAATTCTCAGTGACCATTTGCTTTACAGGCAACTTGTGCTCTTGTAACATAGGTAATGGATGCCTGCTCATGCGGTGTATCAGTTCTTCCTGAAGGTTTGGGGAGAAATAGTCTACATATTTAAAGCTACAATACAAAGTAACATAATTAGGCATCTTATGTATACTCAGTGCATTCCTGAATTCCCATTGTACAGCATTTATTTCAACTTTTTTTTTTTACTAAATAGTGCATTCAACTTCAGTGGCATTGATTGTTTATGCTTTTTGCTTAGAAGCATAACTCCTGGATCACACTGAACACAGGCCACATATAAATGCAGAGGTAGATGTAATGCATTGGGCTTTTTGTGGTATATGAAAGCTTTTTTGTTCAAGATCATAGTCTGTACTACAGCATTACAATTAACTAGTAACCAATGAAAGTGAGCTCTGCAGCTATGACTACCTTCACTTCACTTGCACAACAAATTATTAAAGTATACTGAATTTGCTCCATTTATTCCCCAATCCTGGCTTGTAGTAGTTAAGAAAGTGTAGTCCTGAAACTTTGCTAAATTAGTTTGCAAATTAGCTTAGCCGCGGACTTAGCTCTGCGGGTGTAAATGTGAAAATCATTTTTCTCCCATGTATATATTCACTTTGGACTTGGGCACAACCATTTAATGTGTAATAGAAGCTCGTATGTAGTTCCTTTTATTCAGACACATAAATTGTCGCTAGTGTTGTAGCTAGTGCTAGCTAGGACTGCAACACATCACCAAAGACTTGCGAGTCTGGCTAACGCAATGCTTAGCATGCTAGTCAGGCCTAATGGCCGCCAAAAAGTGAAGCAAAAAAGAAGGCCATGGGGATTGTAGGAATAAAACACGACCCGAATAAACAGTGATCTTCTTGCTGGCACACACGCCGTGTGCACTGAAGATTGGGTTATATTACCGTGTGAATGATGAATTCTCGTGTTGTTTGAACAAATTCCGATAACGGCGTCGATCCTCGCGAGAGATGAGCTGCACGGCCTGAGCTGGGCTGCTCGTGGCTCCTTCTTGTGCTTTCAGACTGATCTCCAAATGGTGTTTTACTGCCCGTCACTGGTGAATCAGTATTATTACACTACATCGCCTCTATAATGTGTTCTCGGAGGTGCTGACATGTAGAGACACACCCGGTGAATTGCTTGAGAAGAGCGTGAAGATGAATGATGATTTTTAGATTCGTGTACAAGCTTCAGCTCCTCTGTTGTTCCACTTTGAATCCACACTACCTGCTGTGTGATGTGCAGACCAGCAGGCGGCGCTGTGGGGGCGCTGTGCGCGCGGTGTGCGGGCGGGGAGGGCACAACGGGGAAACTCCACACGAAGAAGTGACGCATCATGAACCCGGAAGACTGCTAACAAACGGGAATATTTTCGTCTTATCGGGCAGGCTTTTATAAACACTTTGTTCAGTTATTCTGGTCGTGAGATGGAGGGTACGATACCTTTTTCTGATTTAAATCGAATATCATGTTATGTTTTAGTGACGGTTGGGGATATTTGGTTATTGTTTACATGCTAAGAATAGCCTGATTGCTTGGGTGGGTACTGTACTTGATCTGTCATAAGCTATAAAAAGAAAAGTTATTAAAAACAACTAGAGTATAACACTTAACACGAAAACACTTCATCTCGAATGTATTGTGCAGTTAAATTTTATTTAAATTGTTTTGGTTAAAGAGAAGAAATGAGAAGATTTGTATCCGGAAGTCAGACACAATATATTTATATTTCATGTAGAGCTGGCCAAATGTATTATTGTTCATTATTTATGTACGTATCTGTGATTTTGTGATTTCTCTCTTTTTGTATAGATACACTCTTTCAATTAAAAGTAAGTTTTTACCAAATCTACATTTAGTAATTGTAGGTTGTGGATGTATATTGTAACTGTTATTGTCCTAATTTTGACAGTTTACATCAAAACAACTAGAGCGTCTCGCCAAAAAAGCAGAGAAGGAATCTGAAAAAGAGCAAGCCAAAGTAAAGAAGGTTTGTACAGTGGCCTTTCCTTATTATATTAATGATAAATATCATATCATGTAATTGTGATAGTGCAGTATTGTTTGGGGTTCATTGACTGTTAAGATTTAGCACAGAAAAAGTACATCTGGCTTGGCATTAGGTGTTACTACAGAAAACCAGTTGCAGAGCGACTTGGCAAATTTTTATATTCATATGCCATTTATGTTAGAACCAGACAGAATCTATTACCGGAGTGGCAATGGCAGTGAAATATCTTATTGTGGGACATTATCTGATCTATCCTGGCATTTTTACTTATTAACATTATATATACTGAGAGAAGCAGTCAGCTATTGCTTTGATTGAAAGTGATTTCAAGCGAGAACTAATGGATCTGGAAATAGCCATCCACACACTAACACATTCACACAGTCAAAGTTTGTGTCTTGCCTTAACATAACAACAATATATGCCACACTATTTGTAAAATCAAACTGCGAGCCTTCAGAAACCAAAAAACATGAACTATTGAGGTCAAAACTAAAAGGAGGAAAACTCTTTCTGGCTTAAACTGTTATTAGACACACAGGCAGTCAAATGCCTGCATACTCCTCACTCTCCTCAGAGAGTTTAAGTGACTGTGCCCTTTTTACCTGTGTTATGTGTAAATAATGTTTATTTTCCAGGCTTTGCAACAGAAAAATGTGGACTGTGCCAGAGTATATGCAGAAAATGCAATCCGCAAAAAGAATGAAGGCCTTAACTGGCTACGGATGGCGTCTCGGGTGGATGCAGTGGCTTCCAAAGTTCAAACTGCTGTCACAATGAAGGGGGTCTGTGTTGCTGTTATTGTTTTATTCTGTATTTATTAATTCATGTGTTGAATGGCTTAAATTTAACTTAATTTAATTTTTAGGTTACAAAAAACATGGGACAAGTAACAAAAGCTCTGGACAAAGCTTTAAATTCCATGGACCTCCAAAAGGTTTCTGCAGTTATGGACAAATTTGAATCCCAAGTGCAGAACCTGGATGTTCACACCTCGGTCAGTAGCACAAACATTTACAGTTATTTAGAAGCAATAATCTAGTATTATTTCTTTGAAAAACGTTCTTGTGTCTCATCATCAAATTCTTAAATTATATAACACTAGCTAGAAATTTATGGAAATAATGCACAGACGAGACATGAGATAAGATTTCACATTTCAGTTAATAAGAATGTATTTGTTTGACCCTTTCCAACAGCCAAACAGCACAGGGTACTTCATAGAGATGATACAAATAAGATTTCACCTTTTATTATTTACGAGTAGATAACTTGTTAAAAAAAATGCATTCACTGATATGCAATAGTAAAACATGACTTGAACAAACCTTCTTTAGCCCAAAAAGAATATGTGCAATTGAAATCAGTTTACATACACTATATAAAAAGACGCATACGCTTTTTTTCCTCACTGTCTGACATGAAATTAAACTAAACTTTTCTTGTTTAAGTTATAATTAGCAAAATTATTTCTATTTGCTAAATGATAGAATAATTTGAATTTGAATTTCTTCAAAGTCAGATGTTTACATACATTTCATTAGTATTTGGCACCATTTCCTTTAAACTGTATGACTTGGGTCAAACGTTTTGGATATCCTTTCACAAGCCTCTCACAATGCTTAGCTCAGTTACACCAGTTCTGTCAGGAGGAATGGGCCAAAATTCCTGCCAAGTTTATAGGCCGCCTTGCTCGCACATGTCTTTTCAGGTCTGTTCATACATTTTCAATAGGCCTGAGATCAGGGCTTTGTGATGGCCACTCCAAAACATTGACTTTGTTATCCTTAAGCCACTTTTTAACCAGTTTGGCAGTATGCTTCAAGTCATTGCCCACTTGAAGACCCATTTGTGCCCAAGTTTTAACTTCCTGGCTGATGTCGCTTCAGTATTTCCGCATAATGTTCTTTCCTCATGATGCCATCTATTTTGTGAATTGCACCAGTCCCTCCTGCAGCAAAACAACCCCACAACATCATGCTACACAGTTGGGATGGTGTTCTCAGGCTTGCAAGCTTCCCCCTTTTTTCTCCTAATGTAACAATGCTCATTATGGCCAAACAGTTCAATTATAATTTTGTCAGACCACAGGACTTGTCTCCAAAAATTAAGGTCCCTGTCCCCGTGTGCATTGTCAAACTATAATCTGCCAGAAAGAAACCATCACTCCAAAACATAAAAAAGGCAGAGTGGCCTTTCAGCCCATATCGGTACTCATTTCTCTATGGATAATGACACACCCTTTCTAGCTTCAGCAGCATCTTCACAAGGTCTTTTGCTTTTGTTCTTGGGTTGATCTGCACATTTTGGACCAGAGCACATTCATCTCTGGGACACAGAACCTGTCTCCTTCCTGAGTGGTGTGATGGCTGGACATTCCCATAGTGTTTATACTTATGAATAATTATTTGAACAGATGAACAGGGCACCTTCAGGCACCTGGAAATTACACCCAAGGATGAACCAGACTTGTCCACAGTTCTCTTCCTGATATCTTGGTTGATTTCTGTTGACTTTCCCATGATGTTACACAAAGAAGCAGTGCGTTTCAGGTGTGCCCTCAAATACATCCAGAGGTGTGTCTCTAATGTTGTCAGTAAACCTATCAGAACCTTCCAAAGACATGACATCATCATCTGGGTTTTCCCAAATTGTTTAAATGCATAGTAATCTTACTGTATTTAAACTTCTGACTTAGAAGAAATTATTGAAACATTGTGTAAAAGGATCCTTCTCTCATTATCCTGGCATTTAGCAATAGACATCATTTTGGTAATCCTAATTCACCTAAAACCTAAAAGTTTATCCTGATTTCATGTCAGATGGTGAGAAAAAAAAAGCGTGTGCCTTTTTATATAGTGTATGTAAACGTCTGGTTTCAACTGTAGTTGTTACAGTTGTAGGCCACTTCAGGCCACAAGTGTTTGTAAGCGCCACTAAATGACCTCTGTGTTTAGGTGATGGAGGACTCCATGAGCTCAGCCACCACACTCACCACACCCCAGAACCAGGTGGATGACCTCATCCAGAGAATCGCAGAGGAAAGTGGCCTGGAGGTGATGGACCAGTTGAGCCAGCTGCCTGCAGGCTCCTCCACTCTGGGAGCAGACAGCGTACACAGCCAGGAGAAGGAGGACAACCTATCCCGACGGTAAGAATATGGATGTTAATAAATGATAAGATCACATTAATGATTAATGAACAATGTTAGCTAGACTTTGAACTGTGACATTTGTTAGGAGGTATAATGAAATATTGTGAGTGCAACATTATATTGAGTGGGAACTTCTACAACAGTTCCTAGTAGAAAATCTGATATAGTGTCTTATATATAGTTATCTTATTACTCCTGTGCAACTTTTCCCAGAACCTTGTGATTTCCAAGCCTTTGATTTTTGAAAAGTATTAATAATTATACAACATTTTCAAAATGTGCTTTTAGTGTGCATGCAATAGTGTTGTAATTTTAATGAATGTGTGTAATGATGTGTTTGTTCAGGCTGGCTGCTCTCAGGAACTGAACGCTGCAGACAGACCTGAGACTGCAATGAAGCAAGCAGGAGGTGTGTGGATCCACTGAACTCGACAATACTGGCCACTGGCATCCTGCTTTGTAAATACACTGCTCCAGTTCCCCCAAATTAGCATGTCTCACTTCACTTGTGTGCATTTATTAATGATTATTTTGTCTTTACTATCATCATTTGAGACATTGAAATGAAGTGAATATGAATGCGGAGTGGATACTGACTGTGGTTCAAAGCAGTCAAGGGTATATATAATGTAACATCTGTAACTATATAACAATATAAAAATATATTTCTGAAGTGTTTAAAGACTCGAGAACCAAAATACTGTTTTTGTGGTGGGTTTGGGGAACATCAGGCTTCCAAGAATCCGCAGGTTTCTGCAACAACTCCATAAAAATTTTACCCATTTGGAAACATCATTTGAGTTCCATCATATGCAAAAAACATACAATCAAGTATATTGTACAAATTATAATTGTGTTTTTTCAGTCCGTTTTCCCCAATGGAATTTTAATGTTTAATGTTGTTCAGTTTACTGAACTGTCATAAACATTGTTATGGAAATTAACATTTTTATTACGTTCAAACAATCTGCCAGCAACACTAATGAGAAGAGTGACGCTGCTGTTCACCTTATTTATTATGCTGGAATATTTTCAAAACAAGTGTCAACTAGTATCAGGAGCTATACAGTAACAGCAATATTCACCTTACAGAATCCAGGAATGAAGCGACCCAAGTTTGCTCTGTTATACGTTCTTCAGTCGTGTACTTGTATTTCTGCTGTGGTTTACATCTCTTCTCTTTTGTTGCCTTTTTTGTTGCTTTGGGGCCTTATTTTTTTACGTAAGTGCTATGGATACTCAAGCGTAATGAGTTGCTTTTTGTTCAGCTATAACAGGTGTCAAAACTCAACTTTCCCCAATTTAGCTTAATCTTAGCCAATTCTGCACCTTACGGTTCTACACAAATCTACACATACTTTGAACCTATAGTTTAATCTGAGTTTTATTTAACTCCAATGCTATCTTCAAGTATAATCGCATAAACACTATAGAACTTTCCTCAAATTTCTTGTCGGTACTGCCTAAGTTTGATTGCTTGTAAAGGAGAAAGGACTCTAGATGCTAACTGGAAACATATTTTTGTCATCCAATTGCTTTGATGTAATATGTAAAATTGTTTTTATTTACTACAGAAACAAATAGGATGGACAAATTAAATGTCATGGTGGTGAAATGGAGATTGCATCGGGTAATGCCCTTTTTTCACCATGAATGTATGTGTATGAATGTGCTCCATTAAAGTTTTGGTTGGTTTTGAAATGATACCATGGTTTGGCTATTTTGTCTGCAATTTTAGCCACATCATTTTTCACAGGAAGAACAGTTGCAACAGTCCACTCATTACTTATGTCTTAAGCGTGATGTTATAAAAGCACCAAGATCAAATAAAAAAATATGGTTGCTGCAAGTATTATGATCAAAAATACCCCAAATGTTTAAAAATGTACAGGTACAATGTGTAACTTTATGTGAATTTAAAAGTACAACATGTAACTTCAGCTGCATGATAAAAAAGAAAAAAAGATCTATATTCTAGAGCTGGGGTGTCCAAACTTTTCTCATTAAGGGCCACATATAAAAACAGACAAAACTGAGGGCCGATTGAGGGCCATAGTCTGGTCGCCAATACAGTGAATACTTTTATTTATTTATCTATTTGATAGGGACAGTGCATATTAATGAACATCTGTAAACACAGTGTAAATATGACAGATTACAGCAAAAAATACTAATTTCCATCTGTTGTCCCTAGGCAGGTACACAGACAACAAATACAACATAGACATTACAAAAATACAATAAAAGCAGCTAAAGGTGCTCACAGACCTGGTTTTCCTTCAGCCACAGTTTAAGGTGCAGTTTGAATGTGGACAGAGATGAACATTGTGTTATTGTCAGAGGAAGACTATTCCAAAAAAGAGTCCCTTTAACAGAGCACGGTTTGTCCAAATTTAGTGCGTCTGTGTGGTACATCACAATTTCCTCGAGATGTGGCCCTGGTTCCCATCCCAGTCACAGTCTTTAATTTGATAAAGTCTTTCAGCGGAGGAGGAGCAAGTCCGTGTAGAACTTTAAATATAAAACAAACAAATATGTTTTTATTACAAGTTAGACTGAACCACTAGACCTTTCTTCATGTTTTCATCCTGAGTGGGACACATTAAATATTTGATATGGGCTTGTTAAAGTTTATTTTTATAAATGTACAGTAAAAAGTAGTGTTTAAGGTAACATGGGCCAATTCACCTGTAAGCTTGATGGCCAAGAAAAACTGGTCTGAGGGCCTCATTTGGCCCAGGGGCCGCAGTTTGGGCATACCTGTTCTAGAGAATTGGTTTTGATGTGGATGTGATCTGACATATAACTAAAGAATCAGATTGGTTGACTGGCCTGGGACAAATAGGTGGACAGTGTGGTAATTATTTAATTTAAGCTCACAACACTGCATTTGATAGAATTATTACATTTAATGGCTAAATAACTCGCATATGTATTTGATGAAAACCCGTGTTTGGAATGAGTGTGTATTAGATTCTAATACAGGCTTGAGTCTATCGGTGTCGTGGTTTATTCTGACATTACAAAACCGGAAGTGAGACTGTCCTTCACGTGTGTCTTTTTCTACAGCAGAGCACAGACCGGCTCCACATGACACAAAGAAACAGCTCCGTCCAGGCTCTGACAGGAGGAACATCTGCCTTTGTCTCTGTTTGTATAGATATATACATTTATATTTGGATGTAGGTTTTATTTTGTGGGAGCAGACAGAAGGACCTGTGTGAGTAATCTCTTGATGACAGCCTGGTGGGGGCTGTGCGTGTCCACACATGACAGCGCGGGGCGGGCTTATGTGGAAGTTCCGGTATAAAGACAGCTACAAAATGGGAATTAAACGAGCACCACGGGAGCCGGCTATTGACGCCGTGCGAATGTTTTATCCCACAAAATGAAGACGTTACCGAGTGTTTTTGTCAGGGCGCTGGTGTAGATCGCGAGGTGGCTGCAGACGAGGGGGACCGGCCCCTGCGCGCACTGTGCCTCGATGGGGACGCTTTTTACCCTGTGTTGTGCTGTGCTGCTCACCCACGGAGCGACGCGGGCGTGGGCCACCAACATCTGGACTGTGGGCAGCAGCTCCGTGCATGGCACCGACAACAGCAGCCGGTGGGCCTGGTTTTAGTCCTTCTACACACGCCTGATTTTTATTATGGCCTCGTCTGGGCAATGTTGAATTATCTGATCAACAAATGGAAACACGGATTTGTTGCGTGCTCTTAAAAAGATGGGACAACTCGTGTTTTGTTACGTGTTTTCCTGTGTTTCCTAGTTCATGTATTTTGCCAATTGTGAAATAGGCTTAAATATTTCAACAGTTCAATTACACCTTCTATGTTGACTTCTTTTTACAACTTAAATAGCCCATGGCCTATACATTAAAGCTCTATTATGTATTTTGCATTATCAGGATCCATATTTTTTACTTAAAATGAAGTGTATTTTCATGTGTTGTAACACTGTTGTCTCTTATTAGGTGGCGAGTGGAGACGCCTTGGAGTCAAACAAACCTGAATGTGGGCAGACACAATCTAAAGGCTGACGACTCCTTCATCACAATTGGAGATGGCTCCTTGCTGGAGTTTGAATTTCCTGAAAACTCCAAAGGTGTAATTGTGGTCTCTACCTGGTATTCGAATAGCAGCACCAAAGGCCAGAAGCAGACCTTAAGAGTGCAGTCATTGGACCCTGAAGTACTGTCCATTCTGAATGTGTCCTTCAGCAGAGTGTCTGTGGATGCTCAGAGCTACATCATTAGTATCCGCTCTGGTTTCCCTGGCCGCGTTCAGCTGCATATCCAACTGTTGAGGCAGGAGCGGGACTCTGCACCTGTCCTGATAGCCGAGAGGACTGACTACTTCATTATTGTAGTGCCATGGAGTGACGACCCTGCCTCTCGTCTAATTCGCTCTGGGGGTCTTTCCCATTTTTCTGAACATCCTGTCCTGTTTGCCTTGCTGCCTGTCATCTTTGTAAACAAGTGTGCCTTTGGCTGTAAGGTGGAAGGGGAGGTTCTGCGGAAGTTGCTGCGGAGGCCCGTCCCACTGCTCCTCGGGGCTGTGGGGCAGTTCCTGGTTATGCCGTTGTATGGCTACTGTGTGTCTCAGCTTGCCCACCTGCCCAAAGCTCTGGCTCTGGGGCTGGTCATTACCTGCTCAGCTCCTGGTGGTGGAGGAGGTTACCTGTACAGCCTTCTGCTGGGCGGTGATGTCACTCTGGCCATCTCCATGACGCTTGTGTCCACAGTGGTTGCGGTGGGAGCCATGCCTCTGTCTTCTGCCCTGTATGGGCAGCTGTTGGGGGTCCACGCTGCTCTACATGTGCCCTTTATTAAGATCCTGGGCACCCTTCTGTTCATTGCTATTCCCATCTCTTTGGGCGTTCTGGTCAAACTGCGTCTGCCTGGCCTCACCCGTCTCCTGCTGATGCTCATCCGACCCCTGAGTGTGCTGCTGATGGTGGGAGGGATCTTTATGGCTTATCAGATGGGAGCCTCCATCTTGGCCAATGTGTGGCCCCACATAGTGGTGGTGGGAGTTACAGTGCCAGTGCTGGGACTGGGAGTGGGGGCTCTGTTGGCCCAGTTGGCTGGGCTTGACCCTCCTCAGAGGAAGACCGTGAGTATTGAGGTGGGCGTTCAGAACAGTCTGTTAGCCCTGGCCGTCATGCAGCTGTCATTCCGACGCACAGAGGCAGACTTTGCGTCCCAGGCTCCGTTCATCGTGGCTCTGAGCAGTACCTCTGAAATGCTGTTCCTAGTGCTAGTTCATCTGGCCCGGAACCACCTGTGCCCCCCAGCCAATCAGTGCGACGCCTGAGTGCAGCTGCTCCTGACCTGTGCCGTCTTTACTGTTGAATGCGGAGCTTTTTACTTTGCTCCTGTGGTGTTTGACAATTTTCATGAAACCAAAGGCCTTTAAATTTCCAAGACCTTTTGTGATGGTTTTACATGTGATTTTAAAAAGGACCTTGAGTAAACGTTCAGCTACTTCTAAGAGATATTTTTCTACCAAATTACTTTTGTACCAGTGTTTTGTACCAAGTTTACGGCAATCAATGTGTCTTATGGGCGGATTGTAAGTGGACAGTGGTGTAATTACTGTGTTGTGCATCCTTGTACTTGAACATGAGTCTTGAGGATTACATAAATCATAAAAGCTTGTGACATCAGACTTTGTCAGTATCTTCATTTTGTGTTATTGGGTTAAAACGTTTTGGAATGGCCCATGCAGATCACCTTTTTAAATAACCATAAGCTTTCATTGCTTTAAATCTCTAAAATGACCTAATTTTGTTTTTGTAGATTTTTTTTTTTTACATTTGTTTCCTTATTGGTGCTATTTAGCACCTTAGGGTATGGAGAGTTGCAGACACACCCAGTAACCGTAGACCTTTTCCCTTCATGTTAAACAAAGCAAGAAGAGCTGATTCTTGGCTCAGCTTTCACAGTTCACACCACTCGTGTTTCACTTGCTCAACCTGATAATATTTTCATAATCTCACAATTTGGCTATGCGGAAGTCATTGCGATAACTTTACTGGCAATAGGTTTGAAACCCTTGCTGATATGAAAATGGCCTAAAGCCCCATAATGTGTTTGTTTGTTGTTCAGTTCAAATCAAGAGTGCACTCGAGTGAATATGAAGATGGTATTTCCAGTTCCAGAGTTAGGTAGCAGGCCTAGTTAATAAGAAAGCTGAAGGAAATAAACATTACTTTGCAGTCTATAGTTAATATACATAGCATGTTTTTATGAATTTAGCATAAAATATTTTATCCAAATTTGTGTGTGTAAACGAGGTTAACTGAGAAAGGCCAAAACCCTATGAAGCATAACCCTAAGCTTTTTACTACTTTGTCTTAACCATCTTCTTAAAATCAACCTGTATGACCTGACAACAAGTAATAATACAGCTTAAAACAAGCTAAACAAACTCCTAAACATTTTAAATCTTTTTCTCCCAGCAACCCCCTATTCTACCCCTAGATAATACTGGTGACTGGCGATCCCTCTCCTACCTTACCATAGTCCAGTCTTATAAGGACAAGTATGTTATAGAACAGTAATGATATAGAAGTAGAAATATAGAAACAATTAACATGCCATAGCTTCATTAAAAATCTCACAATCTAGTTTGGATCCATTTATCAATAACTGGGCACTTGACTTGGGAATGACTTATAAGATCTAAACCATATTTTTAGGTTCTCACAGCAGAATTATTTATTCTTATTGCCATATTGAGGTTTTGTTTATTTGTGCATTCAATATGTCAGCAACATTCACAGTTATTCAGAATTACTTAGGCCTAGTGGAAACACATACAATTTTGTGAAAACATGATTGAAAAAATCCAAAATAATATTCTTGTAATACACAATACAGGATCTCGAGATTTTGAGTTGGTGACCTGCCACTGTCCCTGGTCCTGAA
Source organism: Periophthalmus magnuspinnatus (assembly GCF_009829125.3). Lineage (NCBI taxonomy): Eukaryota > Metazoa > Chordata > Actinopteri > Gobiiformes > Gobiidae > Periophthalmus > Periophthalmus magnuspinnatus. Next base: position 2,249,360 of record NC_047131.1, on the reverse strand, counting down.
GTGAACAAGCTGCTCTGGGGGTCCATGAAATGAACTCCATTACTTTTGTCAACTAAGTCTTTTCACAATTTATCTCAGCCTCCCCAAACCTGTAGGGGGCAGTAGAGCACGTTTAAAGCTGGTTGCAAAATACTATGAGGAAGAAAATTGCAATGAGCCCGCCAACGTCAACGACGAGTGAGAACCTGAGAAATGTATACGTTTTACTATTAAAATCAAATCATTTTCATTCCGTGTCATTATGGCTTTAACGCCCAATGCTTCGTGCAGTTTGATGTCACAGAAGAGACCTGTGTCCAGTTTATTCGGTGAGTTATTTTTAGTGAACAGTGTTGACAGTGACGATCAGCTGAATCTAATACATACAGCTATTAATAGGACGCACGGGGACGCACGGGGACGCACGGGGACGCACGGGGACGCACGGGGACGCACGGGGACGCACGGGGACGCACGGGGACGCACGGGGACGCACGGGGACGCACGGGGACGCACGGGGACGCACGGGGACGCACGGGGACGCACGGGGACGCACGGATATAGAGAGTTCAAGTGGGACCACTACAACTACTGACAACAACACGAGGATGCACTTAGCTTGAAAAGATGTTTACAGTTAATAGGTTTCTGAGATGGAGGATCATATAGACCTTCACAGTATAAATGCTCAGATTATGTAAAAATATGTATTTACCAGCACAACACAGACAGTCCCTGTGAATAATGAACTACATTTTTGGGGAGTATTAAATGTCACTTATTGTTTCTACTCAAAAGAGACTTCTTAAAGATTAATTAAGGTTACTTCTTTATACTTACAATAATATAAGCAACATGAAATTGACTAAAAAGTGAACTTTTGTCTTTGTCTGCAGCTGGCCGTGTTGTGAAGCGGCTGAAGTGTGAAGGACCGCTGCAGGAAGCGGCTGTCCGACTTCTGCTGCAGAATCAGAGTGTGAAGGATCTGCTCACTGAAATCTCATTCAATGTAATATCACACAGGCCTGCTTAAGTGAAATGGCTTTTGTTATATTACTGCTTGTCTATGTTTGTATTTTTTGTACTTTGTTTATACCTGCATTACACTTTCAGAATTCATCCACACCGAGTGGCTCTACAGAATGTCCACTCATTCCCTCAGCTGTGTCTGCTTCTCTTCTGAGTAAGTGCTCTTTGACAAAAATATATGATGCCATCAATTAGGAAAATATGTTTTGTTCATTGTTCTTGTCTCACCTCTTCTTGTCAACCTAATCTTGTGTCTTGTCACATCTCATGGTATTTGTGTCTTGTACCAACTCCTGCTATTATTTTGTTATTAAAAACATATTATAAATAATAAGAAGTAATACTAGGCAGCTAGTTAATTCTATATTTGTGTTTACAGTGGGTGAGCTGAAGCATGAGGCTGAGCAGCGCCATGTTTCCCTGACAACTGTGACAGTGGCAGCGCTTGTGCCAAAACTGAAGGAGCTAACTCACACTAAAGAGGAGATACTGCCAGCTACATGCAGAGTGAGCGTCTATAAAAGGAGGAATTTCCCCATTTAATTCACCATTCACTTATTTAGAAGTAGATACAATTTTCATTAAATATTGAATTCCATTTTTTTTTTACTGTGGGTAAAGTCAGGTCTCAGTTTGAACCTGTGGAGTATAGACAGGGTGTGATATTTCTCACATCGTATCAGTTTTGCTGAGTTGCTTTTTAACACAGTACTGTGACCACATAACTCAGAGATGTTGGTGCATCCTGTAGAAAATGTAAAACCAGGTAAAAATCATAAACGTAAATGTATCTGGTGCAGGCCCAGCTGTGTCACCTGTTGTTGGAGTCGAGCCATGAACTGTTGTCCCAGGGGGCGCTATGTCCCAAGCTGCTCTGGAAGGAGCTCACCAGGGAAGAGGTAAGCAAGAAATAAAGCATTTATTTATATGGTTAAATATTCTTCAAATTTCTATATTTACACCTAAATAAAATCAAAAATATCTTGCTGTTGTTGGATTCTTTTGTGTTCACAGAATTTCCCAAAATTGGAAGTGGCATTCTATCTTCATTCTTACAACATTATCTCTCTCCAGTATATTTTGGAAAGGTGTGTTTTTTCATTTTTTACATTATTCTTTATTCTCACTGTTTAATACGTTGCCATACCATATACATGTTTTATGGTTGTAGTCCAAGAGGTACATCTCTTTGTTATTTAAGTAAAATGTAGATTGAATTGAATGAAAGTTATAATTTTATACAGTTTAAAGATGTACTATTTAACTTTTCTAATTTATGGTCTGTAACCTGCTTGTCGCAAAGATATGTTTTTGATTTATGTTGAATGTTTTCCTGTATGGCATTGAAGCTATATATCTCCATGGAGACAAGCAGATGACACCACCTGACCAAGTTGCATGTCAAATCTGTGGAGAGGCAACCCCACTCACAGAATGTGTGCTATTTTTAGCATTAAAAATAGTAGTATTCCCATACTGTGGAACATTCCAGGCAAAGGACTAACATCTCCATACAGACAAGCCAGTAGCATACCTTCCACCAGAAAAAGTACCCTGTGCACCTGTAAAATAATAGTATAACATAATCACAGTTGTACTACTTTTTTTTCCTTATCATTGCTCCAAGGGTTTGTAATATTTACACAGAGTGAGGAAAGTTGATGTAACGTGCTGTATGTTGTTTGTCATTTCAGTCCTGGAGTGAGGCCCTGGCTTGTGTCAGAGCTAAAGGCCCTTTGCAGCTGGAGTCCTGGAGAAGTCGAGACTAAAAAGGTCCAACAGCGTGTCCTGATATGTACGTGCATCTCACACCTGTCTGTAACCTAGGATTTCTAATTGAAATGAATGTTTTTTTTTAATTAAAAAAAAAAAACATTCATATGAATGAATGGTTTTTTGGAACAATCCTGGGACTGACACAGATTGCTGTATAGAGCTTGAAATTGCGTCATCACACATTGTCAGAATTTTTAGTTCAGCCTAGTGTTAAACCAGTGGAGATTTTAAGATGCTAAATATTAAATTTAACCTGCATTCAAATGTAGAGTCTTAATTGTATTTACCAGCAGTGACCCAGCTACTTATCTGGCTGTTCCACCACATCTTTTTTGTTAACTTTTTAATATAGTAATAAGTATAAGTACAAGTTTTTCACATTCAATCCCGTGTTCTGTTGTCCTGAGAGTAAGACTTGAATCCATCTGTGTCATGTTCACAGTGCCCTCATACACTGTATTTTTCAGTGGTGCTGCAGGTCCTGATAGGAGCTGCTTTTGATGCCAGTCAGGAGGGAGTGTCTCAGAACAAGAGACTGTCTGGACTCTGCAGCTCTGTCCTGGACCACATGCTCTTTTGTGAGTCACAAACGCACGACAAAAATAAAACACAGCCTAATCACTTAAAGCAACATAAACTCGACAAATGCACATTTTTCAGGGCTTCTGGAGACTGTTGAGAAAAGTGAGACCACATCACCTGCAGCAACAGGACCACAAACATGGTTCAAGCACATTTTACTTAACAGTTTAAAAGAATATTGTTTGGCCATATTTATAGATTAGAGATTACAATCCACCATTGAATATTTAGTACATGAGTTATTGCAGTGTGACATGGAGCCAATCAGTCTGTGTTTTTTGGAGGTTGTCGTACGCTAACTGTAGTTAATAACATAAAGATTCTTCCAGCATTGCAACCTGAACCTTGCTGGTTAATTTCAGAATCTCCATATAGTTTCTCAAATCTGAAACATAGTGATCTATACGTTATGTTTTTATACCAATAGTGAATTTGATTTTATTGTTTTATCCAGGATTGAGTTGTTTGACACGACTCTGTGTGGAACGCTGGTGTCCACAGAAGCACTTATGCGTTTTTTCAAACACTGCCTCACAAAATCTCTCACCTATCAGCCTCGCCTCACAGGTAAAGACCACATTATGTTTAACTTCTAGGGGTGGGACCAGATTCTGCTAGATTACCCTGCAACATAAAACACAAGATTATGCACAAGTGGAAAATTATCTTGAGATTATTATTATTTTTTGCCTTTGACACCTCTTGAGAAATTACAAAATACTACAATGAGAGACAAAAATAGGAAATAAAATCAAAATTGTGTGTCCATAATGGTGAACTGAACAATTTATTAACTATAAATTATGTGAAAATCTTATCTTGTTTCGTTCTCGTCCACCCAATCTTGTGTCTTGTGCTAACATGTTTTCACATTATTTCAGTGTCCTCTGCCATCACTCTGCAGAACGAGTGGACCTTTGCTAAAACCAGCCCCCTGCTCACAAACCTGTTTCGTCAGGTAACTCTTATATTCAATTCGGTCACTTTAATATTGTTAACATACAGTTATGTGTTACTATATTATGTTTTGATACACAGACCTGTGTTTTGGAATTAAATTAAAACTTAAATATAACACAAATTAGCTTTACTGCCTGTGTTAAAACATACCTTACTTAGTTTCTATAGTAAAAGCTTAGAGAGCTTACCCTGCTTCTGTTTGTTTAGGTAATACATCATAAGAGCTTTCCTTCTGTCCATTTCTCTGCATCGTTATACATACTGAAACATAGTTAGTTAGTTAGTTAGTTAGTTAGTTAGTTAGTTAGTTTATTCAGACACACATAGAAAAATAAATAAAACATTGTCACAGTCACATACACAGAATTTGTTCATTGTGACTGAAAGGCATTGGAGCTAAGCTTATTTATGCCTGCCTAATTCCACATATCAAGAATAATATACATAGAGTCATGCAATCAATCCATTTTTAATCTAAAAGTCTACAGCCAATTCTGTCAATAAAAAAGTAGTTTGGAGCGAATTTCTGACTTTGGAAGAATAAATTAAATAGCACTGCTGAAATGTTTGTTTTGTTTATATTCATGAAATTAAGATTGATTTCATTTGAAACCATTTTAAATAGTTATCCAACCTTACCATGTTTTGTTTTTTTTTGTTTTTTTTCAATTTTTTTCTCCTTTCACTATTTCATTTTAAGTTATAACATGAACCTTTATATTTCCCAGCATTAACGTGGAATACTTTTCGTAACCCTTTACAATAAAGGTGTACAAAATACTTGGTAGCACCAGTCATTTGTTGCTATTTACTGTATCTTAAGCCTCATAATATAATTGCCGTTCAGTTATTTTTTTGGCCAAATTTACTTTTCTATCTCATTCACACTCCTGCTGCGTATGTAGGTATCATTGTGTCTGTCCTCAACCAATTAAAAAGATTTTTACAGCCAAAAATATACTAAGTCATTTTATTGACATAGGCGGTTTATTTTCATAATTTTCTGAAAAACTTTGAAAAATGGCATATTTTTTATGAGGATAAAAGATATAAAATATGATTGTTCTCTGTTTTGCCTAGCTCACTGTGGTATTCAGTATGGAGCAGCTATTTTCTGACCTGCAACAAATCTTATCCACTCACGAAGTGAACTGGAGACATGTGCTCAGCTTCCTCTCCACTGTGCTGGTCTATAACTCCTCTGCCCAAACCATTTTCACAGGTAAGCCATACCTAAAACCGGTTTGGCAAATATTTGAGTCTTGAGGGTTAGACATTGTCTATATGTCATGGTTCTGTTTGCGTTTTTGTCAGAGATGTTGGATGATTTGCTGAGAGCTGCTTTTCAAAGTTACGATCTTGAGAGTGTCATAACGGCCTTTTTACTGGCACGACAAGGAGCCCTGGAAGGACCTGCAGTGTTCCCCTCCTACAGTGACTGGTTCAAGGTTAATATTGATGTACTAGGTAACTTTACTGGTTCCACCACCTGCTTGTCTCAATGGTGGTGTTATTGCATTGCTTTGAGTGTCCCACAGCATCGCGTTAAACGTGTCATGAATTCACTATTATTTTGTTGCAAAAACAAAAATCATTTAAAAATATGCATTCTTACCGTGAGCGGGCTTGACTCTCCACAGATTTGACCTGGTAGTGCCACTTGCTTGTCTCCATGTGGATTGATATGTTTAATACCATACTGTGTAACAGTCCAGGCAAAGTCTCCATGGAGATAAGCATGTAGCAGACGCTTCACTAGAAAAGTTACACTGTCCACTTTTGAATATGGTAAAACTGTCCAATTCTTTTTATTTATTTATTTATTTTTATTTTTTTTTTTTTGAATAGCGGTTTAATTGGTCTCTAGTCACTATTATGTGATATTTACAATTTCTTAATCTGAATAAAATACAATTTCTCCTTTGTTTACTGATTGATCTCTTACATTACTTACGTTACATTTCTTCTTGTGCTGGTTCTGCTTTTAAAAAAAAATAAAAAATCTAAGCTAAAAAGTACACTTTGTCCCATAGAAATGCAGTATTACTAATGTTACCTGTTTTATATTGGACTTTCAGAAGTGTTTTGGGGGGAGCAGTAGCCCTCATGGGGGCAGTAAGAAAGCTCTGGTGTTTCTCCTGAAATTCCTGTCTGACCTGGTGCCATTTGAACCCCCCCAGTACCTGAAGGTAACAGCCATGTAACTCTATGCTATATATTTATTTATGCATACAAAGATACCATTTTGTGTTTAAGAAGTTAAGATTTTGAGATACACTTTTTAAGTATTGTGTTTTAAGTTGAGGTATTTGATTTCTTCTCTGTTTTGTTTACTGTGCAGGTTCATATGCTCCATCCTCCATTTGTTCCAACGAAGCATCGCAGTCTGTTCCTGGAGTATGTGTCCTTGGCCAAAACCAGGCTGGCAGACCTTAAAGTAAACATTTACTTAACTGTTACACCAAGTACCAAGAAAAAAGTTAAATAGTATGCCATAGAGCTCAATCACCCCATTAAAATTTGCATACATTTTTCCACACGCTTAGAAAGCTCATCTGTGGTGACTATTGAAAAATAAAATGCACACTTTTTTAAATTTACAATATATTGTAAATTGTATGTACATTCATATAAAAACATTTAGCATATTTTAGGCTTCAAATATGTTTTTTGGACCGAAAGTAATTTCATTATACACATTAGTTACTACATAGCTGATTAGCCTCCTTTTTTTGTCCCATAAACATTTTTCCTAAAAACTTTTCACTTTTACTTATGAAAGCTCAGCCAGCAATGTGGTTTGTTGAGATTCATTACTCAAGTACTTTTATTATCTTTGCACTGTACAACAATAATACATCAACAATACATACAGTGCATACTTGCATAGTACTTTTTTGGTGCACTCAAAGTCATTTTACAATTAAACAGTAAAAATAACAGATGACTCCTTTAGATTGTAAATTGTAGCCTGTTTTTGCTTTGTGCAGGAGTCATTGGAGGACATGGGCCTTTATGAGGATGTGTCTGCAGCACCAACAGAACAGGTAGCAGCACCATTTGTACTGGAAACCTTTTAGCCTACATTAAACCACCATTTACTCTGCATTACTGCTAGAGCTATTAAACAGTTTTGAATATTGCATTAGAGTTCAGAGTGGTTGTACTTGAACTGTTGTTTGTACAGGCTCAGTGTCATGAGGTGCAGGATGTGGAAAAGGCTGTGTCTCTGTTTGAGAGCACAGGGAGGATCTCAGCCACAGTCATGGAAGCCAGGTAAATTTACCCAGTCATCTGTATAATCACATCAAGCCATAGCAGACAATGGTTTTGAAATGAGTAAAACAGATGTTAGTTTACATTTGTTGGTGGCCTATCAACCTCATCTTACCTGTGAATATTCTGGGACAGTATTTTCAGGCGGCCATATTTTTTGACCCGATTTCTACCTGCTCTACTGGCTCCAAGAGCGGTTAGTATACTTAGTTATATTTCCATTCAATTATCAACATGACTCTTCAACACAAATGAGGCAAAGCTTTACATTTATTTCCTGTATTATTATAGCTTCCTTCCAAAGAAGATGCTCGCATGAAATTCATAGAAGCACTGAAAAAGTAATTTTCTGTATTTTTAAGCTTTTTTTCATCATAATATTTCTTGGCATAACTGGTTTATCCTTTGTCTTCAGAGCAGATAAGATTCCCCAGGTTCAGTACTCTTCATATGTGACGTCCTGTAAGAAAGAAAAGCAGAAAGACACAGGTACACCTCAATCCCATTCATCTACATACAGTATATGTTTGTGTTGGAGCAGTGACTCGATGTGTTGTTGTAGTTTCAGACTCACATGATTGTCCTGTAGATGTCCTGAGAGGTCAGCTCAACTCTATTAGAGAGATGGTTCTGTCTGAGGACCAAAGAGGTAGGAATAACTTTCATCAGATGTGGTTGGACTTGGGCTAAGACTAAAAGTCCTTATTTCATACAGTAAATAGAATGAAACTAAATATACAAAAACATGTTCATGTTGAAAAACATGTGTTTTTCAGTTATGGCATTAGAAGGTAGGTCAAATTAAAAAGAACAAGAAAAAGTGTATTTCTAGAAAAAATCAAAATGTCTATACAATAATTTGGTACAAGCAAAAAGAAACTCTAGAAGGCAAATGTTGAACCGGTGAATGATATGATTTTATACATTTTGTCCTCAGAGCTGTCGGCGCTGATATCCCGGATGTCCCACACTCTGAGTGTTCTCTGTCCTCCTCTGTCCGGTCAGACTGATGTGGTCCCACTGCACACGGGCAGCCCGCTCCCTGACCTCCATGTACAGGTGTGTAACATCTTCACCTGTCAACAACTAGCACAGTGTGTCATTATAAATGCATGTATTTGTTTATTCATTTTTAAGGTGGTCAATATGATTCTGAGGAGCTTCTGTCAGTGTGTTTTGGACACATCCAAAGAACCACCCACAAAGTAAGCATTCGGTGAATGGAGTGTTTGAAATTAAGTCTTTTAATTGCAGTGCAGGTAACAGTAATTTTGGGACCAGGAAGAAAATGGCAAATTACATTTTTTGCTATTTTTAAAAAAATGCATCATATCTGTTTACTGGACATATTGGGTAGCTAAAATGTTTTAGTCCTCAAGAAACACTGCATTTAATACAGCACTTAAACACTAGCTTGGCTGGTCAAGACTTCACACTTTTCCTGTACTATCCAGAGGCATGCTACAGTGTATACTAAACTATACAAATATCATTCAGCCTGGATTTTACATGCTTCATAAATATTGATTTGGTGCTGGAAATTAGTGGTTAGAAAACACATAATAAGTGACGAAGGTTTAGAAGTGGAGGAGATCCAGAAAACCCCCAAGTCCTTTGTTGTTCATTTTAAATAGTTGTAAAATGCCTCTAAATTTAAATACATTTATGAAAGAGAAATATTTCTCTGTGTTTCTACATAAAGTATTTTATCATGGATGCTAACTAAACCTCTTCTTTTCAGACATATCTGGGCCTCCAGATTTGTGTTGGCATTGACTGAAAACAGACCAGTGTTTTCCTGTCTGGTGCACAGGCTGTGGGACCTCTTTCATAACCAGGTTTGATGATGTCACTCCTCTAATTACTGTCATTATTCTGAAAACCATAGACTAAAACCTCCAGGTGTGTTCAGGTATCCTCTCTGAGTGCTGTTCATGTACTGGGGCTGGCAGTCTTGTTGGTGCATATACATACCTGCTCTAGCCACTGCCCCCTGGTGGAGTTTCAGCCAAGTGCACCCAGACCTCTGTGTGCGACCGAGGCTCTGTGCTCTGGGCTCCGATGTGACACCCATACACACATGCTGTTCAGCCTCAGGTAAGCCCAATGAAATCTTGAAATGTTGCATCTTAATGTAATGTGACGTCTTTCTTCCCTTTCTGTGTCAGGTTTTGTCTTGTGGCTGTCTGCTATAGCATGAGCAGTGGAAACGCAGATCTAGACCAGCTCATTCCCAGCAGTGTGTATAAAAAGGTGTTAACTTTTAGATTGCCTTTTCAATATTCACACTGCCTACACATCACATTAAAAGGCTAAACTAGACCAGGACTAAATGGACTAGAATAGGACCAAACTATGTCTACATTAGGACTATACCAGAGCAAAACCAGGACCAAACCAATGTAAAATATGTGAATACAGCTGTCAATCTTCAGTCCATAGACACTGTCATTATAAGCAAACACGGACAGCTTTTTTTATATAGTATTGGTCAGCTGTCAGTCACTAATTATATTTTTTATTGCCTTGATTTGCTGGTTGTTTTCAGCTGCTGTACCTTGTCCCGCGGTTGTTGCCTCATGCCCGGATGTCTGTCTCTGATGAGTCTGTGGGTGACGCTCCTGTCACATGGGCAAGAGCCACAGAGGAGGAAGGGTCCTGGAGGAACACTGCCCTTAGTCTGTGGAGGAACCCTGCCTTTCGGTCCCTCCAGCTCAAAACACAGTTCCAGGTAGTTGTACAAAATGTTTATGCAGAAGATTACTGTTAAGAATTAGATAAAGCAAGATGACTACTTAAAGGAGCATATGTAGCCTGCATTCTTACAGTTTGAGTATTAAAGTTGGCAACTCAGTCAAGAAACTCGCGTGAGACTCTGAGATTCTGCTTTCTGATTGAATTTTTCAGTTGTCTTGAGAACCAAAATGCCAAATTATATCATAAACAACATGGCTATAATGCCCAATGTTTTTGTAAATAAGAATAAGTCAGCATTACAATTGGTAACAGAGCTATATTTGGTTTGAGCATGTCTGCCTTGTATCTATGAACACCGTTATGGAGTTTGTTGTGGAAAAATTACAGTTCTAGATGAAAAGTAATCCATTTACGAAGCTCGGTGAGTTTTGCAATACAGGAAAAAAAAAGGTTTATTGTTTGTTGCAGCAGATACAGACAGGACAGGGCCCAGGCCTGTCCTGGCCACCGACTCGTGGCCTCCCGGCCTCTCCCCAGTTCCCCTCTCCCTCTAAGTCCAAGTCTCAACAACCCACCCACCAGCCACCTCCCCGAGCATCCGAGCTCTCACTATTTTATACCAGAATGACAATGCTACATACATTTCAAAGCAGAGTGACTTTTGTTTCACACCCATATGATAATGAACTTTTACACTTAGACAGGTAGAACAACAGCGAGTTTCTTGTGGGATGGAGACAGAGCTTCACACATGTTAATGTCTGGTCTGGGTCTGGCAGACTGACACAGATCAAATGCTTTTTAAATACACAACATGACTATACTTAAATTTCTATCACAGAGTTTAAAATCAAAATCTTGTATATAGTTTCTTTTAACTCTTATGGTTTGTTTGTTTTTTCAGTAGCTAATGGAAATTTAAATAAAAACAGTTGCTTTTCTTCCTGTGGTCTACATCTGTACCAGGCTATAAATGCATTACTTTTTTGACATACAACAAACAGATGAGAGGATGCACATGTGCCACATTCACACTGACAATAGAACTAAAACAAGCCAGACAGCACAAAAAATAACAAAAAAATATATACAACTAATAGTAAAAATTGTAATAAAATAGTAATAATAGCACTACTTTTGTAAAATTAGTTCAGATTAGAGATGGCATAGTTCACTTGTTAAGCCCTGCACACCACTGTTGTGACGATTAACTCTGTTGTGATAATGATGTTTTTTCACTGTTAAAAAATATTGATTGGAGTGGTGCTTTTTCACTACACCAGATTAGTAAACACACATTTTATTGCTTGACACATTTGTAGTAACTGTTTTTGTTTTGTTTGTTTTCTTCCTTTTTGTAGCTAACCTTTTCAGAATGGCTACATAATGAGCTCCAAGTTTGCAGAGGTGACGATGCCCTGTCTGATCCTGAACGGTAAGTCAAAAATTTGTTCCTAACTGATCATCATTTGAGTTTAGACAAAACATTTTTGTCTCTAAAGGCAGGACTACCATGAGTGGACATTCACAGAGCTGTTCCTGCCCCTCCCCGAGCAGGAGGGAGGCTTTGGAGGAGAAGTGAAGACTCTCTGCTGCCAACTGCTCGATGCTGTCCTCGATAAGTCAGTGCAATTTTGTGTCACCTTTATTTTATTTACAAGTTTTCATTGTTCACCTCACTGTGCAACACCATACAACAGAATATTTATGTAATATTGTTGGCATATTTCAGAAAGCATATTTCACAAATTATAGCAAAATAATACAAAAAATTATATTCACAATTTTTATTTTTTGTTTTAGATTTTGCTGTAAATTGTTCAGTAACGATATTACATAATTATTTTGTTGTTTGGTGTTGTACAGTGAGGTGAAATATGGTGCAAATCGCAGAGGAACACTGTCAATTCTTCCAGACATCATCTCTAGGTTGCAGGTATGTGTTTATCAAATTTTTACTCAGGCTAAGGCCAACAATAAATGAACTAATTGTGACTAGACAACTGTAAAAAAAAAAAAAACATTTTAAAATTTTTTGGTATCTGGGCTATACAACTATACTACTATACTTTTTATAACAAAATGTCAAAAAATAATAAACTATTTTCTTCATGATGTATTCTTTTTTTATCTATTTGGAAGCCACCAGTCACCATATTTCAACCTTTATTCAGTCAAAACATATATTTAAAGTTTAGTAGAATACAAATAATCTTTTGACAAGATGACAAATCAAAAAATGAATCACTGACTAGACGACTACTAAAATAATTATTTGCAGCCCCTAATCTACAACTGTTGAAGCATTATGGCGCTCACTATCTCGAGTACTGTGTTCACAGACGTGTATGTATGATGTTTGGCTGTCTGGACGCTCTGACAGACCCGAAATAGGACGGCTCGCTTTTGAGCTGCTGTCCCACAGGATGTCTTCTGTCCCATCAGCTTCTCCCAGCACCAGCTCAGAGCTTGTCCTGCATCGCACTATGCAATCATGGAACAGGTCTGTCATCATTTCTATTCTGATAGTAGTGTTTTATCAGACTTACCTTGATGATGATGGTTTTGCAGAGTGTTCCTGGCCCTCCCTTCATCACTGTTCCTGTCTGCAGCAGTGGAAGGAGACAGGTCCACTCTGGAGTATGATCTCCTAATAGAACACATCAATCAGCACCAGGTCTGCCCCCCCCCCCTCTGTTCATAAAGTTTACATTTTATCATTCTGTATTGGTTATATTATTTTTTTTTTAGAGAATGGTGTGTTGTGCTGACAACGTGCTGCCCTGTCATACAACTACACACATAATTAAAGTAAGAGGGGTGATACAGGGGCAGTTCTACATTTAAGTTAATACACAGAGGGATAGTTCCTCGTGAATGAGGAGAATCTCAGGACACTGTACACTGAGCTACACTGTGTGATTGTGTCTGTCTCACAGGGAGTGTTGTGTGCAAATGCTCACCTTAAGGAGGATGAGAAATCTCAATGGTTCAACATAGCTTGGTCTCAGTTCATCTTTCGGTGCCCTCTGCTCCTTGTCTCCTCTATGGTATGGCTTTTTGAAAACCTATTTTATTAAAATAAATATAGTTAAAGTAATAGCACCTTTAAGGGGAACTCTAAGGAAGAGTAATATCGGTCACTCAGTAGAAATGCTGTTAATTACACTATTAATATAACTGCCTCAGTCTTAAAGCACACACATCTTTAGCTGAGCTACTATGTGCTTGTTGTACGTGCAGTACTGGTGGGATCACATATGTGCGTCCCTGTACTACATGTGGAGGCGCTACCCTCATCTGCTTGCCCCGCTGTCTCAGTGCCACCAATGGGCTCAGAGGTGAGACTCATATTTATAATGTTGTGCTCTGCTCTGTGTGACCACATGTCTCTGTCAGGGTTTTGTGTGGACAGATAGAACCCACCCCCTCAGCTCCACCTCTGCAGTTGGCGGCCTGTCTGTATCGGGCCCTACACGACTGTGAACGTCCCAATAATGCTTACATTTCAGTGCTGCGACAAGAGCAGCAAAGTGAGGTGGGTAAATTGCATGTACAGAATTAATATAAAGTTGCGTCAGTGATTTAATATTATGACATTCTTCATTTTACTATTTGATATAGTCATTAGTTTATAAAGTTCCTGCTGCATAGTATGTGAAACAGCTAGGGTGATTGATATGATCAAATGGAAGACTTGTCACATCAAATTGTAATAACTATGTTCACCTTTTTCTCAGGTTTTGGTCTTCCTACTTTCTCTGTGTGTCAACCGCCACCTGTCGTCCTTGCTGCATCCTGAGGTATTGCATGAAAGAGCACATACAAACACACAACTTAATATTTACTGATTTACCTGACCTGTTGAAGTAGTTAACTATAGTGTTGGATGGGATTCTATATATATGTAACCCTTCTGACCTGAAAATCTCTACTTACTGTCAAATATAACTTCAGCTGTAAACATTAGTCCATATGGTATTTAATGGGACATCCTTTATGATTTTGACAATGTATTTAATTCCTCAGACAAAACGTACGCATACAGCTGGGACATGCACTGCTCTGCTCAGTGAATTGGTGCACTCTTCTGACTGGCTAAGCATCCTTAAAACTAATGGTATCACATCATGCTACTGTATTTCAGTACAACACATATGGTGTCTATAGTCATTAGTTTCTTTTCTGTCATGACCAGAACAAGGAGTTTATCAGCCTGCTGCCATGTTGGTGTCAGATGATATGAATCGGCTAATGCCATGGGCTTTTTACAGGTATTTATGCAAAATGCTGTATATTTTTACTCATTAATATGAAAAGTATTAAACTTAAAGTACTTATAACAGGTTAGACTAGCCAGTTCACTAAAACATAGTTAACCTCATTATATTTAAGATTTTACTAAAAATTTTAGTAAAATCTTAGATCTCACCGCTTCTTGCATTTTTGTACTATCACTTAACTAATGTAAAACTATGATGAATATTCACCACAGGTACTACCCACCAAGCTAACTCATGATAAAAAAACCCATAAAAACCTGTCATGTACACTTTAATGTGTAAGTAATAAGTTGTTAAGTGTTTGTTATGGATTCCTCTGCAGCCTCTTGTGTCAGCAGAGTTCAGACTTCTTGAATAAAGCGGTGCGTTGTCCAGGCTTCATCCACACTGCTGTGCTCCATTACATCAGTCTTCTGCGCCTCTTCATCGACGGACATACCCCCACACAGACGTCCAACCAGGTTATTCCCTCTACGGTTGATCTTAATTATAAGTAAAGTGCAACTACACAATATATTAACAGTACAAATATACTCCTCTCTCAGGTGGGGCCTTCAGAAGTAGTGGTCCAAAGTAAAAAGCTGTTGTTAAGATGTATATCTCAGATGTCAGGTTTTGCTCTGTCGTCCTCTCACCGCAGACAGGTAACTTGCTTATAGTGAAAATAAAACAGACTCTGCACCTTCCCCTCTCACCTGCCTCCTCTCACGATGCCCTGCCCTCAGCTGCAAGACCTGTGTGCCGAGCTGGACCCTGAAGTCACAGCCGCCCTTGGTTACCATGACAACCTGAGCCTCAGCCCTGAAATGGACTTCATCTGACCACACCAAAGACTGCTGAAGTTAAAAACTTTTATTTACAGCACAAATGCCCATTAGAAATTAAATATAAATAACTTAATAAAATATGTCTCAATTCAGCCATCTGAAGACATTAGTGTAATTGTTATCAGTTAACATTCAACAGGTAAAAAAATGCATAGTTCACCACAGTTCTGTAACAGAGGCTTATAGGCTTTTCAATAACAGGGATACCAACATTTGTCTATTGTATGTACGTTCAGTTAAGCAAGGGACATTCAGATACGAATATTTAAAAACCCAATCGGCAATGGTTTGTAATATGAATAATCTCAATAAAACTTTGTTAGTAACAATCCTCAGTCTCTGCACTCATTTTGTCAACACATAAGGGTCTGTTTAAACATGAGGTACCATCACTGACTGTCCTGTATGGGTGAGCCACTTCACTTTTCAGAGTTTTTATTGACGTCAGATTAGTCCTCTGCTATGTGGGACAGTACTAACAGGGTCTTGCGTAAAGGACAGCCCCCTGCTGAGTGTTAGCCCATGTCCTGAGCCCTCCAAAGTACTTTTACTCTCAGTGTGATCTGGAGTCAGGACCCCTGCAGTCATCTGTCCTGTCTGTGTGGCACCACCTCTCTGCTCTGGGTTATGGTCTGCAAGTCGGAGTAGGGGGATTGCTGCGGCCCTCTGGGCTCTGGCTGGGTCAGTGGGTGCACCATGGACATGTGCACGTTGAGGTTGTGGGCCTTTTCAAAGCGTTTCTCACAGATCACACAGGCAAACTCCAGCTCTGCCTCTGCTTTGTGTTTGGTCATGTGATACTTGAGAGAGGCGCGCTGTCGACATTGAAACCCACACACCTCACATCTGAAAACAGAAAAGGGTTAATAAAATTAAGTTTTTAAACACAGAGACACATAGGCTTAGTCTCCATTTAGTTTATGGTCAACAAAAAGCTCATGTCTGCTGAGCCAATAGCAAAGACCTGTTACCAACCGAGTTACTCAGCAGTCACATAAGCGCTCCTTTCAAATCCGTTTGTGTGTATTTATGTCTATTATGGCACAGGAGGTACCAGGCAATAACAGGTTTAAAGACTAGATGTGTCACTGTGGTACTCACTGTAGCGGCTTTGCCCCTGAGTGTCTCATCTGGTGCACTGACAGGTGCTTCCTCTGTTTGAATGTCTGCCCACATTCGTCACAAATGTAGTTTCTTTCCTCTGTTGAAATTCAAAGACTTAAAATGTACAACTGATGTGCATTGTATTGACTAAAATCAATCAAGTTTGCAATAGTGACTTACAAAATAAATCCAATACAAAAATCGCACCTGTGTGTATGAGTTTGATGTGGCGCTGCAGGTAACGGTCGATCATGAACACCTTGTTGCAGCCTGGATGGGGACAGGGGCGCTCCTTTACCTCCTCATGGTGTTCCCGAATATGTTTCTGCACAACAGCACATTTCACACTGACTCTCACTGTGCAGGAGGTTATATTATTGGCTCACCTTGAGTCCATCAGGGCCTCTGTAGACAGCAGTGCAGCCCAGATAGGGGCACTTGAACATACTGGGCAGCTCCTCCCTGATAAAACACAAAGTAACAATGCATTCGAATACACTACACTAGAAAATGTGAGTACTGCTATGTCTTTTCCCACATTTGGGATACCTTGTTTTTATTATACCATAGTAATTTTGTTATTTTAAAATAAACCAAAGCATACACAATTCCCCAAGTATTTTGTAAATCTGTACCCTTTGATTTTAAACTTGTTTTTCCAGCCGGGTTTGGGTCCTGGTTTGTTTCTGACAGGTGGCTCATCTGTTGAGTCCTGGCTCTGCTTCTTCTTTCTTGAGACTCTGGGTATTATTTAAGGATTACTTTTCTTTTTAATACTTCCATGATTTTTGCTGTAAAAAACACAGGTGTCCTTGTACCTTTTGTTGGAATAAGGTTTGAATAGCTCATCGTCTGGTCCCAGTGTGCTCTCCTCAGCCTCACCTCCCATCACCATTCTAGACAATACCACATGTACGTAGCTTCAGTGAACAGCAGGGGGCGTTATGGATGGAGATTGTGTATTTGGACGAACTCACCTGTCACAGAGCTCTTCCTCTTCTGCCTCTTCAGACTGAGGGAATGAAAAGAGTGGGGCCTCCTCTGGTTCTGACAGATCTGCATCAGCTAAAGGAAAGCGGAAAAGACAACACAAATGCTCTCTCATTTTATAGATATGCAACAATTATGTCTATTATATGTTGAGATTTTGTTAAAACTTTTGTAGCCTAATAACAATGATGGCTTCTAGGTAAAAGATTTATGAATATTGTTTTATTGACAAAAAATGTAAACATTTTGATTCAATATC
Organism: Periophthalmus magnuspinnatus; assembly: GCF_009829125.3. Lineage (NCBI taxonomy): Eukaryota > Metazoa > Chordata > Actinopteri > Gobiiformes > Gobiidae > Periophthalmus > Periophthalmus magnuspinnatus. The sequence goes on along the minus strand of NC_047131.1, from coordinate 2,231,598 downwards.
GTCACTGTCTGTGTCTGCATTATACAATATCTTTTGGCATGTGTTTTAGAGTCTGTATATATTATGATTAATGATGGCATACAAACCCTCCTTGTTGCTGCAGTTGTTAGGCTCTGAGCTCTCTACATGATCTTCTTGGTTCAGAGGACTCTCCTCTGTGGTATCCCCGTCTCCCTCTTGTTCTGGTTCGGGACAAGAAAAGTACGTGTCCATTTCATAACTGTGTCCGTCTCCACAGCCCCACAAGGCCCTGACTGAGCCCCTGCACTGACTCTCCAGCACATCCATCAGGGCAGGACAGGAACTGCAGGCCCCAGCGTGATGGTGGGCCCAGGACACCAGGCTGTGGAGACACTGGTGATCTGATGTGAAGCACCACGGCACTGGAACACATCCATACAGAGTTAGAATGTTATTGCATTTGTCAAGTTGAAGTTAAACTTCTTCTCTAGTAAAAAACAAAGGTGTTACTGATATTGCGACATGTTATGCATTACTTTGGGAAGCACAACAATTATCAGGGCACAACAAGTACCCTATAGTGATTATGTACTAGGATACGCATACGCAGATTGAAATCAATAAACTTCTACGACTATTCTGTTTATTTATAGGGATGCACCTATCCAGCTTTTTCACTTCTGATACCTATACTGATACTTTGACTTAAAGTATCTGTTGATTCCCATTATTAGCCGATACCAGAGTACGGATGGAAAGTATTTCCTTAAAACACAGTTAATTACATATTATTATCACTTGTTAATCATTGAAATCACAACGGAACAGCTTCATATGAATAAAAGTTCTAACCTTATGAGACAACCTAGGCCAAAATCAGCATGTAAATAGTTATATTACATCTAATTAAAAGGTCCAACCAGGATACTGGCTTAACCGATATCATGGAAAAGATATCCAATCCAGCAAATTTTTTTGTATTGACGCAGATATATTGACGGTGCATCTCTAGTTATTTACATTATGGTAGTTTACATTTGGCTACTCTGCTGTAATATTTTGAAATATGCCTTACTTTCACGCTGTTCAAGAGGCTCCACAGACTTCTTACTCTTTCTGAAATAAATAAATAAATAAATAATGAAAAGACAATATTCATCTAAAACTGACCTCCTTTTGGTTGAAACTCACCTGCGTTTCTCTTCACCCATGGGTGGGAGGTTGACTCTTTGAAGGAACCTGAGGAGGATGCCATGGCACTTGTAGAATTTGGAGTGACAGGTTTTGCAGATAAACTTTGACAATCGGGGGTCCTGGTTGAGTTTTACTCCCACCAGCCGCTGGAAATCTGAGTGAAAGACCACAGACCTTTCCTCTTCACAGTCCACGTGGTCCCGAGAGGAGCTGCTGAAGGCATTACGCAGGCTACGAGATGAGAACTTCCCATGGCAGAGGCGGCACAAGGCGGAGGGCATTCGACCTGATGGACATAAAGACATCATAATTACATGAAGTATTCTTACAACAAAGGACACAATAAGTATGTGTATGTATATACTACAGTTAGTAAACATTTATGTAAATATGCCAGAAATAGCCAAAAAGGCAATTTTTCATCTGTCCAGTGACAGATGCTAATGTTGCTAATACTGAAAAGTTCAAAGGATGAAAATGTTGAGTCTAGTCTCTTACAGCAATCTTCAAGTAAGAATATGAATGAACTAAGGTTAAGTTAAGATTAAGGTCCACTTTATTGATAGGGAAAGTTGTCCTACAGCATTTGAGCCATGCTTCAATGCAGTGGAATGCATCTTGCGCTAGGCTTGGTCAAGATTAGTTTAGCTGGAGGATATTTCCCATCATGCACATTTTAGGTTGATAGGGGAAACCAGACGGAAACCCACCAAGACACAGGGAGTACATGCAAACTGAAAAGAAAAGCCTAAGTTTCCTGGATTTTGAACCAGGGATCTTAACATATCTCAAGATATTTTCAACTCTATGTATAGTTATGCAATTTTTTTGAAAACTTGCTATTGTGACAGGTCTAATAATAATAGTTCTGACATCTTTACAACTTCTGCCATAAATAAACAGACCACATGACAGAAAACCTTGTGTGTGTTGTTCTCACCGAGGGTTTCTGGAACAGGCGCTCTGAAGTTCTGGTCCTCACTGTCTGAGGCTGGACTCCGGCTCCTGTACACCTGTTTAGTGGCCTCACGTGATCTCTTTTGCCTGCTCCTCTTCTTCATAGTCTTCACAAACACTCGTCTAGTTACAACCTTAATGACAGCATGCACATCATGCATCAATTAAATTATATTTATTCGCACATCAGGGTCAGCAAAAAAAATTTGTTTTGTTTTGGGTTTTTTTGCTTTTCAAGCCTCCCACAAATTGACCACGGTATTGAAATCAGTGGTGGTCTCTGCATGTTTGGTAAGTAAACCTGTCCCCTGTACATAGTCTAGGCTAATGTAGTGTTAAACAGGACAGCTTTGCACTCATTGTCTCAGCCATCGCCATAGTAAGAAGAAAAGTAAAAATAAGCTTTAGGTATACACATACTAAAAAATTATATATATATATATACTTGTCTTATTTTGAGCCTCTTTTCCAGGAGGTTTCTTGGTCTTGACAGCTCATTGAAAGTGCTGTCTGTGCCATAATGGGACTGTAATACAACAGTATTGCACTAACATTCTATTGCAGTATTATAAAGACATGTTTATCCTTGCTTTTCTGTCCTTTTGCCTCTCCTTGTAGTTAGCTGCAGTCAGTTGTTATGTGCTACAGTTGGGGAGTAAACGCACCGTTTGGCCTCGTGCAGCTGTCCTCCTGTGGGACTGTCCGGGACAGCAGGGACACCGGGCAAACTCCGCTTATTTATGTTATTTTGCGTCTCCAATGTAGAGTGAAATATAATCTGCGCTTTTGTTATGAATCGTGCACATTCTGAAACCCGGAAATGCTAGCGGAAGTCAAAGACGAAGTTATGAACCACAGCGCCACCTGCTGGTAGAATGTGCGTCCAACAGTCAACTTCAGGGGCAGCAACGAGGAAGTATGGAGCAAAGGCCCAAAAAATGACACAACTGCTTCTGTAAAAAGGTAGAATCGATTTTAAATCCTATTTAACATGCCTACTGCATGGAATTTCAGCCAATGTTCCTCAACAGGAATCTTGTTTAATCAAATGCACAAGCCTTCCACAATTTAAGATATCAAGAGTTGAATTCATTGGCTTACAATGTCTAGATGAACCTCTATGAGAACATTAAATTACATTATATACTCATTTTATTTTTTATTACAACTCAAGATGATGGCAGTTTTTTATGTATTATTATTATTATTATTATTATTATTATTATTATTATTATTATTATTATTATTATTATTATTATTATTATTACTACTACTACTACTACTACAACTACTATTATTATTATTTTATTATTTTATTATTTTATTTATTTATTTATTTATTTATTTATTTATTTATTTATTTATTTATTTATTTATTTATTTATTTATTTATTTATTTATTTATTTACTTATTTTTAATTTACCTAATATTAGATGCCATTCTAAAATCCTGGGTTAAATCCATGAATCTTAAATGGCAGATGTCTAGGTAGAATTTCATATAGTTTTCAAAAGTTATCAGCAGATGATAGAGCCTAGAACCCCTGAGTGCCAATGTGCATATAATTGATATTTAATCAAATATAGTTATGTTGCAATATAGTAATGCAATAATCAAGGCCATAACATTTGGATAACAGTGTATGATTCCACCAGGTTACAAATTATAGCTTTATTGAATGCATTTGCAGTATTAGAGCATAGGAATTATTGGTCAAAAATTAAAATTACATACAAAACTTAAGACACTTAATGATGGCGTACTTTTTACACAGGGAGAGAGAAGACATAGGCCTACATTGAATCCACAGACAGAGCTACAAAGCAATGCAACAGGCTACAAAACATTAGGGATTAAGTGAACAAGAGACTTAGTGTAAAGCTTGGGATTACTAGACAATGTTTATACAGTGTGTAAGAAAGTGCTCCAGTCGTTTAATTACGAGCTGGTGTCATAAATAAGGCATTGATTTATACTTACAATATTACATATGCATATGGCTGTTTTTCCAGTGTGCTTTGTTGATTTATGAACACAGTATGGAAGGTATTCATTTTAAAACTTTATATAATTTGATGGGTGTACTAGAAAAAAACAACATCACATGAATACAACCTTTTGCGAAACATCTCTGCAGCAAAAGCATTTTGTCCAGTTATTCAGTGTATGGGGACATTACAGTATTAACAATATTACAAAATAAAAGTCAGTGTTATTCTATGTGTGCTTCCAGTGATGGTTCACAGTCCAGTGTCAATAAGTCTTCCAGTGTGACCGCAGTGGCCTCTACTAATACAAGCGTCACTTATAAAATCTAAAATCATTCAAGTAAGTTTGTGTATTTGTTTTGGAGAATTTTTGAACCTAAGACTAAATTAACTGGAGTTTTCTACCCTCCTGACAATCTGTTGAGAGAAATACCAGGCTGATTAAACAAAATCACCAATTATTGCAATGATGTTAAATTATAGCTGGAATATCTTCTGTTTCTTAAGACAAAAATGAGAAATAACTTGCAACATATTGTGGATCACATACATGTTTCACAATGTTGTTCTAACTTTATTTACACATTTTTGAATCTTGAATTTTTAAAAGAAAATGATCTAATATCCTTCTCTCAAATATTGGCCAAGCGTGCCTGTATTAGTTGAGGACACTGTACGACCAGTGTCTTTCTTGTTCTCTTGGCCTCATACACACACACACCCACCCCCACACCCCCACACCCACACACACACATACACACACACACATATTTATACACAGTGGTCAGTTTGTACAGCACAAAGCCCCTCTGTGAGCGTTCATTTACCAGTGTACACGACTGAGGTATACAGTATGTTCAATATAACTGCCCCCATTCAGCTGAGCCCTCTGCATTTGTCATCCACCACCAATACTCACTGTGTCTGTGAATGAATCATATAGAAACCAAAAGTTACATTTTCAGCACTGGTCACCTTACGCAATTAGTAGGGAAGTAACAATACAGGCAATATTGCGATATCAAAAGTCTCATAATATTTTCATGGACTTACAGTATATAAAAGTGGTTTAAATTCATGGTTTTGGTGTAGTATGACAACAGCACATACCATGATCCTTTGCTCTGTTTAGCTGCAGCCAACATGAAGACTTGATTATTGTTATTAAACACTTTTAGTTTGAATATTTTTGAAATAATGATTGCAAAAGGTTTGTCATGGCATTTAAAAACAATAATTTAAACAATATACCATGAACCTCTCCACAATTTTGAAATAATTATTATACCATGGGGTTATTCATGAGTTTCAGATTTCTGTTTATAGATGCCATTTTGAGGACTTTTGACCACTCAAATAATACTACTACTTCAAATAGTTTTGAACTGTTAATTGCTATGATAACAATTCTAATTTTAATCTGAAACCCATGGATACTGATAATGCCGCACAGTGAGATTTGTATATCTGACATAATAGACAATGTGGAACTCTATAGTGCTACGAATATGCAAACTATAAAATAATGTTTTGATAAAGATCCAGGGCTAACAGAAGTCAGACGTGATTAAATGTACATGTACAGAAAATAAAAACATTTGAGTGGGAATTTTGTATGTACAAGAATGCTGTCACCCCGGGCCAGCAAACAAAGAGTCCTCAAGCACAGCTGCTACGGAGCCGGAAATAGTAATCTGTGGAAGTGCTGTGTCCGTCAGCAGAACAGATAACTTCACCCTATCAGTCACAAGAGCAAACATGATGTATTTGATTCATGACACAAAATATTAAAGGTGAACTATGTAACTTTTCTAGTGAAGGGTCCACCACAGAGATGTTATAGGTTTGCCTGGAATGTTCTACAGTGTCTCGACAAACAGTGTTTCAGGTTAAATGATGCAGGTTATATCAGTGGAGAGGTGACCTAACTCACAGTACAAATGCATGTTTTTCAATATGTTTTGGCCATAAAAATACCTGTAACTGAATTAATACAAAATAGATACATATAGGACATATAGGACCCTTGCATGACATGTTTTAATAATTTATCTTTGTTATTTTGATTGATTGAGAACTGATGAATGTAAGAATAAAGAATTATCTTTTTACATTATGTAATTTCTGAGAAAAATTATGTCCACATATGAGGACATTTGTTCTACGATTTAATCATTTTGATAAAACATTTCAATAATGATTTACAAAAACTATTAAGTGCCTGAACACAGCAACATTTGTCCTGAGTAAAAACAAAATCAGAAACAACAATTGTGCCTCATTTGAAGTGCTGCTGGCAGCAGTACAGCAGTAGAATGCTGTACATTCTGAACTCTTAAAAATATTCAAAATGTTAAATTTGTTGCATTGTTGCTGTTCTTGTGTGCTGTTCTTCTTCTTCTAAAAATTTGCATTGTGACCTAGACAACCCAAAAGGTGTTGTCCACATATGTGGATGCCTAGGAGGAAAATGCTATACTGTGGAACATTTCAGGCAAAGCACTAACATCTCCATGGAAGCAGGCAGCTGACCCTACTCCAGAAAAGTTACATAGTGTGCTTTTAATAAAATAAACTAAGAAGCAAACATATGAAACATTTGGTTACACTTACAGACACAGAGGCTCGTAGGTGAAGGGTGGCACCCCAGTATCGCAGGGGCACTGACAGCAGGTGCTGGCTGCTCTAAAAATACATAAAATCATTGAAACAATGTTAAATGCTGCAGGTGAATTCATGTTCTAGTGATTTCAAAATTATTTAAAAAAAAATTATAAAAATTTATTTGTATTTATCAGAGGCATGATCTAACCAAACCCCTGTAAGTATAATACTGTCATAACTACATACTCAGGCTCCTGCCCATTGCCTTAATCTGCAAAGTAGATACAGTATATGAAGTATATCACATAGAAACACAAATACTACCTAAAAGAACTGGCTGTGATAGCCTATGTTTGTTTCCTGAATCATATGTCATATGTGCTTCTCTTATACTGTAAAAATGTATAATACCATCAGGATATTCCCAGGGCTCATGTGTGATACCTTTGTCCCTGTGTGCTGTCCACTGTCCAGAGTGTGTCCTCTGTCCTGTCCACACTGTCGCAGCCACACACTGTTCCCAAACCTGCAGCACAACATGGTCACTGTCTATAATGTGCAATGGATCCAACGCTTCTGACAAACTTACCTCAAATTTAATGTGATTTTGGAAATGTATGAGTTTCTGCTCCCAGTCAGTGACACAGTGTATCTACAAACATAAAGTTAGCTTGTGAGTAAATGATGTACTATATCATCAGCCTCAAATCACGCTTTTATAGACTCTCAAATAACACTGGGTCATATCATATTGCTCATGATACTGTTAAATGTTTTAAACAAGCCTGAAATTAGCACTAATAGGCCAAAGTTGTGAAGCATTTTAATTATATAGTTATTGCAAATATTCAGTTTCACATTGTGCAATACATTTTAGTCATTACTTTACCACTGAATGCATTATTGATCCTAGAGCTTCAAGATCACGTTATTTGTGTTCAACAAATGCAGGAAAAATGAATGGGTAAATAATTTGCGTGTTTTTGAATATATCAATATGGACATAATATGCATACAAATGTATGAATAAATTAGTGCAACTCGCAAGTCTGCGTATAGGACAATCCAGCATTTAGTCTCCTACTGTGGTAGCTACTTCGTAAGATCCTACATCACTATCACAACTTAAAAAAAAATTCTTAGGTAAATGTTTTCCTGTTTGAGACAAATTGATGTTTGCACCAGATATTCTAGTGTTCTGTGTATTTACCCAGAACAAATAGTCAGTTAAATGCATGTGATGGACTTACATGCAGTTGTCATCTCTTACACATTTTTGCACTTCGACTGTTTGGTTTGTCTCTGGGATGTGCACAGAGAGGAGGGAGGGCCGTTTTCCTCCTGAAGAACAGTCAGAACAGAATCAGTGCTATATGCTCAGTCTACTCTCCACGCAGTGCTGCAGACTCACCACTGGGGGGCACACTGCGCTGTCGCCTGGTCCCTGGCTGCTGGCCCTGGGGTAGATGGTTCGCTCCTGCCCCCTGCTGGTCGGGGCTTTTTTTGGACTTGGGGAAGTAAAATGGAGGTGAAGTGTGACTGAGGCGGTTTCTGTGTCCGTCTTTGTCTATGGGCCGGGACTTGGCCTTCTTCACGGTGCTTTGTGTGGGCAGCAGTGTGTCCACTTCTATTCAACCCAACAGATACAAAGTACTGCATTAAGTGTGACAGAAGTAGGACATAAAATGATGCAGTAACAGGGCCTATGTCACATTTTAGATAAAACTGAATATAATAATTAAATGACATAAAAACTTATGAACAACTACAGTTGAATATTACATTGGGAAAACATTCAATTAGATTACTGTGCATCTATTAAAAAATATCGTGAATATTTTGTGCTATAACGACAAATGACAATTATGCATTTTGCAGTATTTAGTAAACAAATGCTGTGAGTGTTTTGTCTATAAAAATTCAAGGCCTTTTTAAGATGCCATAGATTTTTTTTTCATAACTTACCTGTGGTTGACTGGTTGATGGTTGGCATTATAACTGTAGTTGTGTGATTGGTAGATAATGATGCTGAAAAGAAATCAGCAGCAAACAGTTATAAAAATTGGCTATAACTTGATTCTTCCTAAGATCATTACCAATAGAAATGTCATGGCAACTCACCTGGTGGAGGAGTGGTGGACATGGGAGCGAAAGTACTTTTACGGAAGATTCCCAACGCAGTTTTGGTCCTGAGCAGAGAACAAGCTTAACTATATCTGGCAACTCTTACATTCTCAAATGTTACCAAAACATTAAACGGTTAAAAAAAGGTTTGGTGAAAATGAAGAGATAAAGCTGAAAGAAAGCTGTAGATGCCTACCAAGGACAGACAGGTGGACAGAAATGTACAGCGGCAGTGAAGAAGGGTGTCCGAGAAATGAAAACAACACAGGGAGGCACAAGGCTGAAGAAGCACAGAGTTTACCATTCAGAAGTAAGAAGACAATGGGACACACATGAACGATTATATTTACAATAGAAACATACCCATCTCGCTCTGTGATGTCTCCTTTGTGGTGGAGAGTCAGCACGTACAGCACGGACATGGATATTACACTGGAAGAAATAAGGGTGAATAATCAGGAAATGTCTTCTTGGCTGTATCCTTAGGTTAAGATTAAGGTGCACTTTTATTGCCCCATAGGAACATTTGTCCTCTGTAATAGACCCATCATCCAATGCATTCTTGATCTCCAGAGCTTTACCTTTTGATGGGAGAAACCGAGTAACCAGAAGAAACCCACCCAAACAAGCAGAGAAGTAAGAAAACTCCACATAGAAAGTTCCAGGTGGCAGAGGAATCCAACCTGGAACTGAGGGTTCCTACTATCACTGCATATCGCCATTGTGTTCCTCCATCTACTTCAAGTGTGTGTGATCTGAGTGAATGAATGGCTATGAGAGTGACTGAGTAAATGCTTCTTTAAGTGTTCTTCAAAAGAGTTATTCGTGTAGTATTTTTTTGTGTAGCTTTGTGTATGTCTCACCTGGGGATGGGCATATTGCCAGTATTAAGCTGTACCATATGTGGTATTCAAATGCTATGGTATTTAAGAGCCACATCAAATGAATAACATCTGATTTTTACCATCTAAAAACCATTGCAAAAATCAAAGGTATACTGTCAAAACCAGACTTGGAGAGATCCATGCATTTGTCTGCAGTAGGTTAGACTACTGTAACGTCCTGCTCACTGGCCTCTCCAAACGAGCCTTAACACAGAACAGTACATCCAGAACACTGCTGCTCGGGTCCTGACTAGAACCAGGAAGTACTTCACACATGTGTCCTGTGCTCAGGTGTCTGCACTGGCTCCTGTGGCTCAGAGAATAGACTTTAAAAAAGCAGTCTCTCCATTGACCAGCACCAAAGTACATCTCCCACACGTTAGAGCCATATGAACCATCACATGGTCCTCCATGAGGACTTCAGGGACAGGCCTCCTGTTGTTCTCAGAGTCAGGACCAAACATGGAGAATCAGCGTTTTTCGTTTTGTGCAGCTAAAACCTGCAACAGTTTTCCTGAAGATGTGAGACAGGCCTCTACTTTGACTTTAAATCCAGGCTCAAAACTGTGCATATGACTGAAAGGTTTATATTCTGCACTCTTCTGTTTTAATGCTCATTTTATGTTTTGATGTTTGTGATTTTAATGTCTTTTTTATTGAATTACTTTATGTGCGAATTGTGCTATGCAAATAAACTTGCTTTGCCTTGCCTTGCCTGTCAATGCCGTGAGGTTTGGTCTTTCTGACAGTATAGACAGAGTTTGTTTATTTCTTTAAAAAAGCAGCTTCCTCACAGTTCATGTATAGATTGTTGGGTTATTATACCTATCATGCCATCGAAACAACCAGGAAGGAAAAGTTTATTTCAGTCCTATCATACAGTCAAATTTCAGTCCCATCCCAGCTCACCTGAAAGCCATCACCACCACCAGGGCCAGGATAGTCCCCTGCATGAACTTTTGGCTGATGCAGCCCTGGTCTGCAGTTGGGGTCTGCAAGGGAAAACATTTGTGTTAGTTAAGTTATTTTAAAGAAATCATAGTAGGCATGTTTGTTCTGTTTTCCTCCAGGTTTATCTATGAACTTACTTAATTATTTACATACATATTTTTATTCAGTGAACTTCTCTATTGTTCTGCATTATCTAGAAGCAGAAATTAGCCAAAGACGCAGTTTAAATCTGTCAACTGGACAAATTGTTGTAGGAGTGACAATGTTTCCAAGCCGCTTCTTCAGTTCTGATCAGAATGCTGCTGGACACTGCCTTATATCTGTCTGAAGGGAAGAGCTAACCACACTGAAATTGTAAACAGCTATTGTCTGTAGTTTCAGCTGAAACTACCTTATTCAACCTTTAACAACCCTGCTATTGTTCTCTTTGTTTTGGGTCTGAGGATGGGGTTATGCATGGGGGATAGATTATGTCTGAGACCCCCATTCCTGTTTAAGGAAGGATTCTCTTTCCTATTAAAAAATAGCTTCTTTATGTCCCCTCTCAAACCATTCTTTTTTCATTCTCTTTTCTCTGGCTGAGATCTGAACTTCACTATCTTCAAAGGAGTGGCTAGTGTCTTTGAATTTGAGATGTACACCAGATTGGTGTCCTGAGCTGCTCTCTCGACGGTGTTGGTACATTCTCTTATGGAGTGGCTGTTTAGTTTCTCCAGTGTCATGCTCCCTGCACTCTTCACTACACTGAATGGAGTAGATTACATTACTTTGTTTATGGCTCAAGGTTTTGTCCTTTGGGTGAACCAGTTTCTGTCTTGTGTTTGTAGGTTTGAAATAGATATTTGAACCGGTCTCATCTGAATCAAATTGGAGATGCTTGATTTTGCTCACAAATTCTGCTGTGTTCTCAATATGGTGCTCCATGTTGCCCAACAGAGGATCCAGGATGGTCTTCAGGTGTTTGGCCACATTATATGTGATGGAGTCAGTGCTACATACAGTGAGTCAGAAGCAGAAAAGCACATACCTTGGTCCCAGGTTTGGTGCTTTTCTTCCTGAGAGGCCCACTCCCTGTCCGGCTGAAATAACTTCCTGCTTGACTGTAGATAAAATTCAAAGTTATAGTTACATATTGTTTCCTATTTATTCATTCATTTCAACAGGGACATTGCACACTAATCAGTAACAATGTAAATGTGCCCAAATGAGCTGATTTGAGCTACATATATATTTTCTTCCTCATTAGATTCCTGACCTGGCAGTCCCTCCGCTCACGGTGCTCTTCATGCTGTCCAGTCGTCTCAGTTTGGCCAGTTTTCGGCTCCAGCGCTCCAGCTCATCGATACGCGTCTCCAGGTTATCTGTGAGTTTACACAGCTCCTTCACCGCACCCACGTTCTCCATGAAGATACGCTCCTGTCGTACAATGGACAGATGAATGCATGGCCATACATGCTAGTGCAGCCTCTGCAGCTCAGTGAGTGAATTCTGGAGGTTCTGAGATTTCACGTGAGATATGGCCTATCCATATAATGAGAATGAGAATAACTTGAGTGTGTCCTCTATCTGCAGGTTCTGGACACACAGGTTCAGTTATGATTGTAGGATAACAGAGCGCAGGCTACGTAGCTAAGAGTAATATGGCTAAAATGCACACCAATTCCCACTCAAAGTTCTCAGTTATTCAATTTTAGAAGCATTTTGTATTAGTCTTTTAGATGCAACCTAATTCATTAGATTGTTAAAAATTAAGTTATTTCAAACACAATCAGCATATTCTCTAAACTCTGGACAAAAACTCAAAGGTTAGATAAAACTGCTTGATAAAAACAAATTTGTCTGTGTGGTTTTACCTTGTTGACGACTAACAGATTTGGAATTGTTTCTCCATTCGCACAGACCACGTCTCCTCCCTCCTTCACGGCTTCAGGCAGAATCTTCTGAACCTCCTGAGCAATCACCCCTGTCAGTGATTACACAAGAAGGTCTGGTTATATGTCAATCATGATAACTTCATCTAAAATCAAATCAGATGCATTACCAGTCTCTGCAGTGTTGTCTATCCCCACAGTAGCAGCAAACTCAGGCTTGTACTGGTACTGGACCAGCCTCATCTGTGATATCCGCTTTAAATTATCTGTGGTGTCCACCTGCAAAGTGACACAGATCATTACAACCACATTATCATAAAAGTAAAGACTGGGAGTGACAACATCATAATATTGCAATTTGAAAAGTCTCCCAATGTTAATGATGGATTATACAATATAGACAACTGTAAGTTTGCCCTGATTATAATTTCATTGTAGAGCCATGGAATAAAAGTGGAGATAACTGCACAGACCAACATTACTAAACATTTTCTCATCTTGAATATTATAATATTAGCAATAATTTCATAAACGGCTTGCCAAAATATAGCAAAAAAGTACCATAATCATAATACACAAAGAGATGCCCTCCCTTCTTGCCCCTAACCCTGCCCACGCTATGAGGTACCACCTGTTTGGACACACAGTTTACCTCTTGGACATTCTCCTTGGCACGCAGGTCGGACGGATGCACCAGTGACCCCATGACCTTCATGTTTCCATGGATGACCAGAGCTTCGTCGGGGCGGTCTGTGTTGATGCCCACTCTGCCGTGATGGTACACAGAGTCTGGCACCTGCCCGCGCTGCCACAGCACCTCCGAGTCACTCTCAAACTGACCAGGGTTTGAAGCCTGCACAAACAATATGCACACATTTAAAGTAGACTGTAGATATGGAGATGTAAAAACAACTGACAAAACAGAAATGTATGAATCCTTCATTTGCTATAGAAATAAAAAATAAAAGAACATATTACATCAATACACTGCAAAAAACATTTGTTGTTACTTTTCTAATGATATTGGACTGTACACATTTACAGTATTACTTGATTCATTAGTTTCAAGCTGTGGAAATGTTCGCCATAGCAGTTAAGCATATCAGAACAAAATGTAATGTTTTCAATGGAGAAAGGTCCTCACAAAATATCAAATCAAGAAGAAATTGTTTGACTGAAACCCATGAATTAAACAGTCTTACAAGTGAGTTATTAAAACTGTCATGAGAGTAAGGCAAGTCATTTTAATCAGCTAAATCATAAAATATATTAAATACAGATTTATATAGATAACAAAAATATAGAAATAATACTATAAATGGCACATATAAGTACAACACTACAATGTGGAGTTAAAAATATCTATTCAAAATGTTATTATTCAGTAAATGATGGTCCTTCATATTTACATAGAAACATGATGTTACCCTGACGATGATCCTCTCTGACACATGAGCAGCCACTGTGTAGCTCTGAGAGAGGGCCTGAGCATGCAGGGCCACCACCAGCATGAAGTACCTGCAGAATTAAATGTACACAAAATAAGCTCTACTCTCAAACATGAAGTACTTGTATGTGTAGTACTAGTAATCAGGTTGTGTTGTGTATATTGGTATTGCAGAAATACCTCTGGTCGGGGTTAGGCTTGCCCTTCTTCCTCATGTTGTTGGCTGTGGTTTCACTGAAGTGAAGTCGCCCCACCGTTACCTTGGTGACCTGCTCCGGAGGCAACGTGACCCTGTGGAGAAACATTTCTCTATCCAATAATGATAATAATTATAAATTATTAGACTATTGATACAATCCTAAACTTAAGGTGTGTTCACACTTGCAAATAAACCACCTCAAAACTTAGACTAAAATGAAAACTAAACCTGGACTAGACCGGGACTAGAATACAACCAAACCAAGTTTACATCAGGACTAAACTGAGCTCAAACTAGGACCAAATGATGTGATGTGTGAACACACCATAAGAGATTATACTGATTGATGGAACCATCACAAGAGTATGACTTGAGCACTCACAGCACTGGTTTGAAGGGCCTCTTGCTGCGATCAGACTGGGACTGCTCCACACTGATGGACTGGTTCATAGCCTCCACCTGAACACATATAATCTTAGTACACACAGACTGTGGGTTTCCGTACTTTTTGGGGACATTACATTGAGGCATTTATTTTCTCGAGACCACTGCTAAACTTAACCATAGCTATTTGCCTTACCTTAACATAAATCCTAACCTTAACCTATTTTAATCCAAATCTTCAAATCTCCTATTTTAATTTGCTAAAACAATATATTGACAAACTTGCACCTTTCCAAAGATCTGAATATTAACATGTCCATGGAGTGGTAGACTCTCCACCATAAAAGCTATATGGTGCATGTTTAAATCATATTGTTGATCTAATAATGATGGATTTGCATCATGTACACCTGATTTTGTCCCCATAAGAGAGCCAGGTCCTCATACTGAGTCTGTATACAGATTTTAGTCTGCACAATGTGATAAATACCATCCTATGTGAGCTGTGTGATCTCTTGCTCACCTTGACCCCGTTCAGTTTGAGGTAGAAGCACTCGATTGGCTGCAGCCCCTCCTGTGTTTTGATGTACTTGGGGTCTCCCAGCATGCCTATGTACACCGTCACCTGGAAGTGGTTCTTCTTTTGACAAACAAACGCGTCATCAGCCAGGGAGAAGTTAAAGCCCTTGTCTGCATCTACGCGGTATGTTGGCATTGGACTGTAACAAAAAACAACAAATGGACATCAGTGTTAAAGAGCAAAGGTTCAAGAGGAATCCCAGCATCTTTCTCCAACACACTGTATAATAGAAACTGCACAAGAAACACATGCACAGGTCAAACAAAAACACAATTGGTATGTTTTTTTTGGAGAAGGAGAAGCGTTATAATGATTGAAAGCTAAAAAAAATCAGAGCAGCATAATATAGTAATATAACATAATACATCTATTAGTATCCAATATGGTCTAGCCACCTGCACGTTCACAGTTTTAGTTGCTTAATATACAGTTGATATACAAATTATTCAGCTTTTTTTTACTGATTTTGGGTAAGTCCTTGCTAAAAACAAATGTAGCAATGATGTAGTCATATTTAACCTGGTTTAGTCTGATTTAGACCTGGTTTAGACGTAGTTTAGACGTAATTTAGAGCTTGTTTAGACCTGTTTTGGGCCTGGAATAGTGCTGTTACAGTCCTACTTAAAATCTGGTGGTACTCCGAAGGACGAATACTTTCTTGGTGGTACTTGATGTGAACAGAACCATTGCTATACACACTATATTTCTGCTAAGCTTAAACAAAGAACTTGAGACATTGCTTTTTGAGATTTATGCAATCCCGTGTGATAAACAGATGGGGCAGATAAGAGTTCTATGAGTTCAGGCTAACTTCCCTCCCTCGTTTCTTTTTGACTTTGGCATCTGAAGAGCACAAGGTGCGCACTAACTTTTACCCCTGCTACTCCCCATTCGGAGCCGAAACCCTGCACTCCCACGCACCGCTCACTCCTCTGGAATGTACTCAGCTCTCAAACTGCCCTGCCCTCACCAAGCACCATCTATACTCTGCTGCTATAGGCTTTTAGAAATAAAGTGCACTTCAATTGTATGTACAGCCCAAAATGATATATAGAGATCGGGGTTAAATGTTAGTGGCAAAATCTCCCATGTATCCTGCATAAAGGTAGAATCTCTACGGTAAAAAAATGGATTTAAGTTTCCTGTTCATGAGCGCCATTTTGAGAACCTATCACAATTCAAAAGATACGATGTTGCAATTTTGCTATGGCAACTGAGATAATTTAACCCAAACTACTTTGTTGAGTGCATCCGACTCACTGTATATTCATTTGAGTGAGCGCTAACTGAGTTCACATCTTACAGCAAAGGTTGACGACATGAGTCCTGTGGTGGAGTCTGTCTGTCTTTCATTTACATTCAAATACAAGCGATTTTTTTTTTTTTTTATTATATGTAGCTGTGTCACCTGCTTGTCTCCATAAAGACTAATAAGTTTTATGTCATTTTGTGGAAGAGTCAAGGCAAAACCATCACATTTCCGTAGAGAACATAAGGTTTTGGACGCTCCGACTAAAAAACTTACATCATGCCCCTTTAAATGAATAAAATTTCTATTGGGTTACTTTTGAGCAAACTCCTTGATAGAATGACTCTACTTTAGATGTGACAAAACAATCTTGATCTGTATTGTAGGTGCCAGTGAAATATACCCACAGTTCTTTGCAGTCTGTGTCATACAGAGGGCTCCACTTGTTCTGCTGGTGCGGCTGCCACTTGATGCATTGATAGTTGGGGTCCAAGTAAGCGCTGTCTGAATCTTGCATCAATCCTGAGGGAAATGAAGACAAAAATATATAATTGTAATGAAAAGTGTGACCAGTGTTGAGAAAAAGTGTGTTGGTAAGATTTGGCACTGCATGGGCATTCTGACAGGCCAGAGAGCAGCAGAGAGGACAGAGCCTACCTGGTTCCTGTTTGATGATACCTGTGAGGAGATTGGAATTCAAAGTGCTGTTGGGAGAATCGGAGTGCTTCCTCTTCTTTGCCTGATGAGATGGAATGCCACTGGAGAAGAAAAAAAAAGTGTTTCATTACATGATTTCACAATATTTTATAACCCAGTAATTGGGATGGCTTCAGTTCAAGTTATCACTGTTCATGGGCAAGTCTTTAGTGTGCAAACTCTTCAGTTGTGGAAGAAGTGCTCAGTTTTGTTATTTAAGTAAAAGAATAGATATCAGAGTGAAGAAACACTCAAGTAAAAGTAAAAAAGTAAAAGTATGAAAGTACCTGTTTAAAAATGTACTTAAAAGAGTAAAAAGTAGTGATTTTGATACAGATTTGTGCTGAATTTTGTTCAACAGAAACAACTACAAATGTGTTAAAAAATAAACCCTCAGCCTTTTCAGCAGATCTCAAACAATGATAAAAAATAGTTTTACCTTTCAGTCCAGTTCAAAAATGTAGTATAGTGGAAAGTACAGATACTGCTCTCAAATGTACTTAAGTAAAAGCTAAAAATGTCCACTTTAAAAACTACTTAACTAAAGTACAGACACCTAAAATGCATTCTTAAGTGCAGTGCTTTTATTTTATTACATTCCACCATTGAATCTCTTCAGCAACGTATATGAGGAGAGTCAGTTTATTGAGAAGACATAACAAGAATCTAGTTGCAACTTTATAATCATATGATGGATAAACAGATAACTCATAGTTGTGTATAAAGCACTAAATATCATTGCATCAAACGTTCATTGAATTTATTTTATTTTTTTTTCAATTATAATATCAAAATTAGTATCGAGCATACAGTGTTTTCCTTGCCATCAAGTTTGATATTTTTGGATTGTAACTAAATGAATAGGGCATACATTCAACTAGTGGGCCACCTTGTCAATATGGGGTCCTGGACAAGTTATACCAGCACAGAAGCAGCACAGTGTCAATCAATACAGCAAGACTGTAAAGAAATAATGCCTAGAAATATACTATTTTTATGCAGAGTTGGTAAATGCCTGTAAGATACAACTGTACAAATGTATTACTGTTCGACTCACTCCTGTCCCTGTGGATGCTGCATGATGTGGTGCAGCATGTGAGTCTGGCCCATGTCTCCAGCGCTGGTGGTGGGGCCCATGGAGTACTGCGAGATCATGGGCTCCGGCTTCAGGAACATGTCCCGCTGCATGCTGGGATAGTGACCGGGAGGGAGGGGTGGGGTCGGGGTCATATGACACATGTTCTCTGGGGTCATCGTTCTGATCATGTGAGGATCTGAAACACAGGAAAACAAAACAAAAAAAGAATAGTTTTAACTTTCCATGGAATCATACATGGTTTATGTTTTGAGGTATAGCAGCTATTACTTTTAGCCTTAATAAATCGTGTGCCTGTTTTCCATACTTATAAGGATAAGGTGACCCAAATTATTACTCTTGTGGGCAGATAATGATGACTCATGTAGACTTATAATAAAAAATAATTTCACAAAATCAGTGCAGAACTCACCATTCACCTGCTGAGGAGAGTAGGGCTCAGAGCTGGAGTCTGGAGGTGACTCTGGCAGGGTCCTAAACTCACAGGAAATACAACGATATTAGCAGTACTGTAAATGTTCATTGTTCACAACAGTGTAACACAACTCCATGTGCCTAATTCAGTTTGTTGAAAGCCTGATTTGGTGTTTACACAAGATAGTGCTCGAGGAATGTGTGTAACCCTACTTAAGTGTTTAATGATAACAGCAACGCAATCTTTCCCTTTCTGTGCTGCTCTGGTTTAAAATAGTCTAGCTCTATAAATGCAACCTCGGACAGTTCGCTAAGTGCAAGTTCATGTCAAGCTCACTCTGTTTTACTAAAGGTGAACTATGACATTTTTCTAGAGGTGGTTTTGTCACCTTATGTTCATTACTTTAATACAATTGAAGTCTTTTTTTTTATTTTTACTACTTATCTTGAACGTATTATTACCATTTATATATTATGTTTGTTATTATTATTATATTGGAATAAAGTTTGTTTGTCAGGGGCGTTGAGTTTACACGTAAAGTTTATGGTGAACACACGTTTAGGCCTCCCTCTGTTTCTGCAGCGTGTTTTCAAGCATCAGAGCAGAGTTGACCTGGTGTGTCTTGAGTGTTCACAAATTCACGTAGGTAAAGTGTCAGATGCCACAGATGAAAAAAGCTGAACTTTTAGTGTTTAACATGCAGCGTCAACTATTGAGAGAATACACACAGTGATGTAGAGACATCATAATCCGGAAAAAAATTTAAAGACATCACTTAAAAACAAGCGGCAAACTTGAGGTCCGGGCAAGATGGCGTAGAGATCAGATGCTCAGTGACCGCTCTCTGGTGCCTAAACCTGAATAAGTTCAAACTGGACCAATATTTTTCACTGAGATAAACTCGCTGACAAACTGAAAACACACCAACCCTCATCAGGACCGGAAAAAGTAAAACTAAAAACTATTTTCACCTTTTACTGAACTGATGGTCAACGCTAACACTAATGCTAAGGGCTAAAGCGCTTGCCTTCCATGAAAACTGTGAGCTTATGGAAATGGAAAACTGATGCTAAGGGAGCCAAAAACGCCCTAACCTCTCCCAAGAAACCTCTACAACCTTTAAAGAAAAAGATTAAACCAAATGAAACTGACACTCCCTCATCACCGGAGCCACCTTATGATGCTACTGTTCTGGCGGTAATCAAGACCCAGACAGACAAGACCCAGGGTCTCCGAGTGCTGCTGACCGACGTGCACAAAGATCTGAAAGAAAACACGATGACCCTAAGTAACCTCACCAAATCTGAGGAGTAGAACTCATTCCAAATAAAAGATTGCAAGGAAAAAAGCAGAAGGTTGTAAAGTGAAATAATCCAATTTAAAGAGTAGAATGCACAGCCAGAGAAAAGGGCAGCAGAGATGGAAAATCTAACAGCAGAAGCAGAGAGATACAAGATAAGATGGAATTTAAGATTAAAAAAGAGAAAGAGAAAAGGAGCTTATTGCAAACCTTCTCATAAAGATTGCCCCACACCATCCTGGACTCTGTACATCTGTCCACACACTGCCAACCCCCTGACACACTGACACCATGCAGTTCACCTTGAGGATCTACAGGGACGAACTGTGGTGAGCGACAAAAAAACATCAGACCTGCACAGACCTCAGTATCTGCTTTGTGGAAGACCTCAGCAAAGAAGACAGAGAAGCAAGAAAAGTGGACTGGCCTCAGGTGGAACGAGCCAGTCACAAGACTATGGTCCGTGGTCCTTACGCTGAGGTCAACGGTCAGAGAGTTATGCCTTAAATGAAATGGTCCTGTAGGTCTAGTCTGTTCAAGTATTCAGGGTTTTGCTACCGCCTTTTTCACTAGTAACACTTTTGAGAACTTTATTTACTTTTCTATTGTTTACATTTAATTACTTTTAAAGTTGAATTTCTCTTTTATCTGTTACTGCAAGGAGCCTTTTAGAGTTAACAAAAAGGAAAACTTTGTGCATTTATTTATTTATAAATCGAGGATTGATCACTGATTAATTTCAAACAATTTGATTTATTTTAATTCTTTTGATTCTAGCTGTGATATTTCTGCAGCTCCTTTGAATGATCACAGTGTGATATATTTTCATAATAAATCTAAGAGCAGATTCTATTCAAACAAATATTGGAAGTTTAATTTGGATTTCTGCCTCCACATGAGAATACTGACTAATGAAACTTTCATCCCCAGTTAAAAAATGGGGCTTCCTAAAATTTTAAATCCATGAATTTTTAATCCATTTTAGTAAAGAAAAAAAAAAAATTAACTTGAACGTAACATTATTAACTGAATTTCTACTACAAATCCATTCAGAGTGAGGACGATAAACAAACACTGTAAAAGTTCAGTTCTCTTTAGAAGCTTTATATTTATAAAGCTCAAAGAGCATTTATCATGTCTAGGACAAAGTGGACAGAAGAAGAAGAGAACAACTCTGCTTTCTTTTGTGATCTAGAAAAAAGACGTCAAGAAAAAAACTGCATAAAATCCTTATTCATTAAATATCAAGAAATTACTGATGAAAAAATATGTTCTTAGAGACCTTTAAATTTTATAGGCCTCTTTACACCTCAAAATGGACTGTGAAACCTTCTTAAAGACGTTGCACATAACACCCCCAAAATAAATGAGGACTATAAACAAACCTGTGCTTGTCCTCTCTCTACTGATCAACTCGATGATGTAATTGTCAAACTATGGCTCAACACCAGGCTCAGACTGTCTCACTCACTGGAAACTTCTACACGTGCAGCAGTTACTTTACCCTGTGTTTTAGACATTTTTGAAACCTGTTCACTTCCAACTATGAAACTCTCTGCTCCTAAACATGACAAAGACTCTAGAATCGTAGAAAATAGACCTATTACAGACCTGTTACACTTCTGACTACAAGCTCATAACATACTGTACATATTTGCCTCTCGTCTTCAGTCAGAGCTTTCAAATATTATTCTGGAGACACAATCTGATTTTTTAAAGGACAGATCAGTCCATAATACTATGAGACAGGTTACAGATTAACTGAAGACCATGAGTTTATTTTCTTTTTGGACTTTTACAAAGCCTTTTTCAGTAGAACGCCCATTATTATTTCTACACTTGAGCATTTTGGGTTTGGTATTAAATATAGAAATTGAATTGATGGGTTATATAAAACATAAACAGCTGTGTTCTTCTCACAAAGGCTCTACTCAACGCTTCAGTTAAATGTTGGCGTTCCTTAGGCTTGTCTAATTTCACATCTCTTCATTTTGGTCACAGAATTATTAGTCATCTGTATTAAAAACTGTAATGTCCTGGGCAATGAAATCGTTATCAGTCCATTAGTCCATAATTTTTAAATTTGAAAAAATGTGAACTTTTCTCTATCCATGATACTCAGTTAAAAGACATTTACCACATGAATAATTAAAACTGAAATTAAATATTTATGTATCCAGCTCTGTAAAGAACAAAGATTCAATATAGAAAGTAAGATTAACCAGTGTAAAGCTAAACTGAATATTTGGCTCCAAAGAGATCTGTCAATGTTAGGACGTATTTATTTAACCAAAATGGAAAGTTTATAAAGATGTATTCACCCACTTTATTCAAATGCCATTTCCAACTATTTAAATCCATAAATCAAATTAATCTAAATTGCATATGGAGAAATAGAGCCCACTATATGAAGGAAAGTCAAATGGAAACAAGAGAAGGTGGAATAAACATCACCAATTTAGAACTCCTCAATGTGACTTAAAATCAACTGGCTCAAATCTTAAATTAAACACCATCATTCCTTATGGTTATGTATCTCTAACTTTATTTGAACAAACTCGGAGGACTCAGCCTTTGACTTGTTTGTGACTTTGACATCAGTGAGCTTCCTGTGTCCTCATAAGGATTCTATAAGCAAATTTTATTGTGTCATAACTATTCTCCACATTTCACAATAATATGGAATAACAGATTACATCATAACAAATAATTATTTTACAAAGACTGGTTTGAAAGAAATATTTGGTCTATCGCACACTTGGAAATGGATGATGATGGAAATGTACTAAATTGCAATCAACTCCATAAACAGCATTATGTAAACACTTCCTGTGTTTACATAATGCACTCCCTAAAGAGTTTGTTTTTCTTTCAAGTAACATTATGGCAAATCAAACTATCCACTCACATATACCACATATACCTCATACACCACATATACCACATTTACCACATTTACCACATTTAAGACATATACCACATATACCCACATATACCTCATATACCACATATACATCATATACCACATATACATCATATACCACATATACCACATATACCTGCCTCATGAGTACAACTTGTGTCAATAATAGACAGAACATGTAATAATTATTTCATTAGAAGAAGTCTAACAGGTAAAATGTTCCATGGTTTACAAAATGAAAATGATATACTTAATAAATGTGATAAAGAAGCACTATGTATTTGTCCTTTGAGATCACTCCTAAAGTAAAATAAACACATCACAAAATGATGAATAACATATATCCATCCAAACAATTACTTCAATTGTGCTTTAAAATCTAGAAAAGAGTTGCAATTTTGTGAAAAAGAGAATAAAAGCACTAATCACCTATTTTTCTTATGTGCTACAATTCAACCTTGGTGTGAAACTGGACACGTTTCATATTTCCTTATCAGTCTGTTAAATAGAGATGTATAAAAAGAAGAACTCTGCGTAAATTTAATATTGTCTTGTGTTCACAAAGAGACTAAGAAAACAAAACATCCAAAGGCCCTCGCAGACTGCACCGGATGCCCTGGATGGACGTCAAGTATTTTTCTCTGATGTGTGTCCACAGGGTCCATGACATGTGTCGGAGGAGTTTGTCCTCAAATGCAAAGGCGTCCAACTAGAGGTGTCCAACTAGAAGCATCCAACTGGAGGCGTCCAACTAGAGACGTCCAACTAGAGGCGTCCAACTAGAAGTGTCCAACTAGAAGTGTCCAACTAGAGACGTCCAACTAGAGGCATCCAACTAGAAGTGTCCAACTAGAGACGTCCAACTAGAGGCGTCCAACTAGAAGTGTCCAACTAGAAGTGTCCAACTAGAAGTGTCCAACTAGAGGCGTCCAACTAGAGGCGTCCAACTAGAAGTGTCCAACTAGAGGCGTCCAACAAGAGGTTCAACTAGAGGCGTCCAACTAGAAGTGTCAAACTAGAGGCGTCCAACTAGACACGTCCAACTAGAAGTGTCAAACTAGAGGCGTCCAACTAGACACGTCCAATTAGAGGCGTCCAGCTAGAGGCGTCCAACTGGAGATGTCCAACTAGAGACGTTCAACTAGAAGTGTCCAACTAGAGATGTCCAACTAGAGGCGTCCAACTAGAGGTGTCCAACTGGAGATGTCCAACTAGAAGTGTCCAACTAGAGTCCCAACTACAGGCGTTCAACTGCAGGCGTCCAGCATGTTCTTGACTCTCTGGTGTAAAAGCATCATAAGTCTAATGTCATACTGTGGAAAATTCCAAGCAAAAAACTAAATATCCTTGGAGACAAGTGGTTCACCAGAAAAGCTCCTTAAAGTCTGCATTGTGGCAAGACATTTATTCTACTTATTTCATTTTATATTATTACCTATGAGTTTACAGTAAACTTATGTTTGGTGTTGAAGACATCGAGGAAGTTTGATAAAGACGCTGGAGCTGTACTTTCTAGATACCAAACTCTGACGACTATTATCTCAATCAACACTTAAAGTCAAAATCCAGAACTACTGCACAACTACTTGCACCAGAAAATTTGAGATCAGTAATGAAACGGTCTGAGATAATGTCACACAGTCGTTTCCTTATAGTTCTCCAATCTCTGCCACGACTCACTCTTGAAAACGCACCATGACACAGAGAATCAAGTGTCTGGGTTGGTGTTAGGCAGTTGGTTTTCCATGATTCTATGTAACAGTGTGCCTGACTGGATGAAAAATGTGACCCAAGAAAATACAAAAATGCATATGTAAAATGACTATATTAGTATGAGTATAGTATAATGTATTATGGGTATGAGTATATTTTACAGTCTCAGTGTTTTTCTTCTTTAGCAGCTATTACCATACAATGCACGATGTAAAGATAGAGTGACCAGAAATGTGAAAAGAGAACATTGTCCAGTCTCAACGCACTTGTGGGCTTGTGGGTCTGTATATAATCTGAGGAACTTCATTTTCAAGTGTGGTTTTGTGTATTTTAGCTAAACAAGTGACAATATATCACCTTCTTTACTGTTGGGAGGGGTCAAATTGGTCAAAAATGGGGGCACCTCGGACATTTCTTGTATAAAACTGGGACAAATCAATGATTTGGATGGTTTTGGTTTTGGATAAACAAGAATATATTAGAATCAGGTACAGCCCCTTCAAATTACATTACTATTTTTATAATTCAAATTTGCATGCCGTGTATATATTCCTTTTGAGTAAGGCAGTCATTTTCTCCACCTGTAAAAGTAACACATGAGTCTGCTTATATGGGCCTTGTGATTATGAAACTACTCACCCTGGAGCGTAGGGGCCTCTGTGCTCTGACTTGACCGGAGCCTGCTGTGGTCCCAGGGCAGGGCACGGGTAGTTTTGGCGGTGCACGGGTGGAGGAGGGGGGTAACTGGGACAGTTGTTGGGCCCGGACAGAGCTGTAGTGGTGTGTCGGAGAGGGACAGGGGGGCTCACCGCACACAGCAGCCCCCCAGAGGACACGCCTGCCTGGGGAGAAGGGTACTGCACTCCGGGGCCGCTGTGCACCTCTGTGAAGCAGCTGTAAATGATAGAATTATAGCAACAGATTACAGATACAGATACAGATTGTTTTTCTTTACCCGGAATGTTCCATAGTATGACATTAAACCAGTCTATTTATGTGAAGGCAGTTATCATGTTCAAGTTATGTTTAAATATTCTAGGCAAAGTAATAATAACAGCTCCAAGGTGACAAGCAGATGGTCGAGACATCAAAAAAGTGAAGCTACAGTTAAGTTATCCTGTATTCAGTTGCTAACAAATTTAGACATTTGGCAGTTATAAATGAAATGAACATGGCGGGGGTACTGACATGTCTGCGCAGTCGTCCTCTTTGCTGATGTACTCTTCCAGGATGCTGGTGTCGATGTTGGTTGGCTCCAGAGAGCTGCTAATATCATGACCTGTGGGAGGGAGAGGGAACACATCTGGTTTAATCAGAGCAGTCCTTCAGCGGGCAGTTTGGGCAGTTTCAACATGGAGGACGCAACACTTGCCTGTCCTGTGCGCTTTACTCCCACAAGCAATTGACACGTTTATCTAAGAGCATCTATGAGCTCTCAGTAAGTGGATGTTTTCTTGTTCCTATGCCTCCTGTCACCTGTCCAATACTGTTATCATAACCTGCAGCGTTTTCCTCACAAATCTTTCTTATCAGTATTTGGCCTGTCTAAAACTAAATAAAAATAATCAGAGATGATGACAACTTAAAAACAGAAAACTTTGCTGTCAAACGAAACAAAAATGTGTGAGAAGTATAGAGACTAGATCCAAGCTCCTCGTTTTCAGTCACAGAGCCCTGTACTGAGCAATATGAATGTCATAATAGAATAGACTGGGGGGGGGTTTAAGAAATGTATTTTGGATTTGGTTAACTAAATCATAATAAACTTGACCTTTATGTTCTCTAAAACGAAAATTATTGAACAGAATTTGACACAGTTGGTCTGGCTGAGTTTGAAAGTTAAATTAGGGTGAAGAAAAGACAAATTGTCAAAGTCGTGAATCATAATTACAATGCTGAACCTGGTAAAGAGCCTAGAACCATGAACCATGCCTCCTTACTACTGTTTTCAACACAGCAGCAGAACCATTAACCTCCTCAACCTCTCCCCAGGCTCTTAACACCGGCCAATGTGTATTCAACTGACTGAGCCATTTTATCATTGTTCCCATATGCATTTGGCCATAGTTTATCCCTTTTCTTTGCACTTTCAATTTTTTGTCTAAATTAAACCTGGAAAAGAATCATTACATCTTAAATCAGGTGGTCATGGTTCCAGTCCAGTGACCAAAAATCTTAATAATTTCTGTAAAATTGTCTATAAATTAGCTCTGTTGTATTATAGTTGTTAATTATAGCAGAGCGGATTGTAAATAGGCATAACGCTTGCCCAGATCAAAACAATGGGCAAATTCTGAGCCCTGGGTGCCCTGGTACGCTGACCCCTGGTGGGCCTACACTACATTTGGTCTAATCAAGGGGCCCCTACCTGCGCTGGGCCCAAGGGTAAACAGTATCCTTTACCCCCCAGTCCGACGCCCCTGATAGTGGGTACGTTTTTTTGCCGTTCGCAAAGCCCACAAACTCCCCCTTCTCCCCTGGACCACTTGCCCCTCCTCTCCCCTACACGCAGATAGATTAGGCCCACACTTAGTCAGTTGGGAATGCAAGGAATTCACTAAGCATTAGGAAGGTTTGCATTTGGGATTTATTTCATTGTTTTAATTTTGGTGCCTAACTAACCAATCCCTGAAGTGCACAATATTCTAATGACAGGAATTAGGTGATGCTGAAAATCACAATAGTAATATCAACCAATGCTGTTCTAGTGTTTGGATACAACACTGTTTAATGACTTGGCTGAGACGCAGATGGATAATGTCTCCTCACACACGTCAGTTATACAAGGGAATGTGCCGGCCACCCCCAAACCAGAGCCAGATGTGCTCCCCTCCCAAGTGCACTAAATCAGGGCTGGCACCACTGATAACAGACATGGATGGGTGGGTATGTGGACATCCAGAGGCACATAGATGTCTTCTAGCTGTTTTTATTTGTATATTTTTCTTTGCTCAAATTACGAACATGTTAAAAATAAACTCTCAGTCTTTTCAGCAGGTCTCAGACAAGTAGTAGAAAGTATAGATACCTTGACTCAAATGTAGACAAGTAAAAGTAAAAAGTGTCCACGTTAAAATTGACTTTAGTAAATTACAGATGAAAAAAAGTGTTCCTAAAAATAATACTTTACTACTTTTACTTCGCTACATTCCACAAATGGAGTTACCCAGTCAGCATGAGAACGTGCGCTGCCTCAAATGACTCCCAGAAGAAAGCACACTGTTAATTATTGCATCGACAAAGGCCTAGTGCATAATACCTATTTACACAGAAAACTGAAGAAGCAGGAGCAAAGTCCATACAAGAAGGAAAATAAACCACACCCACTCATTTCAAGATTTTCTATTATAGCAATGCAATTTTGCCAACTTGTGCTCCAGTGTTTCTGTTTTTGTAGCATCATGCCTCTGAGTAGTTATCAAATAAGTTGGAATGAAGCTGGAAAAAAAAAAAACAAAAAACAAAACTCCTTTCACCTGTCACTGCAGCCAATTGCAACCTCTACCAACTCTCTCACCCATGTCACAGTTTAATATAGCACTTTTCCACCTTCAAGGCACTCCACTACTCACCCATTCACACACATTCACACATCAGTATACACACACACACTGGGGGCGGGTTAAGTGTCTTGCCCAAGGACACAACGAGTTTTCATTTGTGGAAGCTGGAACTGCACCTGTGGGTCAGTAGAGATGATTGCTCTACCACTGATGTTTATGTTGAGAGCAGGACAAACACTGAACTACTGTTACCCCAATGCAGCTGCAGAACTTTCAGCTACCTCAGACTCCCCATCTCCTCTTCTTCACCGCCGCCTAACCCTGACACTGATGTTGCAGAGCTCAAAACATTACAGAATCAATCACAACTTCACTTCTTTCCTCAGTTAAGTCACTCCAGGTTAACAGACATTCACCCTCTAGTCTATTGCAAACACTCAGAACTGAAGCCTTAGCGTGGACATTTCATACAGTTAGAGAAAAATATTTAAGCCTAAGATACACCCACAAAAGAAGAGACAGAGGAACACGAGAGAGAGAGGGTGGGGTGACAAGAGAGGGTACAAAGAAGGACAGAAGGAAAGAAGACAGATGAGAGGGGACGTTGGACCACAGACAAAGAGACGTCACAAAAGTACCTGCACGTAGCCAGAGCATGATGATATCCTTGTGATGACTTCACTTAGAAATACAATGAATTATTCCTCTATTTTAGCCATGATTTGCCCGTCTGAAATCTTTCTGGATCAGAGGTATAGGGACGGCCGTGTGTTCTTGCGTGTGTGAAACTTGTATTGAGGATTATTTCTCGGTCATGAGAAAGGGCTGTACCAGGCTGCCACACACAGCCGTGTCACTCACTGGTTGCTCCGGCACTTTGGGATTACACCGGGCTCAGGGTCTGAAGTGAGGTAGGGCCAGAGCAGCCATAAGGTGGAAAAACACTACCGTATATTAGCAAAGAGGGGCAAGGAGAAGGAGTACAGCAACCAGAACCTCCCATTTACAGGCTTAAAGGTATACATTGCGTAACTTTTCTGGTGGAGGATATGCCACTTGCTAGTCTCCATGGAGATATTGGTGCTTGGCCTGTAATGTTTCACAGTATACGACAGTGAACTGATCTATGTTTGTGGAGACATGCAGGGGATGCCACGTTAATGTAGATGTGAATATTTGGGGTATTTTTGAGCTATAAAAACACTTGTATTTGAGTATTCAAGACAAAGCAATATAATCTCCATGGAGACTAGCAGGTGGTGGACTCAACACTAGTAAAGCTACGTAGTGCCTTAAACCAAACCAAAACCTAAGTCTCTCAATGCTGGCAATCTTTTCGCTGTGATGTGTGGTCTGGAACATGTGACCTGAGGCCCTTAGCTTAAGGCTTTGAGGTCCCTGTAACGAGAGGAGGAGCTGCACCCATGTCGGGCTCATAGACTGTAAATATAAATGGACATAGCTAACCTGCTAGCCACCATGTTCCAAATAGAAAGTGACCATTGTCGCGCTTCTGGCTGCATCGACTGTGGCGCTAATTCACTTTCTATTGAAAAATTTGCCCGTCTCTCCATAACTGCTGGTGGCAGACTCGTCATTTTGGTCTTAAAATGTTTGTATTAACCCGCTCTACATGACTACATGATACTGATTTTTATTTTGCTATTGTGTCTGTAAATCAACATATTAACATTAATAACAGACAAATAAGGTGCCTTCGTTTCCTGAGGTCGCTCCCTCTAGCGAGTGTTATTAAGCACCCCTTCCTACCAAACCAGCAGTGCAGGTGGGACAGTCTTGCTCCAGATCGCCTCTTTGGTTGCTATGATACTCATGGTCAGAATTTCAAATATGGAACTCAGCTCCAAATGTGCCCTTATAACTACTAGCCTCGATGAGTTTCATTTGACTGGAGCTGAACACTGTGGGTGACGTCACACTCAGTTTGTACACTTCTTTATACAGTCTATATCTGGACTCAGGGCTTCCAAGAAGAGGAGATGCAAGAAAGGCATCGGGAAGACCCTTACATTGAAACATTCACTCCATATTGGTAATGGTAAGCTGCACTGTAGCCTCCTCCAACCCCCATTTACTCACTGACTATATTCACACATGAGCTAGATAAGTGTCTTGCCTAAAGACACAGCAACACATTCACTACTAAAGCCACCACTGCCCCACTGCATATTCCTAGTAGTCTCCCATCAGTATCTAAGTGATACTGTTAATGCAGTAGTGCAGCCTCTTGTACTGATACATGTACTGCCAGGACACCTGTCACAATATACAGCTGTACTGATATTTTTAGTGGATCCCTAAATCATTTTGTAATTGTGTATTTATAAAATGTACTAAAAAGTGAGTTTGGATGATGAATTTGTCACGTGTTTGCACATACCTACAGGACCTCTACCATAAGACGTACTAAAGAGCTGTGATGTCCCAGTCTGTTTGGTGTTGGCAGTGAGCAGGAGTGGAGTGGTCTGCTGCTTTGAAACAATACATTCTCCTGAGGTGAGTTCACAATCAGTCTGTAAATCACAGTACAGTCTGACAGCTGCACGGAGAACGTGGGCCCATGGTTAAACCCTTGTTTATTCTGTTTTAGTTCAAGTTCATGTTTTCAAATGACAATTAAAACTCTTTGTGTCTGTACCTTACTTTTGTGAAGTAGATTTTTAGATTTTGTTTCAAGAGTGGATTTTGTATAATTGGCTTGATGAAATAGACAAGACAAAGTTAGTATAGAACCACATTTTAAATTTAAGGAAATATTTTGTAATTTCTTTTACATTTCAATCTGTTTCCTTTGGCCTTTTCCTTAGTGCTGAAGGTGAAAAGATTGAAGTTTAAGTATCATGGATACATTAATAAGCAGTGGATCGAGCTCCTTCTAAGTTTTCATTTGATACCCATCCTCAATTTCAGCCCGTTTCATTGTGGATATTTTGAAGCTGACACCTCTGTGGGGTGTGGTCCACTGGCTTATGTCTTGAGTGCGTCAGAAGGTCATGTTTTTGTGGTGTTTTTGAGCAGAGGGGCAGTGAGGCCTGCTCTGTGTCAGCCCCAGTCTGCTCCTGTCACAGTAATGGATCCAGAGACCTTAGGGTGCTCTGCTGCTCAGGACACCCCGGAATGTGCAGGTCTTCACTGAATATGTAAACACATTCACATCATTCGGAGTTTCACAGAGAAGAATGTGATGACGTGAGGCTAAGATGAGGAGCTGAACACACTATCCTTGTTTTGATCATAGGTTGGACTTGACGTTAACACTCGCCAGCTGGACAAATGCAAATTGATTTAAAAATTGGCTGGCAACATCAACAGCCATATTACGTTGAGAAAGCTCACTCTGGTCAGATCTCAACGGGATCGGGCACCGCTGAGAATACCAGGTGGAGGTTCTATTGCAAACTGTTGTCGTGTCCTTAGGTAATACACTTTCCTAGTATGAATGTGATGAGTGAGTAAAGGAAGTCAGTGGTGATGATATCTCCCATAGGACAGTTGTGGTTAAATACCACAGCGGAATATGACATGAATGAATAATCGTCACTATGATAAAAGAAAAGAAAAACTCTAATCCTATCCAAGTCGCTTCTTCAGTTCTAAAGAAATGAGCGAAATGTGTTCACTCAATAAACCTTTTGTCCCATTGACAGATTACTATGGAATATACCTGGACGACTGAGGGATCACACAGACAATGGTCATTATGGGCACATTTTATATAGTGTTTTTTCACCTTTGAGGCTTTCAAAGTGTTTTACATCAAGGAACACACACGTTCGCACACAAATTCACACACACATTCACACACACACATTCACACACACATTCACACACACCTTCACACACACATTCACACACCAGTGTACACAGACACTGGTGTGCTTTGGGTGTCTTGCGAGGTACTATATAAAACCAAGGAATGATTAGTATTATTATGACACATTCAGTTCAACTATGGAGTGAGTTTTTAGCACAGATTCAACTCAACTCACTGTAACTTAATCAAAGGTCAAATGTTGAGCCTGATAAAACTCATCTCAGATCAAGCTCAGGCTCAGGTTTAAGTCAAGTCAAATCAGTCCCATGTTGTACACACATCTAAAGCAGCGGTGGACAAAACACTCAACTTTGTTACTTAAGTAAAAGTACAGATACAGAGGAAAAAAGTTACTCAAGTAAAAGTATTACATGAAAAAATCTACTTAAGTGAAAGTATTTAAGTGCCCATTTAAAAATGTTATAAGAAGTAAAAAGTAAAAGTATTTCATCCAAGTGTTGTTCATTTATTAAACTGTTAAATGTAGTGATGCTGATTTGAAAATTATACAAATTTTGGTCACAATAACAATACAAATCAATTTCTTATTTTTTCTCATGTATTTTAGTATTTATTTTTGCTCAAAGCCGAAGCTTGAACTCGAAAACTTTAGTCAGGATGTTTCCAAGAACATGGTAAAAATAATCGCTCAAATCATATGAAAATTACTTTTTACTTTTCAGTCCTGTTCAAAAATGTAGTGGAGTCGAAAGTACAGATACTGCTCTCAAATGTACTGAAGTAAAAGTAAAAAGTATCCACTGTAAAATGTACTTAAGTAAAGATACCTAAAAATTCTACTTAAGTACAGTACTTTAATACTTCTACCTCGTTACCTTCCAGCACTAAGCAAATTAAGTCAGTTCATCAGTTCAGGGCCTCAGTCTCATCTCTGTTAACATTTATTATCACTAAGACGTGTGCTTACCTACAGCTAAATATAATGTCATATGAAAGTAACTGTGATCTGTTAAAGGAAACTTTATCAAGCACACTTTTGTGTAAAACCTAATGTCTTTGGATTAAGCTAAAACTAAAAAGAGACTAAAATACTGACACTTCTCTAACTCCCAGGGCAGGAATGTAAACAGAGCTTTGGATCAGACAGCAGCACAAGTACAGGTCAACATCATCAATGAGACAACAACATCTACACTTTAATTATACTCGCTAAAAAAACGCTTGAGTAACAATAAAGCATATGTAAAATACTGGTTTAAAAATATAACATGCAGTATGAAATCTGACACATGGCCTATACTTGTCTTCAACTCACAAACTGGACAAAATGCAATCAACAGCTTAAAAAAAAGATCAGTTATTTAAGAGGCATAGTGGTTTAAGGAACAGCTCAACAAAGGCCAGTCTGAATTAAAAGGTTCTTAAACCATTTCTATCACGTTTTTATTTGGCTGTATGAGGACTTAATGGTCAATGCTTTAGGGTTTTGTCAAAGTGTTACTAAATACATTTCTGGTCATAGCTGCCCTGGGGCTGAGAAACGTGGAAGTGGCAGAGATTCTGTTTCTTTCCACTGACCACCACTAACCTCACAGTAAGTCCTCAAGTCTCCTCTTCCTCATGTTGGGAAAACATTCAACCCCTATGAACGAAAATGGGAATGCAAATTTGACTTTTTGTGAACACCTCTGCCACTTTGGAATGAGGTGAACCTCCAGCAGAAAAGTTACATCGTGCACCTTTATTCAATTTTATTCTGTAAAGGCACTGGGGGCGGGTCTGGTATACGTTTTTGTAAAATGATTTCATAGTTGATGGAAACATGTTGCCCATGGAATCACTTATATACTGTTGCCTTGGATTGTTAGGAGGCCCAGCAAAAAGCAAAAAAGCAAAAAATAAAACAAAATCTTAACAATATAAAGTGAGCAAATGTCAAACTGGCTAAAACTCACTAACTCACTCATTTAAACATACCATGTGATTGAGTAAAATATGAACAGGCGCCTGAAAAGCATATACCAAAGAATGTTATGGCACTTGCACGTGTCCCTGCATCCTGTCACTCAGTCCTGTCCCAAAACCTCCTCCACCTCACCTCCTCCTCTGAGCTCGTCTGGGGCGCATCAGCTGCCCCTCTTTGTCGACCCCTTTAACTTTGTTTCAACACGCGCTCCAAAACCAAGCCTTAAGGCTCTCTGCCAAAGTCCAAACTTTATCTTGTACAGCGGTACAGAGGTAGGCCCTCGTGCCAAACCTTTACAGGCCTAAGGTGGCTGTATTGTGTTTCTGGTACATTTGGCTTTTTCGGGCATTTTAAATATCCTACTCATTTCACCTATGAAACTAATAAATTCTGATTTGGAAAAATCCCGAGACACAGAGGCTCAATATGCAACTCCAATATTACCCCCAAAAGTGTCATTGTCTGTCACATTTAAGCTACAGTCTTACAGTAATATCAGGGAAGTCTACATTTTTGGTATTTAAACCCCCCCACATTTTTCACCAGGTAAGGTAAGGTTTCATAAATGAAAATAAATGATCATGATTTGCACGTGTTCTCGTTTTGAAATGTTAATGTCCTTACCTTCAAAAAACCTCTGTAGCGCCTCTGTCTCATCTACTACGTCCATCCTAGCGGATCCCACATAAAAACTCCATCAAGGTCCCTCTGTCTCTGTCCGAGTGAGATGACTGAGGAACGGGTGAATGTCCTTTAGGCCGACATAAAGTCCTAATCCACATCCGAAGCGCTTCTGCACTCTCCCATCCACTGTGCGCGCGCTGTGGGGACTTAAGGTTTGGATGAGCCTCAAAATGTTCAGGCTGGTTCACAAAGCTTTTAAATGGGAAAACATACCTCCATGGAAACCCGTAAGGGTCAAGTTACTTGGACGTTTAGAGAGTACTCTCTGTCTGCCGCCGCCTCTGCTGCTGCGCTCTGTGCGCACAGCCGCAGCGCACTGGCAGGTGAGATGTGCCAGTGGACACTCCAGAGCGCACGAGCTAATGACAGAAAAGAACACCGTCACCACGATCTGTTTAGGTCTTGTACAAACCAATGAATAAAAAACATTTTTAAAAATATACAATAAGCCTCAGATTTAAATAGTTGCACCATTTGTTTCCAGATATTTTAATAAACGGTGAAATGTGACGGATAATTCAATAAACGCGAAGGTTCATATTTCATGGTGCGTTTTAACAAAGCTGGATTTAAATCAATTTATTTCATTGAAAAACACAAACTTGTGTAGAATAATACAGTTGACAATACGCATGAAGTTGCCTCTGACGTAAAACATAACATTTTATCCTGAAAACATTAACATGTTATAACCTCTGAAAACCTCTGAAAATCGAATGACTTAAGTAAAGGGAACTACATAATTGGGCCTTCTGAATTAGCCCATAAATTGAAAAGACAGAGCAATAATGAAAAAGCTTTTGGGGAGATCATTCATTATTGTGACATTTGATATTTTAAAGCAGCTGCCTGCCTCCAAACAATAATATGATATAACAATGTTAAAATGTAAAAAGCACTGCGCAGAAACTGGCATATTTAAATTTAAATAAAATGATTTCTCAAGTAAATGATACGTGATTCATTGTCTCACTCACTGAGACGAACAGGTAGCCAAATGTTGTGACAAACTGAAACGGGTCTAATAATATTGATGACAGGTCCTGTGGAGTTTTTGCTTCTTGTTTCTTGAATTTAAATCATGATTCATGACAGAGCTCCTCGTTGGGGGAGCAGGGAGTGATCAGTCTCTCCTTATCAGACCTTACTCCAGCACACACTCCCTCACAGTGTATGAATAACAATACTGCTGTGTCCCCCCAGGCCCCTCACCCCCCACCCCCCCACATGTGTGAGGTGTTGTTGGCCCACAGCTGGAGCCCCTCCCTGGCCATGCAGAGGGGCCCGCACAAGGCCCTGTTCACTGCTCCACACTACACAGATTGTCCCCAAGAACAAGGGAGTAACAGAGGCCGCTGGACAATCCAACAGCTGCCTTTCAATATCTCTGGACACCAATTTCAACTTGGCCATAAATGTACAGTAATATATGACAATGAACACATGCTGAGAAATGCATTGTATGCTTCACTAGATCATATTCATGGTTGAAAAATTAATTACATTTTAAATGTAGTTGTGACATGTTTTACACATAAAATATAAAATAGGTGCACTAAAAAAAATAAAAAATAAATCTTGAGGGAAGCATCACTGTATGTGCAGTTGGACTGCTCAGGTGCATGGGGATGGTGGTTACCAGAGGGTAAGGCCTACCTTTAGGATCCCTGCACTCCCAGCCTGTGTCACCACTTGGTTTATTCGTCTCAAAAACAAGACAGGTGCATAGAAAATAATTGAAATATTTTGTCATTAGGCTTGTAATGTTTAACTGGGATGTGTATAGAGTGCAACAGACAGAAAGTCAATAATATGAACATTTTTTGGAATCGTTTCAACAGATTACTGTTTGTTTTTTCTTTCTTTTGAAATTTCTGTTCCCCATCGGGGTGGCAGTGGCTCAGGTAGTACAGCGTTTGCCCACAGACCTGAGGGTTTGTTTAATCCTTGCTCCATCATGTGAAATCTTCCACACTGTTCTTGGGCAAAATACTCCTTGAACGAATGGATGTGGAGGCAAGGCAAGTTTATTTGTACAGCACAATTCGAACACAGAGTAATTCAAAGTGCTTTACAGAAAAAGAAAGACATTAAAATCACACAAAGTAAAACATAAATAATTACAAATAATCATCATAAAATTAACATTAAAACAGAAGGAGTAGTTA
This sequence comes from Periophthalmus magnuspinnatus, assembly GCF_009829125.3. Lineage (NCBI taxonomy): Eukaryota > Metazoa > Chordata > Actinopteri > Gobiiformes > Gobiidae > Periophthalmus > Periophthalmus magnuspinnatus. Next base: position 2,194,944 of record NC_047131.1, on the reverse strand, counting down.
CTGAGCGTCCATTGAAGATATATGATGTATATGTCCCCATTTATTTATGTCATGCTCCAAGAAGATGGTGACAGGAAAAGATTATTGTTTCTGGAGAGTTCAGCCATTGATTACAAAAACCGTAGAAATATAATATAGACTGTATAAATACGATGTTTAACTCTTTTGCTAGAGAGAATTGCACTGTTCTGTCAGTAGATGGCGCCAGCTCTCCTCTTGCACGGTCCAAACGGGAAACGTTCAAAATGGCGCGTCTTGGAGGAGGTGAGGAGCGCGTTGCTATGGTTCCAAGAGAAACAGTGACAACATTTTAGCTTGTATGTTGATATTTTACTAACATTATTTGTGCATTGGTCTGTGCTTTGTATCTGCTTCTTTCTCTTTAACAGGATCAACGAGTGAGGTATCCTTTTGTTTTGGAAACGTTTTAGATTCGAGATGTTACGATTGTGCAAACCTCGTAAAAACCTTAACTTTTACGCGCTCCTCAGCTCTCTTCAGCGTGTTTCCAGCTCCTACTGAGACTGACTGTGGCGTACTTTGTCTTCTACTTCATGTTCACTCTGGGTTTGATCATCAGAAAAAGTGAGTAATGATTGTAGAGTGTTTTATGGACATCCTGAGTGTGGACCAAACCTGTGCGTGTCTCAGGCCTGGAGCTGTCCTATCCTGTGGGGGCGCTCAGTCTGGACGTGGCCCTCCTCTTTCTGCTGGCTCTTTTAGAAGTTTCTCTTTTCTTCTGTGGTGAGTATCTGCCTTTATATCACTCAACTGCTCTGATGAAATGAGGTGTAACTCAGAAAGGAACTGAACTCTGGATTTAGATGTTAGATGTGATGAATGAAGCAGGAGGAACTCATCTTTGTTGGATTGCCAAAATGTTTTCCGATTATTGTCATAGGGATAACAAAAAAAATGTCAAATTTGCCCATCCCTAGATAATATCACACCAAATGAATGAAGAAACAGTATAATGGTACTGATTAACTTTATTATTCAATTTTGTGGCTCTGTTTAATACAAGAATAGATATAAGAAAGGTGCACTATGTAACCTTGTGTCCACCACCTGCTTGTCTCCATGGCGATGAAATTGCTTTGCCTTGAGCGTTCCACAGTATGGCCTTAAACGTATCGATATTGTGTTTAATTATGTGTGTTTTATGTCTAAGTTTAACCTAGGCTTCACCTGGAGATAGATATGTTTAATGCCTTACTGTGGAACATTCCAGGAAAAGCAATCAGATCTCAATGGAATCAAGTAAGTAGCCGACTTTCCAACTAAAAGGTTACATTGTACACCTTTTAACAGATACCCAAATGCATTTAGAGATACCTGGCCCCATTTCTTTTCCATCTTTCTCGTGACACCTCCACATGAGGTTGCAGCCAAACTCTTTCTGACGCCTCTGTCTCTCCTGCAGGAGTGAAGGGCAGTCTGACAGAATCAGAGCCCTACTGTCTAGGTCACCTCCTGCTCACTGGGGGCAGTGTTGTGTTGTCCGTGTACTTCCTCTGGTGGCAGACATACGTGATGTGGGCTGATCTCGTGCTGAGCTCCGTGTTGCTGTTCTTGTATGGGCTCAGTGGTGTGCTCGCCTGTGGAGCTTTAGCCAGAATATCCAAGTACCGTACTCACATCACTTCAGATGACCACTGCACAGTGCACTAATAAAACAATGCAAAGAAGGTGAACAAAACGATGGGCGGAATTGGTATGGTGTTTGCCAATTAACACTGAAGGTTGGTAGGTGGATTCCTCCTCCCACCATACTGTGAAACTGCTGATGCTGCTTGGCAAGTTAGTCCCTCCCACTTTCTGTTTGAATGGAGATGGGTGTGGAACCAGGATATAAAGTGCATCAAACAACAAAGTGGGACATGCCTATCGCAGATGCTGATTTGCAGCACGTGCCTCTTAAATGTGGAAGACATTGACACCTCTTGACTAGTCTCAACATTCAGAACAAATAATATACCGGTAACTTCTTCTACACTCAGTCTGCCTGTCAGTCACACTCATTGCAAATCAGAGAGACAAGTATAGTTCTAGACCCAAACATCTTTGTAAAGTATTGAAAATGCATGGACAGGCTGAAAAGTAGAAGTATTTTTTATTATGGTTTGAGACCTGCTGAAAGGGTTGAGGGTTTAGTTTTATCAACTTCATAATATGAGCAAACAAAAATTTATGAATAAAACCAGACAGGAAAAACGTATTGATTCAGTTGTTTCTGTTGAACCAAATTCAGCATAAATCTATAATGAAATCACTAGATTATAAGCTTTATAAGAGCTCAAAATCTGCGAGAAATACTTTTACTTTTTGATCTTTAAGTACTTATTTTTAAACAGGTACTTCAATATTTTTACTTAAGTATATTTTTGATACTTTTACTTGAGTATTTTTTTTTAGCTCTGGTATCTATACTTTCACTTATGTAACAAAATTGGAGTACTTCTTTACTTCTTCCACCACTGGCTATATAAGTAGTTATGATGACACTGAGAGTAATTAATTGTGATCATATTTATTTTTTTGTCAGTTATAATTTGATAAATAAAAGAGTTACTTCAGGTGATTGTGTTTACTTTGTTATACCATGACGTCAAGCAACAGGAAAATAAACTGTATGACTAAAGATGCATTTTGAGTGGGCGTTATGAGTCTGTAAAATAAATGATGTACTATCAGGAGGATTGTTCCAGTGGCCTCTTGATGAATCACTTCAGGACAGATGCGTTGGATCTTAAGGTTACAAAGTCTCCAAACTACTACACAAAGGTCATGAATACATCACTGTGGATTTTATCACAGATGCTAATAATAATGACTGGCACTGTACTTCGACCTGATTCATTACTTCTACAAATGAAACTACAATAGATAAAAAAGCGAGTTAGGCACTGGTTTTGAGTTGAATAATGTGTTAAAATAATAATACCGCATCAATAACATTTTTTCCAGCATTTGCAGTGTGTTTATAATAATGCAAGTTTTTACAGTCAACCCAGTGTCCAGCTATTGAAGATTGATGCCCAGATATTAAACAAATAAGTACTAAATATTTTTTTGACAAAGCAAAGAGTGGCTACTTTAAGGATCTGAATATAAAATGTAAAACAAATACTGAGTAGTAGTTATTTACCTTTGTTTCTTTGTTGCATAATTCCACATATAAGGGACAAGGATACTTCAAAAATATTACAGTTAAATAAATGTCTTATTGTTTATTTATCTTTCTAGTAGTTATGTCATACACAGACTAAACTGACATTCCTGAGTGACCAGAGATGTGTCAGTGTGAGTTTAAAGTCACTGTGCAGGGTTAGAGGCCAGCTCTCTCTGAGCGCTGACAAATCATGATGAAAGGAAAGAAAGGAAATATGACTCACCCTTTATGCTTACTCTTTATACACTGCCTGGCAAAAAAAAGTTGCCACCTGGATTTAACTAAGTAAATCGCTATGGTTTGCTGCAGTTGGTCCGGTCTAGGTTCAGCAACAGTCTGTGCTCAAAGAATGAGGTCAGCTGACACCTGAATATACTGAATGACCAGGTTATTCCATCAATGGATTTTTTCTTCCCTGATGGCACGGGCATATTCCAAGATGACAATGCCAGGATTCATTGGGCTCAAATTGTGACAGAGTGGTTCAGGAGCATGAGACATCATTTTCACACATGGATTGTCCACCACAGAGTCCAGACCTTAACCCCTTTGAGAATCTTTGGGATGTGCTGGAGAAGACTTTGTGCAGCGTCAGACTCGACCATCATCAATGCAACATCTTGGTGAAAAATGTATGCAACACTGGATGGAAATAAACCTTGTGACATTGCAGAAGCAAAATCAAAACAATGCCACAGTAAATGTGTGACGTAATCAAAGCTAAAGGAGTGTGTGACCTTTTTTTTGGTGGCAGTGATGTTTTTTAATCTATAAGAGGGTTGAATGAATGTTCTTTGACTTCACTATACCAGATTACTTTCCTCTTTCAAAAGATATTATATTTTGTTATTGTAATTTGTTAATTGCCATGGTAACTGTGAATAGGCTAACTGCTGGGTTTCAGAAGACATCACAACATTCTACTGGCCAATAATATTTAATGTGTATGGGGGCACTTAACAGGAGTATTTTTGTAAAGGAGAGTTACTGCTGTGCCAGCTCGTCCAGTTCTACAGTAGTTAAACATTATTTCCTGTCTTACCTCCTCCACTGACTGTTTCAGACCTCTAATGTCTGACCTGCAGCAGCTGTTATGGCGTAAACGTACTCTCTGTTACGCGCAGAGGGGACATTAGAGCGCGCGCACGACACCACGGGCAAAACAATGGCCCCCGCACCCCCCAAGTGTCCGTGAAGCCCCGCCTACCTCGTCTACAGTTACCTGCCCACATAGACTCGCTTGTCTCTCACCTGCACAGTCACTTTTTCTGGGAACCAACCTACCCACCGTCTGCGCTCCGGGCCAGGGCCTGTACTCTGCAACGGGGACCGAAACCGACGCGCTCCCGTGGACTGTGCTTCGTCTTCAAGTTGCAGTGGTGGATTCCAAGATGGGAGGCTGAACGTGGACAAGTTTTTAGATCACTTCAGACTTGAGGATCCCGCGAGAGAATTAAACAGTGAGTAATGTCTGCAGTGTGTAACTCAACAGGTGTAAGTGTCATTAGGGTCACTGCCTCAAACTGTAGAAAAAGAGGAGACATGCTGCTGAGACATGGACAGATGGACTCGGGACATTAAGGTCACAGGTTATATAATAACTACAATAACCTCACATGAGTTTTGTGTTTGTTTTTCTCAGCTACATTGGAATAGCAGGTGCCAACATGTTAAACCCTGAATGCCAGTGGCCAACTCCCTAAGTGTTGAATTCATTGCGTGGAAAAAGTTCTTATGTAGGCTTATGTAAATCAAATTTTTTATAACTAACTCATGTGGCATCAATAATAAAGTGTATCATTAACTAAATAAGTGGGCTGAGGGACAGGGGCTTGTGGCTGTGCAGGATGACCAGAAGAGGGACATGTGGTCACTCACCTTTGTCATAGCAACTTCATTTCACAAGTTTGTAGTAAATTGGGCGTTAAATTCACAAGCACGTGTTTTAATGCTGCTATGGAGTGAACCAACTGTGTTAATGCTCCTAAATATTTAATGTGAGACTTAGACATGCCTAATAAGTTTTCTCTGTCAGCCAGCAGCTTAAAGGTGCTCTATGCAACTTGTTTGTCGGAGGATCTGCCACTTACTGGTCACAATGGAGAACCTTGAATGTTTCACAGAATGGCATTAAACTTGTCTATCTTGTATTCATTCAGTAATATGTATTTTCCTTGATAAAAATACCTTGATAAACTTGACATCTCAACGTGAGTGGGGTCACCGCTCGTCATATCTTACCTGCAACTTGGCCTGCTGTCGTCACTTGCCTCCTCCCTGGAGAAAGATAAGTTTCATGCCATACTGAGAAACATTCCAGGCAAAGCAATAACATCTCCATGGAGACAAAAAGGTGACGAACCATCTGTCCACAAAAAAAGTTACATAGAGCACCTTTAAAGGAATTAGACCTTGAATGCACCTACAATGTTGAATGAATGATGAATAAATGTGTGAAAACATGCATCCACTGACAGTGTATGAATAACACATCACTACCAGATCAGATATGTCAGAGATCTCATAAAAAACAGCCTATTTTGAAACGATTCTTTAGGTGACACTATAAACTTTGTGTGTGTTGTGTTTTACATGTATATCTATCTCTGATTTTCTTTTCTTGCCTTTAGATCTAGATCTAGAAATCTAGATCTGATCTAGAATTATACAAAAAAAAAAAAAATGTACTTAAGAGCAGAGGGCAAACTCATATTTTCTATGACCATAAAACACTCAACACAAAACATTTTCTGTTTTTACACTGCATGGAGGATGACTGCGACAGATGCCTTTTAAAATATTAACTAAATGTCATTATGTGGTAGCTCTTATGTCATTTCTGTGTATACAAAACAGAAGTATTGCCAGCAGAGTGCGCATGGACTCGACTGAGGAGCCTCTCACTCTGCAGGTTTGAACATGAACTCAAAGGACCTGTTTATATTATGAAGCTGTTTGAAATGAGAAGTGCAGTTTGCAATGAACAGAATGTATAATAGTAAACTATGTATGACGTATAGTTTAATACTAAATACCTGAAAAAGCATAATAATATTATTTATTATTTATATTTTTAAATACAACAGCTGCCAAATACATTCTACACTTCTGCAGCTTTTGATACTTTTTCATATTAGGTGATGTATTCTACCTATTCTATTTTTGCATATATTCAAAACAACTATTTCTATATTATCTTATCAGTATTGTGATTACAATTATTGTGATTTATGTTGTAAAATCATGCTTTAGTTCACACTATAAAACGCACATTTCTTACACGTCCCATGTGTTTCATGTTTGTAGACGTCTAAACTGCAGGATTAGCAAGTTTTTATCATACTATTTATTTATTACCTCAATAACTGCAGACTACAATTTGATGATTGTGATAAAAATGATGGTTTTGATTAATTGTGCAACCCTGCTGCATTTTGAAGAAGATTTGTGTGGTTGGGTCCATGGGAGGCCAGCTCTCAGCAGTGATGAATAATACAGTCTGTGCGTGTGGTTAAACAGACATGGACCTGCTGTGCTCAGGTCACATGAGGTGAAAGCTGCTCACAATTAGTACTTCTAATTAAACTCTACAACCACTACGACTCTGCCATTTAGTGAAAATATTAAAGCATACAACTTAGATATTTTAGCCAGTTATATATATTAGTCACTATAGTACCGTCCATATGACTGACAGCTTGTGTGTCCAGACTGATATGGATATGCCTTGTTCTTACATAATACCTTTAGCATTCATGTCTGACAGCAGGGAGAGAGGCATAGAGAAAGAGAGAGAGAAAGAGGTGTTTCCATTCCTCTCTTCAATGCAATCCATCATCTGTATGTACATTGGCTTTACACTGTCAGACCTTTCCACATACCAAAGCCTCACATCATTTGGAAACTGTCAGTCACATGTACCACAGTGTCATAGGATGAGGATAGAAGAGCAAATATTTAATACTCATTTACTTTATTTCATTTCTAGTTTGATCTGGGTTAGCGCTAGGGCTGCAAATTAGAAGTGGTATTTTAATAACCTTAATTGTTATCTGGATAATACAGACTTCAAACGACTTCAAAAGATCTTTTTAGAAAGATCTGCCAGTTGCTTTATTAAATCAATCATTCATTCTGTTGTTCATTAATAATACAGTCATAAATAGTCTTTATCTAGAAGCTCTTTGTTGCCATATTTCAATGTTTATTTGTTTAAAAATGTATTTACATATAGAAGAATTCATTGCTGATTAGTCATCTACTAAAATAATGGTTTGTTGCAGCCCTGGTTAGTGCTCATGAAACTCTATGCAGTCAGATTTTACACTTTGTGTAGTTGAAATAATGTGATTCTTCTAATTACATTCTTCTTCAAATAGTCCAAATACAATAACACATTGATGCAAAACTGAAAACTGCTTAAGTAATTCCAACAATCCCATTTCAGGACAGTTTTGCAAGTTTTATCCCATGGAGAGGTAAAAATGACTTATCATACATCATATATTCACAGTGTTTATGACATGCTATATGTTATATCACTAAGGGGGCTTGGATGTATGTCCAATTTACTTCAAATGACCTGCTTCCAGATAAAAATGTGAGTATACTGTATTTAAAGGTGGTAGATATATAAAAAAAAATTGATAATGTGATTCATTTTATGGAGATATGCAGAATAAGAATATTGAGTAGGTTTATAAAAAACTAAAAGGCTGCAAAAAGATTTGAAAAAAAGAGAGAGAACCCTGAGAACCCTGCTGTGTTTGAAATAAGCATGCACTGAGACATCTGTGCACTTTTGTTTTCATACAACACAGAGTAGCCTTCTGTGGACATGGAAATTTGAGTTTGAATTTTTGTTAGTATGGCAACTGGTGAAATTCATCTGTGCAATCAAATACATTGGAAAACTCTATGCAAATATGAGCAGCTCCACTGTGACTGAGACAGTGAGGTCCTGTTATAAACCAGCTGTTGTAAATAATGTGTGATCCCCCAGTGATACAGTAGCTTTCTAATTGTCAGCTTACATTTGTACAAGTAAAAATGTCAAACTTTGTTCCTTTTAACAGACCAAAGTTAGGTCTGTTAAATCCTTGGTCGACTAAGACATGTCCTGTTTAGTCGACTTAACAGGGGTGTGACAAAAGCAGAAAGTAAGAAAGAAACTGCTAAGAAACAATGTCTTTAAATAAAGACAGATAAAACTTGTGACTCATGAGTTTAATCTGCCTTTTTACATATAAATACCAAAATATACCAAATCTTCAGGTTACTCACTCATGCACTAACTTCTACTTTGGTGCTGTTTTGTCCGATATAAATCCTTATACCATATTTTCCGGACTATAAAAAAAAAATAAAATAAAAATAAAATAAAATAAAAAATACATACTGTAAGTCACACTGGACTATAAGTTGCATTTTTGGGGAAATTTATTTTACAAAATCCAAGACCAAGAACTGACATTATATCTTTAAAGGCAAGATATAATAATAACAATAAAATGTCAAACAACAGGCTGAATATCAGTACAGCACACTAACGTAACACATTTATATTTATTCAGCTACATGAAGCATAGACAGAGCTGGTATTTTCTTTTAGGGGCATTTTTATTCAGTCTTTCTCAGATATCTTTTAAATTAGCATAATGTTGAAATTTTTAATTTTCAATGGTACAGGATTAGATACTGGAACACAAGCCTAGAGTGCCCTCGTGTAGTTGTCAGTGTGACAGTAACTAAGATGCGAAATTATATATTTGAATAATTTCACATAAAAGTCGCATCTGAGTATAAGTCGCACCCACGGACAAACTATGAAAAAAAGTGCGACTAAGACACCATCGACCAATTAATGGACTGAACAGACCTCAGATTCACTGACAGTCTGTTATCCAGGATGTAACATTTCGGACGCAGTAATCGTGTCTGGTAAATCTTAAATCTGAACTGAAATCCTCCCGTATTGAATCACCACTCTCTCTGCTACATCTCAGAGCCTGGTTTGTTTATTTTAGTGACACATTGCAACAAACAAGATAAGGTCTTATATTATTTGGAACAAAATCAGCCTTCTCACCTCAGTTCAGTGTCAGCACTCAGCAGCAATGTTTGTTTTTTTTTTTCCTTCAGTTTTTCCCTCATGAGGCGCCTTGTTTGTTTTAATATAGATGGACAATGTGTTTCTCTGATTGGTTAATCTGCTTGAAAATAACACCCACCTGAATTTATGGCAAAACCAGGTTTAGAATAGCAAATAAACAATTCTATCAACTGGATAAAAGTGTTAGAGTGAAGACATTTGGCTGCTCATCCAAGCGGTCTAGAATAGTATTACACCATGACTGAAGTAGTACAAGGACTAGCCCATGGAGGACAAAAACATGAATAAAACATATTCAGAATTAAAGTAATGTTTGAACTGTAAAGGACTCCGCATATCACTAGAAGGAGCTGACAGTTTGAGAAACACTGAAAAAAAACTTTAATCGCATTTTTGAACCATTTATCATGTATAATTTTGTATAATCCTGTGTACTCTTCCTGTTTTAGGTGGATGCCTTGAACCATGATTGCCGGGGGACCTCCGTCGAGGCTATCCAAGTAAGTGTTGTACATGTTTTTACCTTTCACATATGCGACTGTACTAATATCGACTGCTGCTAGCCCCAGTGGAGGTGGACGGGTCAGGAACCTCCAGCACACAGGGCCAGTGTTCTGCAGTGTTTACTTTGGCCTCTCCACCCTCCTCTCTCCCCACTTCCCCCTCTCTCCTCCCGTCTCTCTCTGCTTCACCTGTATTCCCATACTCGCAGGTTTTACTCTTTACCCATCTTAGTGTTGAGGTTCTTGTGTTTTGTGGGCGCCTTTAGGGTAGAGAGGTGGCACAATGAAGCGTAACCCGATTCCCTCTGTTTGTTATTGCAGTGGGGTGGCCCGCTCGGACAGCAAACTCAGCGCCAAGGCCCTCTACGGTGAGTGGAATGCTGTTAAGGTCTTATTTTCACATCAGGTTAGTACATGCATGCCACACCATCCTACTGGTTTTAACTGTTAAATTGTGAGTCAGGGATTAAATGGATTTTGGATTAAATTGGTGGCAAAGCGGCATAGCAAGAACGTCCAGAATTTGAGATCTTATTGTGTAGAGTTTGCACGCTCCTCCTTACCAGTCTGTGGGTTTCCATCAGGTACTATAGTCTCCCTTGTCAACCTACACATGCACAGTAAGCTTGTTTTCTAGCTATGCAGTACTTATCAAGATCATGAGAATTATGGGGGTGATACACATCATCTACCCACTGCTCCATGAGTTAAAATGACTTGCATTTAGATGATTTTTTGTTAATTATTATTTTTCACAGTATTTTAATTTTTGTCTATGTATGTGTACTGATTTTAACGTATAATGTTCTTAAGTCCTACCAAAGTAACTAAGCACAGTTTTCTCACTTTACTGGCTGTAATTTAAGCAGAAAAACTAAAATCGTTGACATTAAATTTATAAAATGAAATAAATTATCTAGAGCTACTAACAATCGGTGGTGGAGCATAACGAAATAAAAGTAGTGAACTTAAGTGCAAATGTTAGGTGTCTGTACTTTACTTAAGTACATTTTAAAGTGGATCCTTTTCACTTTTACTTCACTACATATGAGAACAGATAATTGTACTTTCTACTTCACCACATTTTATAACTTTACTGAAAAGTAAAGTATTTTGATTGCTGTTTGAGACAGCTGCTGAAAAAGCTGAGGGGTTTATTTTCAGCACGTTCATAGTTTGAACAAAACAGAAAACTCGACAGATTCAGTTGTTTTTGTTGAACAAAGAAGCACAAATTTGCATCAAAATCAACCTCAGCGATACAATCTGGGGTGAACTGACTTTGAATAGGGTCATTTGACTGTATCTCTATGTCATGTATTTTCATAACAAAGTATAAAATGAAGCGGCACATGCAAATCACGGCTATACCACCATGCAAATGAAATGTGTGGGAGCGGCCACACTGGGCTGTGACAGTGGAGTGGACGTGTACAAACCAGATACTGATAAGAAGGGCCAAGGTCCTGCTACAGACCTGCCCCACAGGTAACAAATGGTATTCCAGTGGCCTCTACCTCTGGTCTGTCTCTATTCTCTGTCTGTCTAACATAGTGTTCTCACGGTACTAAAATGTCACTGATGTCAATGATTTTGATCCTAAGGAATAGACTCGATACTCGGTACTGATTCCAAGGCCATGATGATAATTTGTTGTTTCTTTATTTAGAGAAAAGAATGTGATTTTCAACATTAAGTCATCGTACTTTCTTTTATATTACCATGTGTTGTTATATCTGTGTAATCCCTTAGTCATTCACGTAAGTTCCACAGTGGAATATTAGCGTATACTAGTCTATGTGTCTTATACTTCTGATACAGCTTAACGTCATTCTAAAGATAGTCAGGAAAGGTTAATTTCTGTCCTGTGAATATGACTTTTTTAGTATCGATACCTGCTCAAATGAATATCTAGTTTTCATACTAGTTTTAGTATCGATTAGTATTTGATTCTTGATACTTTTGCCAGCGTCTATGTTCCAGACTTGAATGTGTTCATAGGGAGTGTCTGTTTTTATGTACTCCAGCACTGGGTGGAGAAACCAATGTCTGTGGGTAAATAAAGAGGGCATTTAAAAGGTAGAGGAAAAGTTCTGAGGTGGTTCTCAGCTTACTCAGACTGCAGACGGCACCCTCCCATTACAGAGCCACAGCAGTAATACTGACTGTACATGTAATGACTATACTGGGGTGCTGGGTTAGACTTTTTCAGCAGGTTAAGTGATTGGCTTGGTTGTGCCTACTTGGCTATATGTTTCTTGCTGAGTTTGTGGTGAATTCTCTATGAAATTTAGGAGCCAAAATTTGATAGTAAAATGTGTTCGTCTTGTGTCAGTCTTGAGATTTTTAATGGTTATGGTTGAAATAGCTATAATAAACTACTGAATATGCTCATCAAAGTGAGATATCTGTCAGCAGACAGACCATTAAGCCGCATGACAAGTCTAGTGAAACTGCCGCTCCATAAGCTTTCAGAAAGAGAGAAGAGTGAAACATAATATAGAGAAGTACAAATAGACCTAGTCAAATAGGTAATCACACAGGAAATAATATAAATACAGTGAGTTTTTAGAGTTATACTTGAAGAATGATTTGAATACTTAATTATGTTTATGAATGTGAGTTATAGTACAAACAATATTTTTCATGTATGCTTCAGAGTCCTATTTAAAGTCCCTGTATGTAACCTTTTTGCCAAAAAATAGATTAAAATAAAGGCATTTAATTTTGTGTTTATTGCACTGAGAAACATGCATCTTTACTGTGACCGTATGACTCTTTAAAGTACTTTGACTTAAAGGTCCACTGGCTCTGAATGAGCAGGAGTGTAATATCATCATCAAGTATCGTTTAGCTAAGGAGAGTCTGGTAAGTTGATGTTGTTTAGTTACTGTATGACTATAGGTTGTATTCATGTGACATTACAACACTGTAGAATCCTTATAGTTTAAAATTGAGCTGCAGGACAATTTCTATGGCAGAATTAGCGGAATTAACTGTCAGACTGTAGATTTATTCTTCTAGTCATGGTTAATATCTCTGTACTTACTGGGCATATCTAGGCTATATTAAAGAAGACATATAGTGATGGAGCCTGCTGCATAGTTATAATCTACACCTGTGGAGTATTATGTAATAAAGTGCAATATTCATCTAAAACAACTTAATAAATTAAACAGGTTCGCTGACCTCTGCGGTGCCCAATGGGAGCAGATGTAAACGTCATTAGAATAATAGGTCTGCTTTAAACAAAAACTGGTACAAAGTTTGACGTCTTCTCTGACAGCACAAATAAACAAAAGTGGGATTACTTTTTCTCAATAGTTTCAGAGAGTGGTGCCATTGTTCAACATCAAAGACATGATTGTTGCCAGCTGAAAATGTGTAAGACATAAGATGAATAAGCAGGAACAAGTCTCTAACAAATAAGAGTTTAGACCTGCATGATATGAGTACATTTCAGTCGGATGAAGAACTTTCTGTTGTTGTGATGTACTACTTATTTTCATGCAATCACCTATTGATTATGGCAATATCCAGTATTGCAGTATTGTTAGTTTTGCGTCCCTAATACATTTCAACAATTGTCAATTATCAGTTATGTTATTTCATCCAAAAACATCCCCATAGAGTTATATTTGCCCCTGCTCTCCGTCTGAAATGATGACGTCATCATATTGAGAACATGAATCCATCCTGTAGATACATTTGTATTCCCTTTGAGTAATGTGTTCAAGCTATTGTAAAGTCCGGGCTATGCATGTTATAAACTGTTGATTCCCTGAACAGCCCATCTGCTGCTAAGTGGCTCTTATTGCAGGCTGCTGCAGGCTGTGAATTGATTGGCACAAATGTCAGTGCTTAATAATACATGAGGGGCTCCACTTTCAGAGCAGCACCTGACGCCTGTTGTTCACCTGTGAAGTCTCTGCCCCAGAGGAAGTGAAAGAAACAAAGGAAGGCAGAGCTTACGTCATTGCTGGGCCTGCACTTTGAATAGCTTTCGGTTGTGGAGGACGTGACAATATTAAAACGCCACAGTCATCACAATATGGATGAAATATTTATGGTGATACTGTGTATGGCTGCAAGAATGATATAATATTAATAATGTGGGCAGACTGTAGAAATTCTGTAATTCTTTTAGTATCTTTTAGCCGTACTGTCGTCATTCAAAAGACTAGACATTTCTTATGTGTAATATATGGGTATCAGCGACGCTGATATTGTGGTGTGTCTTGCTCTTTATCATTCAGATGCAACAATAAAGCCTTTGACCCAGAAATCAAGGTATAGTACGTAACTTTCTAGAGGTGGAAAGTCGACTGCATGGTTCCAAGGAAACAGAAAGTTAAAACCATACTTTTACATTCTTCATGGCTCAGTTCAGTATCAGTTTCATGCCATACTGTGGAAGATTTGTGGAAGATTATAGCCAACTTTTCCATGGAAACAAGCAGGAGAAAGCCCTCGTCCAGGCCAAATAAAAGTCTATTTTGTGGAGATAAAAGCCCATTCAGAGGTACAATGAATATATATATATTTGAGCAAAAATGTTACATACTATGTCTTTAATGTGATATTGATCAAAGTCTGTGATATTATTGAGTATATAGACACATTTTACATCCATAGCTCACACGCAGGTACACTTGACCTGTTGAGTTTCCATGCTTCTCGGTGACATTACATTCACTTACATCCATTTCCTGGAGACTGATCCTGGCCTTAACCACAGTCACTACTCACCTAATCTAATTTTGACTCATGTCTGAACTTTAAATCATGTTGTTGATCTAATAATAAATGAATTACGTAATGGGGACCTGATTTTTGTCCCCGTAAAGAAGGCAGGTCCTGATGAGATTATATCAATGTTTATTTAAATGTGATAAAGTCCTGCCTACATGTTGACAGTGCAGTGGTCCACTCAGACAGCTGGGGGCATTTGATAAGTCTGGACCTTGGACTGGCGTTTGCTGCTTATACATTATCTATATCGCGCTGAATTGGGTCAGTGAACACAGCATTACTGTCAGTGTGGAAGTGGGAGGGCTGGACTAATCAGGGTTATTTTGATGAATGTATGTGTGTGTATATAATTGGAAAAAAAACTTTGTTGATATTAAGAGAAGATCTGGATAATTTTGTATCTTAAAAGGCTGATATTTTTACTATTCTGCTTTTATTGAAGCTAACCTTGTTCTTGCAATATTAGCCATAATTTATATACAGTGGTCCCTCGTTTATTGTGGAGGTTACATTCTAAAAATAACCCACAACAGGTGAAATCTGCAAAGTAGTCAGCTTTATTTCTTACAATTATTATATGTTTTGCAACTGTAAAACCCCTCACCACACACTTCACACACTTTTCTCAGACAGGCGTTATCATTTTTTCACATTTCTCTCTTGTTTAATTAACTAATAATGACTCTCGTACATTTCACAGTTCCTCTGACTGTGGCCGTCCTGGCATTGCTCCACTGTAGTGTCGATCCAACATTTATGTACATTTTTCTGAACACATTCTGTACTATACAGGAGACACGGCACGGAGGAGACTGATGGACAACGGTCTACAGTCCCTCAGCCAATTAGGACGCAGAACACAATGCACGTTCATGATATGCTATAAAAAAGCATGTAAAAATGCATAAAAAATATCGGCAAAACAGAGAAGCCGCGAAAGGTGAACCGCGATATAGCAAGGGAGAAGTGTGCAACTTTTTATTTTTTATTTGTTTTATTTCGTTCATAAAAGATGATAAGGCATCAACAGTGCCATAAAATTAAACATTCAAGAAAATGAATGAAAAGGAGTGCAAAGAAGAAGAAGGAAGATCTTACATGATCTTTTATTCTTCAGGTGACAATATTGCCGGCTTGTCCACACTTTTCTTTTCACTGATGTTTACTGTGGATTTACTTCTTCATCACAGTTCACACTGTAGAACGAGCAAACACATCAAATATAATTTAAGCTCTGGCTCATATCACATATACACACAAAACTTCACATGAATGCACGGAAAATATACATACCACTTTGGCCTGCGAGTAAACAAATTACTGAACCCAAAACTTTATATTTAACTTTTCAATTGTTTCTTAAATAGTTTTCTGTCCAGTAAGACTTCACATTAGCGTAAAAGGCTGAACTGGAAAACAGGAAGTAGTTTTCATGACCTTAAACTAGACTTATGATAAACCAACCATTTACAGTATTATTCCAAATGAAAAATGATCACGTTTATGGTCTTATGAATAATTAATAAATAATAAGAAATTAAATATGAAATGTATAAAAATTAAACGAGTCAAGTAAACTGACTTGGTTCTGTGCTTTAATCTGATTCACTGTTGTGTTGGCTAAAATACATGGAATCATCTTGCATCATGATTAATGTGACCAAGGATGACTCTAGAATTGGTCCAGTAGTGTTCTCGTAGATCTGGAATTTCCAACTCTCTTTTTAGAAATCTGAGCGTTCCAGTCTTGAGACAGTTGTCATCTTTGAGGGAGCAACTCTGGCCTTACCCTTTAGGGTGCACTGCACTTCTCCTGAATTGGACACAGTTCTGAGGTATGTGCACATGCTGTAGCCGGACATACTACCATCAGGAGAATTGTGTAACTCATACCGCTGGACTTGCTTGAACATCAGTACGACAGTGTGGTTTCTTTCTTTTCGTGGCAAAAGAGTGAAGATTCAGCGATGAACGCAGGAGTAGACCTTTGTTTTTTATGTATGTGTATATGCATGCGCAAATGCTAGTGGCTGGCTAGCTCATCTAGTAAGGTATGTGACTTTCACACGGGAGACCTGGGTTCAAACCCCACCTCCAGGGTGTAAACATTTCCAAACAACATAACAGTGTACGCTATAGCATTTTATATATAGCATTAATCATATGAGAGAACCATGTGACTGTTACAGAGAAAAGGGGTGGGGCTTAGCATGTAGCACGTGACTGTCACAGAGAAAAGGGGCGGGGCTTAGCATGTAGCACGTGACTGTTACAGAGAAAGGGGGCGGGGCTTACCAAGAATCACGTGACTGTTGCGAGGAAAAGGGGCAGCGCTTGCCAAGAATCACATGACTGTCTCGGAGAAAGGGGGCGGGGCTTACCAAGAATCACGTGACTGTTGCGGAGAGAAGGGGTGGGGATTAGCAAGAATCACGTGACTGTCACCGAGAAAAGGGGCGGGGCTTAGCACTTGACCGTTACAGAGAAAGGGGGTGGGGCTTACCAATAATCACATGACTGTTGCGGAGAACAGGGGCGGGGCTTAGCATGAATCACGTGACTGTTATAGAGAAAAGGGGCGGGGCTTACCAAGAATCACGTGACTGTCACGGCAAAAAAGGGTGGGGCTTACCAAGAATCACGTGACTGTCACAGAAAAAAAGGGGTGGGGCTTAGCATGAATCACGTGACTGTTTCGGAGAAAGGGGGCGGGGCTTACCAAGAATCCCGTAACTGTTGCGGGGAAAGGGGGCGGGGCTTAGCATGAATCACGTGACTGTTACAGAGAAAAGGGGCGGGGCTTACCAAGAATCACGTGACTGTAACAGCGAAAAGGGGTGGGGCTTACCAAGAATCACGTGACTGTCACAGAAAAAAGGGGTGGGGCTTAGCATGAATCACGTGACTGTCTCGGAGAAACGGGGCGGGGCTTAGCATGAATCACTTGACTGTTGTGGGGAAAGGGGCGGGGCTTCGCATGAATCACGTGACTGTTACAGAGAAAAGGGGCGGGGCTTACCAAGAATCACGTGACTGTCACGGCAAAAAGGGGTGGGGCTTACCAAGAATCACGTGACTGTCACAGAAAAAGGGGTGGGTAAACTAGTATTTTCCAATTTGGCCATGGGATCAACAAAGTATAAATCTGTTCTTATTCATTTAAAAAATTTAAAAAAAGACTCCTGGCTCAGCTTTGTTGGCTGAGTTAATGGGTGCGGGGCTCAGGCAGTTGCACTGGAAGAAGCCACAACTTAGAACAAGTATTTTTTTTTTCTCATTTTCTGAAAAACTTGTAAAACCCACTGTGTGGCTACAAAAGTGTTATCTACGCAAATTACCTTGGTATAGAACTTATTAAAAAGGTGAATAATGCCCATCATTTTACTGTATACAGTATATACCAGTTTAGCCATTGCCACAGCAACAACGTTCTCCTCTATCCCCGCCCCTGCTGTCTTACAAATTGTTTGTACTTTGTAAGTGAAAAATGAAACTTGTAAGTGTAAAAAATATTTATCTATTTTTATTTATCAGTATACAAATAAGTGTACAAACATTTACACATTCAAACTTTTTGGAACAATTGTACCTTCAGATTCAAGAATCATCAAAAAGTGAATGCATTGTAAAAATGATCCACAAAGTTGCAGAGATCACCTTAAGCTCCCCTTTGATATGGTGATAAAAATCTAATTGTGATCTCATCTCTGTGACAATAGTCTATTTTAATCGTGATTCCCTGCTTTTTTGTTTATTTAACTCAGCGCTATGGCCAAAAACACTTTGTATCACCCACTCCTCCTATTGGTCAGCCTCCGTCTGAGATAGTGACAGGTGAATATAACCAGCTGCAGTTTAGAAACAGCAGATAGTTTTTTTGTTCTCATAAAGACATATAAAAGACATTAAGAAGACATGACTCGTGATAAAATTGAAAATGTGATATGATTCTAAGAATTATTTTTTAGCTTATTGCCCACCCTTGTGCTAATTATATGGTACTTTCATAATAAATATACAAAATACATTTCCACAAATGCTGAATATGTATTTTTTGGCACAGTACTTTAATCTGCGAAACTGACCCAACACCACTGCACTATTTACTATTTTTACTATTTAACTATTTACTCGCCTCCATCTCAGTTTATCAATACACGACTATAGAGTCACGGTATACACTATTGTGATGTCATCTGAAACCCAGTGATTGTTCAGCCTTTTACTGTCTGTTATACAGCCGTGATGGGGAGGACTGTTCAAAATCTACTTCCTGGTTTGATATTATAATAGGCCTTATACTTCAAAGTGCCATACATAAAAAAAAACTGGCTCATCTTTGACCCTGTGATAAATCTGTGTTTGTGGTTGGCGGCAGATGGGCCGGTTTAATTTGAATCAGATGTGCATGTGTGATATGAAAATAATGATTAACTATGGATAGACATATTGTCATAAACTTACTGCTCTGAGAGTGTAATCTAAAAGACCTGGTTTGACCCTGCGGTTCAATCATTTACATAGTCATTTTTCTCATAAAGACGTGCACTTCCGCATCACCACTGCCCCATTCTCCCTGACATAGGCCAACAGCAACACTCTATACACAAAGGGTTGGTGGATGGGATTGGGTTTTTAAATAATCATTTTTGTTTATTGACATTTTTATTTTCCTTGTCAATAGAACAGAGGAAGAAATATTCCAACTCCAACTGTATCATGCAGGAGACCTCACAGTACCATGTAGAGGTAAGCAACCTATTTTCACATTGTTGTATGTCAATCGCTCGCACACACATGTCTGCTCGAGCCTGCTCCTGTCACCTCACTCTGCTTTTTTTCTTATTTTTTACTATTTTAAACTCCAACTCACAAGTAAATTTGTGAAATTGCATGGAAATATAATGTGTTCGAGCGAGGGAAAACATCACTTCTCTGTGTATATTTGGGCAGATGGAGTAAAAGTATTGGCTGCAGTGTTAAACGTAAACTTCATTCTAAAGGGGATGTTTTTAACAAACGTAATGACAGTGACACATCATGCTTTTTCTATACTGTGGTACACACTTATCATCATATCGTCCAACTCTAATACAGAATGTTCTACTGTATGGCATTTCACCTACCTATCTCTATGGAGACATCACCATGTCAAGTTACAGATCAGATCTATGGAGAGGTTACCCTGCTCAAAGATTGTGTGATATCAGGGTAATTTTAGCCATTTAATATAAGCCGGATAGGTAAGCTGAATACCATAGTGTGGATCATTTCAAGCAAAGCAGTTACATCTCCACGGAGATGAGCAGGTAACACCTTTAAGTGTCATCTTTACTATATTCATCTGATGCAAAGCTAGTTTTTTTCTGAGTGAAATTTAAAATATTGTTTGGATTGTGAGATTTTGTTTAGCAAGTGCAGCTTAAACAAATACAGCGAATGTGGTTGGTGCATGTGACACAAATGACTGTTAATATAAGACCAAATATACATATTAAATTACTGGCTTTTGATCATTAAATTAAAAATACTGTTGCTCCACTGTTATCATTGGACTATGTTTTGTATGCGTCCTTTATTAACATCAAACTGTATGCTGATGTCAGAATTGTGATTTGATATGCAATTATGCCAAAAAATGTCCTCTACGACCAACAACAATGTGTCTTCAGTGAAAACAAAAAACATGTATTTATATAAATAGCAAATCTAATCACAATACTCCAAAAAAAGTGCAGCCCTAGTATGTGTCCTTTTTGTCAAGTCATTTATAGCAATTTGGGGCTAAACATATAACCTTCTATTGGCTTTAAAGCTGAGTTCTTAGAGCTTTTAACCATGTTATAGCTGGTTCTCCTTCTCATTTACACTCTCAAAATTGTATTTGATGTGATTTGTGCAAGTTTGAGCAAACTTTAATCGCTTATTTTGAAGACACCATATTGCCGATCACCCCCCTTTTTCATCACTACTAGCATACACCTGCTCTGTACGTACTTCATTCTCCAGTTTTACTTTCTTAACCCGTGATACTCGTAGGATTCAGCAGCATCACGTAGTCATTTTGGTACAAATGAAAAAAAACAACAACAATTGCTCAGCGTGATGTACAGCTATCTATTGGAGGGGCTGAAAATGTCACGGCTCTTTGTTGTGGTCACGTTCATGGTGACGTCTTCTCCCATTGGGCACCGTTGGGAGTCAATGGACTTGTTTCATTTTTACGTTGTTTTAGATTAACTTTGGTATTTGAAATGTGGAAATTTTAACATAATGATCCACGGGTGTCATAGATTATACCTATATAGCAAGCTCAAGCACAATATGTTGGCTTTAATGACAGTAACTCTTGGTTTCTGAAATATTTAAATGATAACTGTCTCTACACAGCACCTCTCCACGTTTATAATGGACAAAAGTGAGTCCATTGCGACAGTAGATGATGCCATAAAGAAGCTGGTTCTGCTGGACACAAAGGACAAGATCTGGACTCAGGAGATGCTGTTGCAGGTGACCGACCAGGCTGTGAGGCTCCTGGACTGTGACACCAAGGTACTTCTTTTACATGATTATCAAATATCCTACTAATAAAACAATATTCCTTGGAGTTTTAGAACATTTGATATATTAGTTTATTTTTATTATGATCTACAATATAACTGACACAAAATTACTGTAAATATTTTTATATCCCACATTTGTATCCCAAATTGTAACACGTGGGTACTTCTTCTACAACTTATTATTGTCTCCTTAATTTTCTATTTTTTGAAAACTAAGGAGACAATTTTTTAATGATGCTCCAAACCATGTGCTTTTATAGGCAGAGGATTGGCTGTAGACCAAGCTGATCTTTTAAGATTTAAAATAATTGAATCTTGCCCTAGTGCCTTTTCTGAATGTTGGTGTTTTTTGTTGAAGGAAGAACTGGAGAACTTCCCTATGTCCACCATCCACGTGTGTCAGCCTGTGCTGAACCAGACGCGGTACCCGTCAGTGCTGCTGCTGGTGTGTCAGGACCGCGAGCAGCACCACCCAGATGTGCACTTCTTCCACTGTGATGAGGTGGAGGTCAGTCTGACAGTCCGACCACTAATACAGGCTCCACTGCAAATAGTATGTATGCTACATGTGTTGTGTGTATGCTACATGTGTTATGTCTCCTCAGGCTGAAATGGTCCATGCTGACATTGACAGTGCCATTGGAGACAGCAAACATGGCAAGAAAATGAGGCTGCAGACACTCAAGTGAGAACACAGTTGAACTTAAGGTTCTATGTGATGTATGTGGTCAGACCATTGCTAATGGTTATCTGTAATTCTCTGATGTCAGAGTGAACCAGGAGAAGATGAAGCGACACAGAGAAACCATCCTCCCTCCCTCAGCAAAGACCCCTGCCCCCAAAAGTCACGTGGCCGCCTCCAAATTCTATGGTGAGTACACACCCTGTGCACATCTGTCATTTGGCTTTGATCACAATTTATATGTTACATTTTAAAAAATTATAATCTATAATAATAATAATAATAATAATATATGATATATGATTAAATCACAGACAGAAAACCCTCTTCCTCCAGTGAACCTGAGTCTCGAGAGAACCTGGCACAGCTCATTGAGAAGGATGTGGTGCGTATGTCGCCTGCACAGCTCTCAGATTTGTGGATCTTTTTAAACAAACTTTTTGTCCTCAGCAAATCCTCAACTGTGCCCTGGACGATATCGAGATCTTTGTGGCGCGGCTGCAGAAGGCTGCGGAAGCCTTCTCTCAGCTCAACCAGCGCAACAAGAGTAAGAAGAACAAGAAGAAAGCTCCAGCAGGTCTGTGGCTTTCTTCTGCTCTGCTCAGTCACTGAGATGGTCTGTATTATTCTTACGCTGTCTTTGTCTCTCTGGTTCGGACGCCCTCATGTATCTGCGGACTGCCTCTGCAGTAATATCTTTAAAGCAGTATTAGTACTTCCACACACTGCTCAAATGAATACTTAATATAAGTTGAAGGTTTTGTTTCTGTATTGTGTGCTGCTACTGGGGCATGACCTGGTGTCAGCAACACCAGGTCCCTGAGTCTGCAAACCTCTGTAGTGGATGACATGTTTTAGTAATAATATGTCTGAACAGTCGAATGCGGTGCTTGTTTGCTGTGTGTTCATCCTATTTGGCTGTTATTTAGTGGCCATTATGTAATGAACACTTCAAAGGGATTCACTTAATTGTGAGAATCCCTTTCTCAACTTTTGCCCCAACTAATGCAAGAGTAATTTAGTGAACTCAATTTGGGTCCACAAGTTGAGAAACAGTTTGAATCTGTTCGCGTTGCCCATGGCAACCACATCTTTATAAAGTGAAACATTAGTGTCTGTGCCTGTGTAAGAAAAGTATACTGCCCTGTAAGGTCCATGTATGGTCATGTGATCCTATGTGGTGGGCCATGTGATTGTCTGTATGCTTATTTGGTGTTGTTGGTTGCAGAGGGCATGTTGACTCTGCGGGCTAAGCCTCCATCTGAGGCAGAGTTCATCGACAGCCTACAGAAACTCAAACTGGCCCTCAACCTCCTGGTAAAATTTTTCAGCTCTTTCACTTTGCTCTTTTGTCTTGCACCATCTTTTCATTGGTCTGTCACACCTCCCCCTGCAGGCCAAACTGAAGAAGCACATACAGAACCCCAATGCGGCTGAGCTGGTCCACTTTCTGTTTGGCCCTCTGGAGCTGGTGAGTCACACACACAGACAATACTTAACTTCACCAGAACAGTGGAAAATCACAAGTAGTGCCTGACTGCTTTTGTTGACTGAGATTCTGGATTTTAATAGTGAACAGTGAGTCTTTTGAAGTGTGCAAAAGGACAATTCATCCATTTGAATGACAGTCCTTTGAACATGTGTGGGGTTTTTTTTCCACCATAGCCATAGGGTAAACAGAATGGGAAAGTATAGCTTTTGACACAGATTCTGTGTTGTTTATATATATATATATATATATATATATATATATATATATATATATATATATATATATATATATATATATATATGTATATATATATCTTATTAGTCTCTCATTCTCTCTCAGAAACAATAATGGCTGCAGTGACAAGAGTCTTGCAGCACCAGGAATAAATTATATAATTTGGTGTACAAAGATTATTATTTGCTAGATTATTGTATGAGAAATAAACACAAAAAAAACAACTGTGAAACCTATGATGTTCCACAGTATGACATTAAGCTTCAATTGCAGATGTTTTTACAGCTCAAAAATAGCTCAAGGCAGGCCTGCTTCTCCACAGATCTGACCTGTAGCTGTTAACTGCTTGTCTCCATTGGTGGTTTTCAGATTCTATATGTGGTGATGTCATACTCTCAGATGGGGCAAGAGCCTGGTTTCTCTATTGATTTCATTATTTTGTATTTTGCCATGAAATATTTAAAAGGTAAATTCAGAAATGTTGAACTTGACGATTTCTATTATTGACTAGAGCCAAGAACTCACTGTATTTTATCTGCTCCTCGTCTGTACAAAATACATACCATCAGAAACTCAGTGATGGAGACAGATCATTTCAGTGTCATACTGTGGCATATTCCAGGTCATACACCTTTGAGTATATAGCAGTTGGTATCACAGTTCTAGTCCAGTTGAAGCAGTGTGTGCATAAAAAAATAGTGTGTCAGTATGACTGATGGGTCACTTGATCTACCTGAAACCTTTGGACACATCATGATAAGGCAGAGATAAACCAAAATGACATAACCAGGCCTGTTTCTAGGGTGTTCTATGAACCATTATTTTAGTTGGCGACTAGTCAAATGATATTTTTTGGATTAGTCAACTAGTTAAACGATTATTTCTAATTAGATTTTCAAAGCACATTTTTTATGAAATAAATTTTTTAATATGGTAATTGAATGCTTCTGAACGACTGAATACTATTTACAAATAAAGTCTATTATTGATGAAAAGTTGAAAATCTGAAAATGTTTGTTTGCGCTTTTGATTTATTAATGTCACTGCCTTTTCCTATAAAAACTCTTTTCATGTGTGTTTCAGAGTCCATATAATCCATATAATGATTACAACTATCAAACTACTTCTAATATATATATATATATATATATATATATATATATATATATATATATATATATATATATAATTTTTTTTAATGGTTGACTAGTTATGATTAGTTAATTAATGATTGTAGCCCTGTTTCTTCACAAATGAGTGTGTGTGCTTTGGCCCAGGTGCTACAGAGCTGTGGCAGTCCAGAGCTCGCGCGCTCTGTCATTTCGCCTCACTTGTCCAGAGACACAGTAGACTTCCTCAGAGGTCACCTGACACCCAAAGAGATGACAATCTTTGAGCTCCTTGGAGAAGGCTGGACCAAACCCCGGTACTTACACATTCAAAGTGCAAGTTAGAGCTGCAAGATTAATCGTAATCAAATCTAAGTCGCAATTTGAAAGGACGCAATTAGCAAATTGCAAAGGCTGCAGTAGTTGAAGTACCATCATTTACTCCACAAGCAACAAAATATTCTGCAGTCCTATTCTGCATAAAAACTGCTAACCCTGTTGTTTAGATCTGCATAAACATGTTCTGAAATGTGATTCTTGTATAAGTTTCTCAGTTGGTCAGTTCAGTCTTTTTGTCAATTCTTCTGGACACGTTTAACGTTTAACATTCATACATGTTAAACTTTGAACAGGATCCTATTATTAAAACATCCTATTATTAAAACATAAATCGCAAATCTAATCACAGTGCTTGTCTGAAAAATGGCAATTAGGTGTTTTCCCCGAATCGTTCAGCCCTAGTGCAGGTGAAATATTCAGATTAGATGGATGCAGTGAATAATATATTCTTGAGCCAGTGACTGTATATTCTGATAGTAAGAAGAGCTATTATGTAGTATGTTTTTTTTTTCTGGTATTTAGTAATAATCTATCATATATGTAGGTCATTATTTATTATTTATTGTTCTCTGTGAACTTCTATATTGAGCTGTAACGATTTGATAATACAAACAGGTCAACTGACTTCCTGCTATCGGCCGCACCTCTTCAGTGGCATTTTACTGCAAACAGCAAATTATCATTGTCATTTACTCTGGCATTTACTATGTTATATATGGTTTAATGCAACATATTTGAACCCTATAAACCTACTCACACACTTTAAGGAAGGGTTTGCTGGTAGATTGCATTAGTGTTTTTAATCCAACCTGTTCTTATCCTTCAGAGCAGAGTGGCCGCCGGACCTGTGTGGGCCCCCTTACTTCCCTGTGTTTCGAAATGGTTGGAAACCTCCAATGGACCATTTCAGGACGGCTCCGTGGGAAACAGAGGGGCCGGGTCTGAACTACAGGAGACCCTCAGCGAATGTAAACATATTTATTATCATATATGTCTATGCCCACTTTGTTCTCTATCCCTGCCCCAAGAGTCTCACACTAAGCCATGTATCTATTTTCACAGTTTTATGGAACACAATCTTCAGGTTCTTCAAATGGGTAAGTGCAAATATGTACTGACATCTATAATGGACTTCAACAATGACTGCCCACTTTGAGGTTCCAAACAGTACATTTTCCATTCATTTTCCCAATAGACCTTCTGAAAATAAAGAAATAAATAAAAGTTTGGGATTTATCATCTATCTGGTAATTAATGACCACAAGAAATTTTAAACAAAATCTAGGAGATATATTTACATTGTTGACTTGTTTTGACTGCTAGCTGCCAGCCATCTTCAGAACTGGAAAAAACTTTTTTTTTTGGAAAATCAGCACCACAAATCTGATTAGCTTTTGTTATACCTTTAAATTCTTAATATTTGATTATTAGTGTATTGGGAAAAGGAAAGGGGACTTTACTTTTGGAAAATCAACAGGCTTTCACTGTTGAGCATCATAAATACCATTCTAATTAGGGTTGCACAATATACTGCTAAAGTATTAATATGGCAATATTAGCTATCATAGTTCTTAACAGCCCTAATTTTATTAACCATAACCATTTTACTACATAGATCTCACTCTCGTAAATATGCCAAAATTTGCTACCATTTTGTGGCTCGAAATGCCAATGAGCTCTCAGTGCTGAAAGATGAAGTCCTGGAGGTGAGATAGCACTTACAACCACAGTAGATATAGTGGTTTGTAGATTGAATGGCTTATGTGTTGTTTGTTGTTGCAGGTAATTGAAGATGACAAACAGTGGTGGAAGTTGAGGAATCGCAGTGGGCAGGCAGGTTACGTCCCCTTTAACATCCTGGAAGTGGTGGATGAGCCCGACGTACAGGTGACCCATTCAAGAACTTTCTGTTCGTTGTG
This sequence comes from Periophthalmus magnuspinnatus, assembly GCF_009829125.3. NCBI lineage: Eukaryota > Metazoa > Chordata > Actinopteri > Gobiiformes > Gobiidae > Periophthalmus > Periophthalmus magnuspinnatus. Next base: position 2,168,067 of record NC_047131.1, on the reverse strand, counting down.
AAATTTATCAATTTATTTATTGTCCAAAAATACCAAGGCTGCAACACAATAAATAAGATCTCTTATCTTATTTATTTATACGATAAGATAAAAATATGACTTCACTGATTTTACAGTACAGTTTCACAGTTACTTATTATTTCACAGTTACTTCTTAATACAGATAGAGAATAAAACTTTACATGCAATTAAAGGCTAGAAATTCCCCTTTGATAGGTTTTTTCCTAACTGCAAATCACTTTCCAGAATTCACATCAAAGTTGCCTTTACAGCTGTTAAAATACACCAAAATACAGGAAATTTTATCTGTTCTTTTTCTATTTTTCTGGGGGAAGACTCTTAGGCCCCCTCCCACATGTACCTCCTTATCATGTACTACTTAATCTGTAGCTCCCATAGCTCTGGGCTCATCACAAAAGCTGTATTACATCAGTGGCTGTGTTTTTTTCATATGCACTCAAAATCTGACTATTGAGGGATTTTTGGTATTAGAACATTGTTAAAATGACATGTAAACAGCAAAATCATATGAATTCTGGCAGATCATGATCCCTAAGATTATTCCCATCAGTAAACAAGGACAGTGTCATTTAGATCAGGCCTGTTTACTCCTAAACACAGACCTGTGAATGTACTTGTCTTGGTAGAAAAAAAATCAAATGCAGGAGTGTAGTGAGAATTTTTTGCTTGAACTCTTGTGCATTAAACATTAAATTATATGAATCTATTGCAGTAACAGGGCAGATGTTTATAATTGATATTCAATTGTAGCAGCTTTTTCACATTTCATTAGTTTCCACTGACACTTTCAGCGCACTGTCAGAAGTTCAAATCATGTGACATCATCTGCATAATTTCTCTTGGGAATTCAGGAAAATGTACTTCCATGTTCAAAAATGCACAAGCCGGAAAAAAAAACACACCACAAAAAAAATCACAGCCCAACTTCCACACACGTGACCAAATTCAGCTGACTTTTCACTTTTCTTTTTATCTGAGTTCTTTGACTTTGAACATTGTTATATTTAGGGGTTTACTGTCAGTTATCCTCCATTCAACAGATATCTTTTTTTTTTTAAATTGTTGTTAATTGCTATGGCAACAGTTTTCTATTTTTCTTTATTTCGGACCCAGGGACAGAGGAATTGCTGGTTTATTGCTCAGCTGACAGGAGTTTTCAATGGCCGTTTGTTGATGGGTGTGAGTAACTGTGTTACAAAAATGCATTGATTCATTGAGCTCATTAAAAGCAGGACTGAAAGATGAACAAGCCCCAGCCATTCTTCTATAGTGCAGGTTGATTTATTTTATTTGTTTTTTTACAATAGAGTAATAAGGAAGTCTAACACATAATTAACCTCTCGATACCCTGAGAGTAAAGGTTGTAGCTCAGCAGTGAGAGTGGACACACCCTGTGCTGTTTCACCCATACCTTTGGCTTACACACAAAAATGTTGATAGACAAACCAGTTTTTAAAATAATAGATACTGGATGTGTGTGTTTGCAGGGCTACATGCCACCCCTGACTCCTCTGAGTCCTGCGCACAACCCCACAAGTGAGTTTTTAACACACATGTTCAATTCAGTTTAACTGTGTACAGACCAAAATCACATTATTGATTGTGAGAATAGTAGGGATGGTTTGATATTAATTTAATTTTTTTAATTCGATATATTTATTAATCCACCTAATATCTTTTACATATTGCTGAATGACCTGGGAGTTGCTAAACTGTATTTTGTTTTTGTTTTTTTTTACCTGATAAAGACAATAAATTAATCTAATCTTTGTTTTCAGCTGATGCTGATATTTGATTGTCTTGCTGTTGTGGCTGATAACCAATATTTTCCACTATGTATATCATTATTTAAAAATTTAAAAAAGTAAAGTTATAGTAAAGTTTACAAATTAACGTTTGTAAACATTTAAACAATGTAATATGATGTGTTCTTTTTATGATGACTGACTGTGTGAACATGCAGTCACCTTTATTACCTTTACTGCTTGTATATTTCTATTAGAAATGAAAACAAGTTGCAAATATTAAATCACTCACAACAAATATATGTAAATAAAACTGTACAATAAATATACATCAACATGAAATAGGAAAAAATCAAGGAAAAAACCAACAGATGAAAACAAAGTTAATATCATCCATATCAATATCGGCAGGTGATTCCAATACACTGTTCCTCCCTTCTCATCCAGTGTTCAGAAAATTCGGTGGCACTTTATTGATACTTTGTAGTGACATCACCCTGGGGGTGTTCTGCATGGAGGTCTATAGTGGAATGCTCAGCATTGTCCATAGTGACACCATGCACACAGCCAAAAAAAATCATATTGTCTGAAAACCTAAGAAAAATGCAAAATGAATTTAAACTGAAAATTTCCAGGAGCCTGTTATCAATCTAAGCATTCATGGTCCTGTTTAAGAGTTTGAGTTTCAACAGAAAAGATGAAAGTGTCTCACTGAAGAGCAGTTGGCTAATGTTAGCTAGCATATGGCTGTGATGTTATGTGAGAGAGACTTGTTTAATGGCACAAATCAGCTCATCTGTTGGAGTTCCAACTAAGTCGCTTCTTTTTAATCAGATTGTGTTAAAATTACGCTCAGATAAAAGTCTACTAAAACCTCAAACAGAGCAGTGCCTAAAGTTAGCATCACACCCCCAGGTAGTGTTGATGACATCAGCTGCAAAGTGTCAATAATATCTACACCTTATTTGCCTTGATAAAGCATGAATAGACTTCACTCATAATGAACATTTATTAAGAATGATTCAGGCTTAGTCACTTAATACCCTTAAGACCCTCATCATTTTTGGAGTTACTGAGCCGGTATCATTCTTAATAAACTATTTGTTCTTTAGTTATGCTTTATGGAGACTGTAAATAGTTTTGTTATTATAAAATGTTAAGATACCAGTAGTTTTACATTTTTGTTGTATTTGCAGTTATGGATGAAGTGCAAACCGAGTTGTTATGGGCAATTACAACGAGCAAAACACAGCCTGTGAAGAAGATCCACGTGCCACAAAAGCCTCAGGTTCCTCTGGCGCCTAACTCCAGCCCAGAGCAGGTCATCGACTGGCTCAACTCCAAGGAATTCTCTAAACCGTAAGTCTGCTTTTATAGGGATGGAACAAGATCTCACGCCACAAGACCTTGTGAGACAATATTGTGCACACAGGAGAAAAATGAAATTTGTTTCATGTGTTTACATTTGGACTAGTGTTATTAAAAGTATCAAAAATGTGATATTAATCAATATTGAAACTATTATCAAAACTATATTCAGCAAGTATTGTGACTAAAAAAGTCACATTCACAGGACAGAAATGAACCTTTCCTGAATATCTTTAGAATGATCTTGAGCTGCATCTTTCACAAGTATAAGACACATAAGACACATAGTAGTCCTAGTAGTACTAGTATACACCCATGGAGCACTATGAACCTACTGCACACTGAGGATTACACACATATAACACACATGGGAATATGAAACAAAGTACTACAATTTAATGTTGAAAATCACATACTATTGTCTAAATAAAGACTTTGTTTTTTATTATCACCGTGATACCTGAAGTATTCAGCATAGAGTCTATTCCTTAGTATCGAAATTGAGTTTGAAATTTTAGTATCATGACAACACTAATTTGGACTGGATTACACCTCTTGAGAAACTGTAGTTCCAAAAAAACAATGATACAATGAAAGGAAAAATATAAAATAATGTAAATAAAAAGTGTTGAGGCCCCCTACACACACTATTTTTATCCATCCCTCACTGCCCAAGCAAGTTCCTAGTTTTGTTCACTGACAATGGCAATAAAACTGTTTCTGATTTTGAAATGAAAAAAACAATATATTCCTGAGTTTTATTTCAATTAAATCAATCAGTTTAATGAATTTAATTGAGTGCATATTTGTTTCTTTTTTGTAGGACGGTTGAATGTTTGGGCATCTTGACAGGAGCTCAGCTGTTCTCTCTAAACAAAGAGGAGCTGAAAGCCGTGTGCGGGAAGGAAGGAAACCGCGTGTACAGCCAGGTGACTGCAGAGAAGGCCAAGCAAGAGGTTTGTCTGCTCCACTGCATCACACCAGTCCACACTCATTTTTCAATTATTCGGTCAGAAAGGAGAAATGAGTGGGTCAGCTAAAAAATAGGCATTTTTTGTTAAAAAGGCAGATTTAAGTTTAATCTGTCTTTATATAAATGCATTATTTCTTAGAACTTTTTCTGCTTGAGTAGTTTTTGCACTTGGGAATGCAGCGCAGGTCAGATACATAATAGTGGAGCTTTGGCCACGCCCCTTTTTAGTTGCCTAATCGGTTACCAGGGCAACAGTAGCTCAGTTGGTAGAGTGTTTGTCCACTGATCCGAAGGCTCTCAACATAAAAACATCATTGGTTGACCGGTCAGATCCACTGATCCGTAGGTTGGCGGTACACTGCGTACACTGATGTGTGAATGTGTGTGTGAATGGGTGAGTGGTTCCTTGTTGTAAAGCGCTTTGAGTGCCTTGAAGGTGTATATATGCCCATAATGTTGATCAATCACTTCACTGATTAGTCATGAACACTCCACCAGACATTTTATTTACACAATATCTAGGCATAAGGTGTACGTCCACTCCCTACTTTCAACACATGTTGATTTATTATTAAACCACTTTCACGTTTGTCAGTTCCGTATGTCAGTGCATGTACAAAATCATAATTAATTAATCTGTATTTTGTGAAATCTATTAAATACAACAGAACTAATATCTTCCCACCTTGACCTCGGGGTTTCCAGTCTGTACTCTGCACAGATGTTTCTGTACACTTTGGCTCCACTTGGTCATGACACTTGGTTATGGTTACTTTCCCTGCAGTATCTTACACCCTGCAGTTATGTGCTGGATTGTCTCAGGGGCCTCTGCACAGCCTACATTTTGGGTCTTGCCTGGTGTGGTAGATCTGGGCCTCTATCGCTCTACTGCTCAAGGCCTGCTCCTGTGCAGCCAGGATGAGCCTCTGTGCTGTCCTTCAGTTCAGCTCTCTCAAGCCATTGGTAGGATTTTTTGATATCAGTCACTTCAGTTATGTTCCGGTGGTACATCCCATGCAGGGGCTTGTCCTCTCATGATGGTTCCTCCAGCACCTCATCCTCTGCGCTCCATTGTCTGAGACATTCTCTGAGCACGTCATCTGTTGGGGCCTTGTCCTTGATGTAGTTATGGATCTTGGATGTTTCATCCTGGACTGTGGCTCTCACACTCACTAACCCTTGGCCTCCTTCTTTGCCTCAGTCTCAGGGTGCTGGATTTGGTATTTATATGTTCACAATTAAGACATTCTCTCTGCATCAATTAGTGAACTTACAATCTCACCAAAAGCAACTCTATATAGAGAAGTGAATCAGTAAAAAGGCAGATTAAACTGTCCAGTCACTCCCAAAACTCCAGCCAACTCAAGCCGTGCTTACTCCTTTTTGTTCTTGTCCACTTGAATAATTATATTCCTAAATAATTAATTGAGTATTAAAATCGGTTCATTATGACATCCTATACTGATAAATCAACAAAACTACTAAAGAACTGCATCCCTAGAAGACACCCATGTTACTAAATTAAGGTGCATATGACAAGTTACAGAGTACTTTCTCACTAAAACATATTTAACATAATTTTGTCATTTTCAAAAAGGCAAGGTAAGTTTATTTGTATAGCACAATGATACAAGGTAATTCAAAGTGATTTAGAGAATAAAAAAGACTTTAAAATCTTAATAGAACAAATCAAAATATAAACAATCGCAAATAATCATCATAAAATTAACATTAAAAGAGAAAAGTGCAGAATAAAACCCTTTCAATTATATGCACAGCTAAAAAGAACCGTTTGGAGTCTGGATTTAAACATTGTCAAAGTAGAGGCCTGTCTCACATCTTCAGGAAGATTGTTCCAGGTTTTAGCTGCAGAAAACTGAAACACTGATTCCCCATGTTTAGTCTTGACTCAGGGACCAGCAAGAGGCTGGTACATGAAGTCCTCATGGAGGACCATGTGATGGTTCATGTGGCTCTAACATGTGGGAGATGTTCTTTGGTGCTGGTCCATGGAGAGACTTGTTCACACAGAGCTGCTTAAAAGTCTATTCTCTGAGCCACAGGAGCCAGAGACCTGAGCACAGGACACATGTGTGAAGTACTTCCTGGTTCTAGTCAGGACCTGAGCAGCAGTGTTCTGGATGTTCTGTGTATCATTTTACTTCCTGTTTGGACACAGGTAGCAGATGTGACTTAGGCTACATAGAGGTAATTACTGTTACCTAGCATAATGTTAACAAGGACCACAATTTGTCTAGATTGCACAACAGTTTTGATTAGACAAATAAAAATAGGTGAGAACACTTTTACTTTGTTAGGTTTATGTTTAATTTGTCAGAAAAATGCCCTGCTTGGGCGTAACTCTGCATTTTGGATTTTGAATCATGTGTGGATGACAAAGGTAGAAATATTCTGTTTTAGAACTCTCCACGGCATCTTTTTTGTAACTTTCTTCACAGGTGTTTCATATAAACTGCCCCATTACTGATGTAAAACTATCACAAATATTTACCACAATAATTACTACTAGTAATAAAAAAAATGAAAAATGGTGGTATGCGCTTCCATGTATTCTGTGGACTGTGTTGTGGCGCCCCATGGTGGTAGATCACATTTTAAAGTCTAGTTCTGTGTCTTTAGCAGAGCAACAGTGGGACTTCTGAGCTGCAGGAAGTAATGAAGAGACAACAGGAAAGAATCAACTCCAGCTCCAAGGACTGAACCTGCACAAGTCCTGTATATTCTGACTGTATATTTATTTATATCAGTGTTTATGTAATTCTATGGTGTAAAAATGATTAACAGTATGGCTCTGTAGAGTGATGTGTGCGCGTGGCCGATGTTTATAACTGTATGACCGGTTTATCATAATGCAAACCTCTATCTGTGCCACAATAAAAACGCATATTTTTAATAATCATGTTTTTTCATTTTTTTATTACAGCAGCAAAAATATATTCCAACAATATCATCTAATGGATTTTTTGACACATGTTCAGATGACTACCAGGTTTTATTCAGCTGTTTTGTCTTAGAGATTAATTTGAAAATGTCCAGCAGATATTGTACATGTCTTCAAGACCCTAACAGAAAAATAGATTTCTTAACATTAAAGGGGCACTATGCAACTTTAGGTGAAGTGTCTCGAAATTGTTTTGTCTGAATGTTTCAAAATGACATAAACCTTTGCAATCTCCATGGAGACAAGCAGGTGAGTCCACCAAGTATTTCTGGCAATGAAAACACCTGAAATTGAATAAATTAAAAAGGTAGAAAAGTTTGTACCATACTGTAGAACATTTCAGGCAAAGCAATAACATTTTTTGAGTCAAGCAGGTGAAGGGCCCTTCACTTGAAAAGTTACATAATGCACCTTTAAGCAATTACAATAGAAAGTCTAAACGATACACTAGAACAAAAGAGTGCAACTTGGGTGTCAAATCATTTGTGAAGATATGCATCAAGCCAGAGTTCTCCCGAGTTTTTCAAAGACCTGTAAATGCATCTCAGAGGAGTTAGTGCATAGTTATATTCAGTCAATAGTAGTGCAGAATATCAAATAAAAGAGTGGATCAGACAAACTTACCAGAAAACATCCACAATGGCAGTGGTCAGGGATTTCTTCTGATAGACAATCCCATGTTTCTCACACAGTGCCTTGACCAGTGGTGCCACCTTGTGGTAATTATGGCGCGGCATTGTTGGAAACAGGCTGTAAACAGAAATTCAATTTAAGATAATGTAATACCTGGTCAGATAGAATATGAAATTGATTCTGATAATAAACCCACAAAAATCTCCATAAAAATGTTTGTGCATTTGGTGACAGGGAAAATGTCATTGCTTTTCTCTCAACTGAAAGTACAAAAGTTAGATTTTTTTGGCTTCTTCCGCTGTTGTGACACCCAATCAGATTAAAATATTTGTCATGGCGTGCCGTGTTTTCCCGATCACTTTCAGCAAGAGCCATCCCAGATTGTGTGTAGATGTCAACTCAGAGGACTGCATATCAATCAGGTGTGAAACGGATTACCAAAACCAAGCATTTTACCAAAGAAACACATATTCAAACTGTTTAATGTGCTAGAACTGTAGGAGTAAAGGGTCAAAGAGGACTTACTGGTGTTCGATCTGGAAGTTGAGGTGTCCGCTGAACCAGTCATTAAAGGCAGATTGCTCCACGTTACAGGTGGCCTGGAGCTGAGGGCAGAAGCATCAGGAGTGTTTTTAAAGTGTAAGACATGGCATTTTAGTGATACAGTGGGGTGGTAGAGGCACAGTGGAAGTGTATCCACCCTCTCATTCAATGGTTGGGGGTTTAACTCTAGTTCTGACAATCAATACTGGGCAAGGCACTTCACTACACAACTGCAACAAAGTAACATTGCACACTGACTTTACAATTATTGACACTACTGACACTACTCAATAAAACAAACAAAAGTATAACATAACCTTAAAAAAGTTCAATCTTTAATCTAGAGCTTGAGATAGTGTCATCACATCAGAATTTTCAGTTACCCTAATGTTAAACACAGAGATTTTAAGATGATAAATACTAAACGTCATGTTCAAGCAAAAAGTATTATGACAATATAATGTGATAAATGTATTTACCAGTAGAAACCCTCCATGCTCCATGGCTTTTTTGTTTACTTTACCTAGTTTTTGTTAATGCAGCTCTATAGATGTTTTGCATGCCAGATCAGTAATGTATAGTTTTTGAAATTCAATCCCAAATTCCACATACTTTCTTCAGACTTTCCAGTAGATTATCACAATAATGGAGCTCAATAGCCCCCAACCCAACTTCAAAGTCGGCTCTGGATCCATAACTAAATCTGTCATTAATTTTCCTGCCTTGATGTGTGTTTGGTGACAACTGTTGCCACTGGCGCCCCACTGTGGCACCTGATATTCCTGGGGGTCCTCAATCCAGGTACAAACTAGAATCAGCCCTGGTTCACTTCTGAGATCTGACGAGATCAGGCTTTGACAAGGAGGTATGTATATATGGTATTTTATATATATATATATATATATATATATATATATATATATTGTATTAGTCACCTGCATGCTTAACCAGTCCTGGTGCTTCTCATGGTCTATGTCCATGGGCAGGTGATTCATCTGTGTCACCCACACAAACCAATGGCTTTCCAAAAACCTTAAAAAAAACAACAACATCATTACTAATTTTATATTAACTAAATGGGGGGAACTTATTTGTTTACTGACCTGACAAAAGTGATGAAAGCCAAAGAGCCCAACACACCATAAAGAGGCACAAAGCACAACAAGTACCGGATGTAGAACGTCAAGGCCCAGGCTAAGTCCTAAGAAAAGCAAATATGTAGTTGTTGATTTTATTCCTCAAATGAAGTGTATATGACTTTTATTTTTACATTTTACCAATTACTATCTTTGATGGGATACCTGTGTACCAACAATTTGTGAACAGAAGTTGAGAAAACTTGTAAATAACAGAAAGTAGCACTAAAAAGTAATTCATCTATATGTCATCAATACATAAACAATTTACACGCAAGTTTGTGTGAAGTCTGACAGTTTAAACATTCACTGAACATAATAAAAATAGTAGGTGTTGTAATGTATTTTTATTGGCACATAATAACTATTGTGTAAATTAGAGAATTTGTTTTTGGATCTGTTTTCTATGTGATCGCTATGTAACTTGTGATTACCTCTATCTCAAACTAAACTAAGCCTCACATATAAACTGTAAATCTATAGAGAAAATATGTTTAGCCAAACCTTCAATATAATTACTTTAACTATGTTTTAGTTAAGTGGGTAATCTAACTTGCCAGCACTTAAAACATTGGTCATCTTACCTCCCAGTTCTTGCGTGTGATGGTGATGTACATGGCCTGGATGTGGAACACAATTGGGATGATCAGAGGGGGCCCAACTACAAAAGATTAAAATATAGATCAAAGGTTGCAGAGCTAGTTTTATTTGATATTATATTTTGTTACACTGAATGAGTCGTGAGATATAGACGTTATCTATCATTTGAAGTAAACACTAAAAGACTATGAATGTTGTGATTAATATTTCATATGTTTGTTATCTAACCCTGAAAACGCACTGACTTTTCTGGGAATCAAATATGAGACCTTCTAGCGGTGGGTCACCACTATGCTGCAATTCACCCTCTAGGATTATGCACTAACTGAAACCCTGAAATTGTGTATACACTCTTACACTTTTATTTTTGGTTTTCAAGCGTAGTCTAACTGCCTATATGTGTACTAGAATAGGCTAAGCAAACCAGGCTTGTGGGCTTAAATTAGGCCTTTTCGATAATTAGCTAAACTAATAAACTAATACAGGTTAAAGTTTTGTGTCATTCATTATTAGAGTCAAAATGATCAGTTCCACATTTATTTTATTCTGGGAAGTGCTCAAGGTTGTCTTTAAGTCCACACACATTACGCTTTCATGCTTTGTGGGAACATTAACTTTAATTTACTTCCTGAAGAATGAATCTAACCTTAACCGTAATTATAACTTGCCTAAATTTCATCTATATCAGAAATTTTGCACTGTTGTTTTTGTATATTTTATTTATATTCAGTCAAAGTCTATTTTTAATGCATGCCCTTATTTATATTTTATCATAGCTTGTATTTACTATTAATATTCTTTGTTTTAGGTTGCACCATGAGGCCAAAGCCAGTTCCTAGTATTCAAGTTCCTGAATGAACTCAAGAAGTAATAAGAATAATAAAAGGAGTCATACCTAAAAAGAAATACTTATGCTGGTGGTGGTAAGGCATAAATTTGATCTTCTTGATACCATACTGTAGCAGACAGGAGAAGTTAAACATAGTAGTACATAGTAACCATTGCACTGTTCTGTGTGCTGTGTTAACCTCCACTGGCTGAACAGTGCCGACCACCAGGACTTTCACCATGTTGATATCCGGGTCTTTGCTGAAGATGTTGGGCTTAGCGTGATGCTGGAAATGTCGATGATTCCACCACATTGCAGAAGCCCCCTGTAAGAGCAACAGCAAGTATGAAAAAGATGTATATCAATGAGTAAAAATTATTAATCACTCAAAGACTATTTTCAAACTTTAAATCAAATTGTAAAATAATGAACTGAACTGTAGTTTTTGTATTACTGGATTTCACAACATTCTAAAGGCCAGTAATGTTTTTTATGATTTTGTCCATCCATCCATCCATTTTCTTCCGCTTATCCGGGGCCGGGTCGCGGGGGCAGCAGTCTAAGCAGGGACTCCCAAACTTCCCTCACCCCAGACACGTCCTCCAGCTCCTCCGGTGGGACCCCAAGGCGTTCCCAGGCCAGCCGAGAGACATAGTCCCTCCAGCGTGTCCTGGGTCTTCCCCGGGGCCTCCTCCCGGTGGGACATGTCCAGAACACCTCCCTAAGGAGGCGTCCAGGAGGCATCCTGAGCAGATGCCCGAGCCACCTCAACTGGCTCCTCTCAACATGTAGAAGCAGCGGCTCTACTCCGAGCTCCTCCCGTGTGACTGAACTCCTCACCCTATCCCTAAGGGTGCGCCCTGCCACTCTGCAGAGGAAACCCATTTCAGCCGCTTGTATCCGGTCATTACCCAGAGCTCATGACCCTAGGTGAGGGTAGGAACGTAGATTGACCGGTAAATCGAGAGCTTCGCCTTCCGGCTCAGCTCCTTCTTCACCACAACGGACCGATACAGCGACCGCATCACTGCAGACGCTGCACCGATCCGCCTGTCAATCTCACGCTCCATCCTTCCCTCACTCGTGAACAAGACCCCGAGATTCTTGAACTCCTCCACTTGAGGCAGAGACTCACCACCCACCCGGAGAGGGCAAATCACCTTTTTCCAGTCAAGAACCATGGCCTCGGATTTAGAGGAGCTGATTCTCATCCCAGCCGCTTCACACTCGGCTGCAAACCGCCCCAGTGCTGCGGGTCCTGGCTCGATGAAGCCATCAGGACAACATCATCTGCAAACAGCAGAGATGAAATCCTGTGGTTCCCAAACCAGATCCCCTCTGGCCCCTGGCTGCGCCTAGAAATTCTGTCCATAAATATAATGAACAGAACCGGTGACAAAGGGCAGTCCTGGCGGAGTCCAACATGCACCGGGAACAGGTCTGACTTACTGCCGGCAATGAGAACACAGCTCCTGCTCCAGTCATACAGGGACCGGACAGCCCTTAGCAAAGAGCCCCAGACCCCATACTCCCAGAGCACCCCCCAAAGGACACCACGAGGGACACGGTCGAATGCCTTCTCCAAATCCACAAAACACATGTGGAATGGTTGGGCATACTCCCATGAACCCTCGAGGACCCGATGGAGACTATAGAGCTGGTCCAGTGTTCCACGACCGGGACGAAAACCACACTGCTCCTCCTGAATCCGAGGTTCGACTATCGGTCGGATTCTCCTCTCCAGTACCCTGGAATAGACCTTACCGGGAAGGCTGAGGAGTGTGATTCCCCTGTAATTGGAACACACCCTCCGGTCCCTTCTTATACAGAGGGACCACTACCCCGGTCTGCCATTCCTGTGATATTGTGAATTTACTTTTTAGATATTTTATAGGAAAGTATAATGTTATCAATACGAAAAACTGCATCTTGTCCCTCATCTGGAAATATGATCTCATCAGAGTCTGGAATCTGAAAACCAAGATTTACCTTTAGATGACCAATGATAAACCTCTGGCCAATGTGATTCCAACGTGACCTTTTGAAAACAGATAAATGCCCCAAGTCGTGCTGCAGCCATGATGCCTGTGCCTGGAGAGACTCTGTGTTAAATTGACACACAAATCATGGAGCAGAGAATGTGCACTCATCTACTGACCTGTACAATGGTGAGGAGGATGATGGACAACAGTGTGGGCCCCCAGCCTGTGCCCCAGAGCAACAGCAGCAGCCAGGCCCCTACCTCCAACAGCAGGATGTGGCCCAAGTACAGGCAGAAGAACCAGGGCTGTGCCTCAAACATCCCCTCACTCTGTACCTGGGTCAGGAGAGCCCGGAAATCTGCCGCCACTGCTGCCTGTCAGCCAAAGTACAGGGTAACTACTCTTACTGTAAATGGGTGCGTGACACCTCAGGCACATGAATAAAACAGAGCGTCTTTGTCATCTCAACACATTTTTAATGAACACTCACGTTTTTATTGTTGTCTTGGCTGGGCTCATCGGCTGCCAGCTCTCCAATCAGCAGAGGCTTTAGGAACTTCTGAACAAACTTCACATCACGATGAAATGCTGTGAACGCTTCCTACAGAGACACATAACACAGTGAGATCCCGAGCCGCAAACTTCTCCGTGGTTATGAGTGCTCCTTACTGTGGCGTCCTCTCCAGCGTAGTGCTGGATCAGCCTGAACCCCCCGGGATGTCTCTTGGCCCACTGTGTGACATTGTACACTTTTCTGTCAATGACGAGCCACTGGTCGCCCCTGTGGCTGTGTCTCTGAACCTCTTCCCAGGTGAAGACTGCAGGGCTCCCAGCTCCAGGTCCTGTCAGCTCAGCTCCTCTGCCCATCTCTCCTAATCCTGTGAAAAATACAAAGAGAATTCTTTACAACAGAGAGGTGCTGTTCACCCACTGAAGATCAAACCCAGTTTGTGCCTGTCCACTCTGCCCCAGTGTCTGACCTGATATTCTCTGCTTTAACAAGCTGAAGTAACCGGAGCAGTGCCACAAGACAACAACGACTCACAAATAATTCATCACCATGCAGGAGAAAATACAATGTTTCATCTTCCAGCTTCAAATGTGAGGCTACTTTCTGTAGCCAGCTGATCTTAAAACAAGCGTATTAAACAGTGAAACTTAGCGCAGTCATGAACAGAGCAGAGCAGGTGTGCAGAGGAAAGCCTACAAAGCCTACAGCAGCACAGTACTCACGTGAGCGTCCGCGCACCGCCGCGCAAACCGTGTTTATTATGAGCCCACCATCTTATCACATCAACATGCAGCAAACTCCTTTTCACTTTTTTCTAATTTGTCCAGTGAATCATACGGGACGAATGCTGAGAGATCATTCGAGCTTTTTTGGCCAATCGGGATGGAGTATCCCCAGACCAACTGGCAGGTCTGTAATTGGCCCAAAGGAAAGCCCATCTCAGAGGCGCACTGTCAGGAGCCTGGAGTGGCCCCTCTGCCCCGGATCTCCTGTGTGTGCTCTTCAACTGGACTAGAGTTTTACTTGTAGATCATGTTGAGATTGGGAAACTAGAGAACTGTAGTCAGGATTAGTTCAAGATTTATAAATTCGGGCCGCTTTAGTGTAACCTATTTTATACAGGCCAAGTCTGCAGCTGTTTTCAGCGGGTTTATTATTTTATGAAGACTGTTTTTTGTTTTTTTTTTTGTTTGTTTGTGTGTTTGTTTGTTTGTGTGTTTTTTTTTTCTTTTTTCCGATTAGGCTAAACCTCAGCAGTTCCTCAGCCTTACACCGAAGTGCAGTCTCCTCCTTTTCCAGCAGATGGTGTGTTGTGCTGTAAAATGTCGCAGTGGTTTTCAAACTCAACACACTAAAATAAATAAATAGATTAATTGTTTTCTCAGGTTCTGTTTTTTCTTCTTTTTTTTTTCTTTTTTTTTTTTACATTAATCCAAAGATAATTATACTGTGGAATATGAGCCTATAGTTTACTTTTTCAGTCCAATGGGAATTCAATCAAAATGAAAAACATAATTGCATTTTAGTATATTTTGGGGCTAAAAAGTGATATATTCTGGCTTTGAATAAAAATAGTCAATTTGAAAAAGTGACATATTTAGGTCATATTTGTGGTATTTATGTCTAGAGACCGAAATACCACAAATATAAGGCTGCTCTTCATTGAATACATTCAGTTTCATGTAGACCTATGTAGGTCTATGTAGACCTATGTATTTAACCTTCTGTCATTTCATTTGGTGCTTTTCATTAGATTTTACCTCATGATTCTTTAATCTGTTTCAGCTGAATTTTAGATCTGGTTTAGTTGGCCCAGTTGCAATGAAATAATGAATTTCCAAAGTAATATATAGTATCCACATTTATTATCTATTTTAAACCTGAAAACCAGCAAAATGCAGACACAGAGAATACAATAGAATACATTGTTGCTCGGACTCAAGCAGGGAACTGTGAGTTCCTCTGGTCCTGCATGGAGACAATAGCTCTCTGCTGACCAGAAGATCCTCCTTCACACACACACACAGACACACACACAGACACACACCCATAGACATACACACACACAGACGCACGCACAGACACACACCCATAGACATACACACACACACACATACATGCACACGCTGAGACACTATAAACATGCACATCTCAGGACTCATCCTTTCTGGAGAGTCTGTTGCTTCATTGTCCACTTCACCTGTGTGAAACTCATTTAAACCATTTAAACCTCTTGGTCGTCTTTGACACTTTCACCAGAAACAAACATTCCTCGAGTAATGATTGAAGTCCTGTACAGTAATCTATTATCAAAGCAATAAAAAAAACTCTGAAGACTTCTGTAGATTACTTTTATATCATTGTAGTAGTAAACATTTGAAAAAACAAACCCAACCAGCACATTCACAGACACATTTGATCATGCAGGAAGATACATTTCAACATTTTTAAACATACCAACAAAAGCACACAGCAGTCACGATCAGCATGGAAGATGTGCTCTGAATCAGAACCAGGCAGCCCAAGAGTCACATGTGAAGACAAACTCTACCCCTCAAAGTGTCAGAAAATGCCTACCTTTACAGTGTCTCCTGTTTACATATGAGTGAAGCGGACTGTGTCAGTCTTGTTTCTAAATGACGGTTTTAGAATCCACTGGAGGTCACTGTGTTTAATAGTCCCATTTTTGACACTTGTTTGCATTGCAAAGAGACTTACGCCCATTGTTCAAGCTGCTGCCTGACAGAACTCACTTAAATCTCTAGGATGTTTTATTGATCTTTTAGGTTAGTTAGGTCTAAAAGACACCAAACAAAAATACATTTGTGGAAGTAAAAGTACAGATACTGGAACAAAAAATACTCAAGTAAAAGTAAGTGTATCACATAAAAAAAAAAAAAAATGCACTTAAACAAAAGTATTAAAGCATATATATATATATATATATATATATATATATATATATATATATATATATATATATATATATATATATATATATATATATATATATATATAAACTTTTACTTTTCAGTTCTGTTCAAAAATGTAGTGCAGTAGAAAGTACAGATACTGCTCTCAAATGTAGTGAAATAAAAGTAAAAAAAAAGTATCCACTTTAAAATATACTTAAGTAAAGTACAGATACAGATTTTTTTATTTTATTTTTTTTTAACTTAAGTACAGTACTTTTAGTTTTTTATGTTCCACCACTGCATTTGTGTGATAGTCTATGTCTCTAGTTTATGTTTAAAGTGATGTAAGAAAAACAAGACCAGTGCTAAAAGAGCCACCGTGCTACGGGCTCTATGGCCCATGTGGATTATATCAATGTTCTGCTCCTCTCCTTGTCTCTGTGAGCTTCCCGGCTCAGTTCTGATACTTCCACACTGTTCCTTCATGCAGAGTTGTCAGATCCAATGACATTTCAATCTGAGGCCTTAATTTGCAAATCAGCACTTTTGCTCCTCATGTCGGCCTGTCACAGAAGCTCATCTTTGTGCAACATGTGGCTTGTCTCATTGGGCTGACACATGCTCAGACATCTGACCCCAACAGCTTTTTCAAATATTCTTCTGGATCAGTGTCACATGACCTGCCCAGTGTGTGTTACAGTGTTCACTAGACACCCTCATACAGCACGGACTTTGAAAACAACCAAAATGACCATGAATGAATGATGAATATTGCAGAAATATACCTCCTTATACCTTTCTTGTGACATATACACACAGATTAATTCAACTGTTGGACTCTCTTTTTTCCCATTGGATATTAGCACAAGTCTTCATGCATACTGTTTTGGTAATGCTTATTAAAACATCTAACAAGCTGCTAAATTGAATACATATAAGTGGTTAATTGGATGTTAATTAGTACTTGTTTGACCCTTTTTGAAGCCTTAATCTGCATAACCTTATCCTGCTACTAATTCGGCATTCACTAACACTGTAAAGGCTGTATTACATGAATAATGATCCTAATAGATTTTTGGTAATAAAGGTCCTACCACAGCAATTGTTTGTGTAATCAGTAGATATATAGATAGTGTCTTTCATCTCTGACTAACTGTGGGAATGATGTGGGCATAGGTTACCGTAGTGCAAGTAAGCCTTGTTTAACCATCTCTCCCTCTCTGCGCGTGTGTCTGTCAGATGAGTGAGTCCTGCTCCGGTTACACTGAGGGAGGCAGCGGAGTGCAAACCTTTACACAACACATACAACCAGATCAGGAGCACCGCTCATCTCTCATCGCTGGGACAACTGCAAAACTTTCAAAACAAACTTCTTCACCAGCGTGGATTATAACTGGATTGGTTGACCTTCCTTTCTGTCAGCTGCAATAAGTTGTATGGTGGGATTTGTAGTTTTTTTGTTTTTTTTTAACTCGGAAAGACAGCTATGTCTGATCACAGAGCAGAGGATTGGTGAGGACTGGACTGGCTCAAAATTCTGCTGCCACTGGTTGAACTCAACTCCCAACCCCACTACTACTATTACTATTACTACTACTACTACTATTATTATTACTACTATTACTACTACTATCACTACTACTATTCCACTCTTAGGTAAATATTCTAATGGATAAAAAGTGCATTTGAGGACAAGACGTGGCTAAATAACTGTAGGTTTGCATGGCGGCAGCTCTGTGGAGTGGCCCTTACCAAGGAGGCCTCTTTGGATCGGGGTCGTCTCAAACCAACAGTGCAAAACTGGCAGAGGGTTAAGTCTTTTGAACATGGGAAACTCCTCTGGAAAAGAGGAGGGGGCTGAGGGGGCTGAGGGGGCTGATGGAGAGGAGGAGAAGGATGGAGAAGACGAGATTCCAGAGAAAAAGAAGGAAGAGAAGGAGGAGGAGGTGGAGTTGCCTTTAGGAGTGGAGGAACTGTTTGAGAGTGGTGATCCAGTTTTGGATATCAGCTACAAAAAGTTCAAACGCTTGCCTCTTCGTGTTTGTAGTCTTCTGCACCTGGAGAAGCTGTATTTATGTGGGAACAGTCTGAGAAATCTACCTGACAGTCTATCACAACTCCAAGGTCTCCGCACCTTGGCTTTAGATTTCAACAAGATGGAAGACGTCCCACCGGCTGTTTGCGAGCTTAGAAACCTCACGCGGTTATACCTGGGCAGTAACCGACTTATGAACCTACCTGCAGAAGTGAAAAATCTGCAAAATTTGCGTTGTCTCTGGGTTGAAAGCAACTACTTCCAGAGATTCCCACGAGAGCTCTATGATTTACCCAATCTCAAGTCCCTCCAGATTGGGGACAACCGGTTGAAGACTCTGCCTCCTGATTTGGTGAGGATGGAGGCTTTAAGAGGACTTTGGCTCTATGGGAATCGTTTCGAAACATTCCCCAAAGTTCTGTTGAAAATGGAAGGCTTGGAAATTCTCGATATGGATCGCAACAAGATCTCAGAATTCCCAAGTTTGAGACGTTTACATGCCTTACGTTTATTCTCATATGATCACAACCCTGTAGAAGCCCCTCCTCCTGTTAGAGAAGAGGTGTTAGTAGTCGGAGAGGGAGCGGCTGAGTTTTTGGAGATCCGTGAAGCCAGGATAGAACGAAGGAGAAAAGCTGCAGAGGAGGAGGCTGAATTGGCACTAGCTGCAGAGGCTGGAGAGGAACCTGTCATTCATGGCATCTTAAAAAATAGCAATGCAAATAAGAGTGAGATGGCAGAGGAAACAGACGGGAATGGAGAAATGGAGAGAGAAGAGGAGGAGATGCTGGAGGAGGAGGATGGAGGACCTTTGGTGGACTATCAGGAGGAATCACAGTTTGAGACTCAGGACATGTACGGTGATGGAGACATGATGGAGTTTGAGGGGGATGAGCTAGAGTATGACACAGTGCAGATGGATTATGAATATGAAGAAGGACCAGAGCTGGAGGAGGTTGGGAGACAAGAGCAAAGGGCTTGATGCTCTCCACTAAAATGTCCCAATCTCAGGCATTAAAGGCGCTGTACCTGACTTTTACTGTTTTTAAAATGTGAAAAAAGAACTTCATTTTAAATGGTTTGCAGTAATTCCTCACTTATCTTATGCATTCGGAGCATCAATATTATTCACCGCTATGAGGTTTATAAGTGGTGTTCACAACTCTCGAAGACCGCAGCAGAGTTTCGTCGTCACAGAAAACGACAACAACAAACAACTAACATGCCAACGTGATTATTGGACTATAAAATTCTTTCTAATTAGATGCAGACAATTGCGTACAGGGCCTTTAATTGTACTTGATTGAGGAAAAAATGCATTCATAACTAAATAATATTCAAAGCTTGTGTTGGTATTACTCAGATTTAGCACTTTTTATGATATACTTTTAATTTGCACATTAATCAACATATCAATCAATGCAAATAGGCTATGCAGGAGCAATTACATTTCATGCAAGCATCACACAAACACATAACACTGTTTTTCTCCTTTCAAATATAGTTTAATTTGACTACCTACTTTGCTTTATATAAAATATCATGTTAGCAGTAGGTTTATGAATAAATATGTATATTTAGGTAATACAAATGTATGTGTGCTTGAATTACAGTAATGTTTATCTTCCTATAGTCCTACTAAGCACTGTGTGTTTATTTTCTGATTTAATGGAAGACGTAACCATAAAAAGTATAAGTATGTAAGTAATGAATACAATAATACAAAGCTATTATAAACTCTAACTAAATATAAAATTCAATCACCAGCAGTGTAACACACTTTTTATTTTTCATATTGGTGTGCTGTATATATTTTGAATTAAATATTTTAAATTACGTTATGGCACTGTTCATGTATTTATAAATTTGAAGCAGTCTAGCCTAGATGTCTGGAAGTATCTAGTCAATAACAGCCTGTCTGAAAACTGTGAAAATAAATATTTATTACCATGTTATAACACTTGTATTTTTTCTGTATTAAAATGTAGGCTACTAATATTCTGAAACACTACAGCTCTGTAGTGTCTGCTTCTTTGGCACAGCATGATGCTTCTAATTTTACATGCAAATGTGTACATGAGATTCAGTGGTATACCAAATATTTATGACATTCTAAACATAACTGAGAGTCCATGTTGTGTAAGCAGAGTGTATTGGATGATGAATGGTCAGGGCACCTCACCTTAAATGGCAATTCATTAATAGGAAGTTTTTATAGGGAAGCCATAAAGTTGTCTGTCTATAGGGCTCATCCTTCATGTGCCGCAGGTGTGTAAACCAATACAGTGTTCCACGGGTCCTTTTTCTCACGTCTCATTGAACCGCTGAAATATTTATGCCACTATAATATTTATCATGTGGTGGTGTTCATGGTCGGATGGCCTGGAAACTGATATAGAATGAGATGATTAGTATAAAAAATATTCCAGTGTCAGAAAATATATAAGCAAAGTAATAAACATGGGCTACGTAAAACATAAAACATTGAATAAAATCAAACTAATGTCTGATTTCTAATAAAATATCTGGGCACATAAATAATGTCAAAGCTGTGCAAATAAGAATTAGGATTGTATCATCCCTCTTGTCTTTTATTTCATTTTATTTCATTCATTGATAATGTACATAACCCCTGAGAAGAGTCATTGTCATTTCAAGCTGTTTGTTGTCCCTGGCCCCAGAATTGAACCCTTTTTCTTTCATTTTCAGTGGGCTACAATGTACATCTTGTCCCGGACCCCAACAGGCTTGGGTCAAGACAGTATTTAACTATTATTTAAGCTGCTTTAATATTTTTACCATAACTAGGCTACTTTCATCATAACTAAAATTTAAAAAAAGTTATAATTCAGTGACAAACAACCATCCATTACTCCTTCCTATCATTTATAACTGATCCTTTAACTAGACAAATATTAAAAAATGTTACACAGAATGGCAGAACTAATAGGAGGCGCACATTTCAGTTCAAAGCGAGCGTGAAAAAAGGAAAACACCGAGGCGTAAGAGACGCTGTACGTCATCGCGTCACTGCAAAACCAGGAAGTGCTAGTCAGTACGTGGCCTTTTCAGCTTTGCTCTTCGGAACTGGACTGAAGCTCTACTTCAAAATGGTAATATTCAGATTTGTATTATCCTCAAACGTGTTGTTGCAGTCATGACTTGCATGTATGGTTGTAAATGTCATACGGGTACCTGGCTGTTGCATTTTGGCGGCTGCTTTGTTGTCAAATTCACATGTAAACTGCGAGGCGAGTACAGTGCACAGTGCATGCTAATCCTACTGGCTACTGTATTTATTCATTCATTCTTCTTTCAAAATGAGTGTATTTCTTCGTTGATCTTATTCGCTTGTTGTATTAATAAATTGATGTTGATCTAAGTGCAACTGGATAGATAATAGGGCAAATGCTTTAAATACAATGAAGACATCACACACATGACACAGATATAGATATTTCAAACAATGGGAGGCATTAAGAAGCCTGAAAATAAAAAATGAGTAAATGCAAACATAACCTGATCCTATTGCCTCCGTGTCTGTAGGAACTAGAGGCCATGACGCGGTACACCAGCCCGGTGAACCCCGCTGTGTTCCCGCATCTGACCGTCGTCTTGCTGGCTATCGGGATGTTCTTCACCGCCTGGTTCTTCGTGTATCCCTTTCAACTAAATGTGCACCGTACAATACAATATAATACCGGGCTGTAGACGACTAAGAAATTCTTGGTCGACTAAAGACATGTCTTGCCAATCGGTTAGTCGACTAAAAAGGGGCGTGGCAAAGCTCTCAAAAATATTACAGCTCCATGTAGCTGACCCAAATTGCCCTCACAACACTACACCTGCACGGGAGCTCATGCAAAAACAACCATTTATGTAGAGAAATGTACTAACAGTGTATTTGTGTAAAGACAGATGAAATCATGAATTTAATCTGTCTTGTGGCTTATGGCTTGACAAGTTTTGGTTGATAAAGGCACCATTGACTGATTAATTGACTAAATGACTAAAGAACTACAGCCCTAATAGAGTACAATAATTCTGTTACTGAATTAAGTAAACCTTAAATGTAACCCTATATGCAAACTAAGTAATAATATAATAAGTTATACATTTCTGCTAGAAGAGGTATGTTTCAGATGACATCATTTGGCCTACATGTATTGTTTGCTTGAAATGAGGGTAGGTCAAATATCTATTGTTTGCAGTGTGTTCTGTTTGGATAAATATGGAAGGATAAAAAAAACAACTAAAGATCCTATATTGCACAAAATGGATTCTTGTGAGCTTTAAGCCATGTTAAAGTACTGTTACCTTCTCAAAAGTCTTCCCAGAGTTGTTTTATTTCATTCACAGGTTTGAGTAAACCTGCTTTTTTTTAGTCTGTCTACACCTTCAAAGCTCAAAATAGTCTGCTCCACCTTGTGATGCAAGTTTTGGTAGTTTTCAAGTTATCTTCAAACGGCTATCTTTTACCTTTAGGTTAGTGGAGATTCCAGGGCAATTCCAGGGCTGAGTTCATCCAAATGATTCTAGTGTGGGTGTATGGAGTTTAAAAACACCGTAGAGGAGTTTCTGTATTACCACATAACATTACAAGTGTTTTCTGGTTGAGGGAAGAACTCAGCCTAAATATGCAGGGTTTGTGTATTAAACATATGTGAATGAAACAAACACAACTCCAACTATGTGATTAAGTATGATGAGGAAACAACATCAGAACATTTATCAAAAAATAGCAAAGGGTTCTTTAACATGCATTTAGGCTACAGGGTTAGGCATATGTGGATATAATTTTAGTAAATGGTATAACAGCTCCTGCCCTTTTTCAGAGAGTGCATTTTAATTTTCTAGAATCTAAAAAACATTTCTTGTCAAGTTTTGTTCCTGAACTCAGCTCAGTTATGAAGTGACATCGACAAAGTACACCAGGGACGTGTACAAAGAGCTGCTCATCTCGCTGGTGGCCTCTCTGTTCATGGGCTTTGGTGTGTTGTTTCTGCTGCTCTGGGTCGGCATCTACGTATGAAGGTGAAACCACTATTCCAGAGATGCATGCACTCTAAATTAGGGTACTCTATCGAAAACTCCCCAGAAATTCAGCATATATTACATTACATTTTGGACAGAGAACCTGCAGATATAGTAGGAGTTTGTTCCTATTCACCTGCACTTCCCAAAATCGACCATGCTGTGGCATCATTGCAATAGTCCCATGGAGCATGCCAGTAATATTCACAATTTATTCCCAAGAATATTTTTTAATATATTAATGCAAGAGGAAAAACATGACTTAAAGTTGCATAGTAAATGTAAAAGATATATTTAAAGCAAACAAAATATGTGTGTCTGTGCTTGTTGTGTGATTGTTTTACATAATTATGAGGTACCCCTCTGCTGCACTCTTGCTTTACACAAATTCGTATTAAGAGCAAAAGGTTTTATTAAAGTTCTGTGACCCTAGGATGGCACCCTCTAGCTGTTTGTAATTTACTTAAATTCTACATCCGTTGTGTAACTGTTCTTTTTTTTCTTTCAGCTTTAGATAGTTTGCCTGAAGATGACATTCCAGTGGCAAGGATAACATCATGCGCAGTTTGGATCTGAGAGAAGAGTTAATGGGACTGCACTGACATTGTTTTGGGATCATACGGACTGATTTTTTTTCCTAAGGAAATAAAAAAACAATTGTATTAAGTTTGTGTTTATGACTGCTCATGTCTAAATTTTTGTAGAAAAATAGAAATATATTCATCTGGGCACATGTTTTGAGAGCCAATCACCTATTTTCTATTTTATCTATCTATCTATCTATCTATCTTCCTTCCTTTTTTATTTCAAATATTGTTTTCTGTGCTAGTCTCTAAATAAGATTGTAAATATTTAAATAATGTATAACTTTGACTTATGATTGTTAATGTCAAAGTTTATTTATTATAAAGGCATAATGAAGGTTTTAAGAGAATACTGCTACTACAGAGAATTCTCGTTGGGTATTCAAAAACCTATTTTTAGCCTCCGTAAATGACCCTTAACACCCCAATCCTCCATTAATCTTTGTGTCACAAATAGAGCAGACTGGCTCACCTTGTCTACAGGTTAATACTGACGCACGTGGTATTGGGGTATTGACAGATTACACCAGGATGATGCAGGCATTGTTTAATGATTAAAAAAACACAGTGGCACTATGGAATAAAAAAATGTGATCAGTAGACATAAGGCAAAACATACACAAAAATTTGTAGTTAACAGTGCAAGTATCCAAACATGTAAAACTTCCTGTGCATACAGGCATTTTAACTATAAAAATAGATTAGGATGTGAGGCCACAGTGGAGACTGAAATTGAACAGTGCTGAAGCCAACGATCCACTTGTTTTGGTGAATGACACTCGACCCACCCTGATCTCCCATTTTGCCGGTGCTTGTCCAAAATCAGAATAATATATTCTGATAAATTGTCCGAGTCCCTAAATCACTTTTTTCATTCTCGACCTTTAGAAAAGGCCTCACGTAGCCACTGCGAGTCCTTATAGAGCCTCGGGTCTCCCATAAACTCTGAAGTGCGCTTGTACAAGTAATAATACAACACGGCAACTGTGAATATAAACACATGATTAATTAGTTCTTTAAAGTGTGCAATGAGTGAGATGGACATGGACCTCACCTGTTCTCTGGAACACAAAGAGAGCCTGAAGACCATCAGTCCAAACAAACCAGTCTGACTCTATCCATCTCAGATTCTAAGGAAACATGTTTAATCAGACACATCAAGGGGAAGGCTAATTTAATGCAACAAGATATATATTTACAGTGAGACATACCAGGAGCCAGCAATGGAGGCAAATGCTGAGGGTCAAATACAAAGATGCAAACACAATGAGAGCTCTGAATCGCTCGATAAGCAGCGACACCAGCCCCACTTGGAACACATAAGTGTTGAACATCATCAGGAGAATGATGATCATGTTGAAGAGGATGGCTATGTCCTGAATTCTGCAAGAGCAAGACACCAAACTGCAGTAAGGATCTTTGTTTCTTCAACTTTCATTAAAGCCTCACATAATAAATAACTCTAACCAAAACTTACATGAACAGCACCAGCTGGATGACAGAAGCGCCTCTCAGAAGTTCACTGAAGGAGTTGACAAACAGGTCATATGCCAACAGAGACAGCTGGATCAGCAGCACCAGGGAGTAGTTTCCAGTCTGCAGCATCTTCACTCACAGCGTTCAACACGTTAATTAGCTAAAAACACAACCTTCACGCAGAATACAACTACCAAGCTTTTGGCACAGAGCAGTCTTGTCATTATTGAATCCTCACGGTACGATATCCATAAAAGTGGTGCCCCTAAATCCCGGGTGTTGAAATCCCAACAGTCCACAGACCCATGTCAGCGGGTAAAGACAGCAAACTAACAAAACACACACAGATAAAGCTAAGCCTGGGATTGTACCTCACAGTCAAACTCCTGGACGTATAAAAGCTCACAGTTTGGATTAACTACATAATCTGCCGGCAATCTGCAGACAACTGTTTTGTTGTTGTCGTAATCAACATCTGAAACAGTCAAAAGGTTAACGCAAATAGAAAAAAAATACTAAATATTAGCTCCTTCATCTTGATTTTAGAGATTGAAGGCTATACGTTTGTCCGATCATCAAAACTCAAAAACAAAGCTGCTCATTCAAATCTCGAGTTTGTGAGTAGCATTTTGAGCAGTACTAGCCCATGTGTTTCCGTCAGTTCCATGGCAACGTAACTTTACCGTAAGTGCGACTGTAGTGTGAGATCAAGGATTCTGTTGCCCTGGCAATCCAACAGCAGCAAAAGTGTAAAATAAAATAATGTAAAAACAAACAAAAAACATTGATTAAAGGGTTTAAATTGACATATAATGTATTTATGGCCTAATAATATAGTGCACTACTTGTATCTGTCAGGATATTTCTATTCACTCAGATTCACAGCAGAATTTAACTGTATAGGTCAATTTACCATGTAGATACAACCATAGATAATTATTCTGTTTAGTCAACACCAATTACTGCTACTACCAAAATTTCTCAATATTTTAGTTATGTGTCATTACACTAAACATTACGGTAAGCGTGCGCTGCGCCGTGGTTGCGGCCTGTGCGTGCGGCCTCTGGCTGCTGCCTCCTTGTGGCCTGGTGTGGAACAGGACGGGGCGTGAAAGGCACACGGCACCTGTCAGTGCAGCGGACAGCGGCGGAGGTAGGACTTTTGCCCAGTGCATTATATTCATAAACTAAACTAAACGACTGAAATTTTTCGTGTTTTTTTTATTTTAGTCTATCTTTAAAAAGACTAAACAAACAGCTTTCTTTGAGATTGTTGCAGCCTGTGTTGATCTGAATTTCTTTCAGGATAGGACAGCACAAGTAGTCTACCACTATTCACTGGATCATTAGTCTATTTACAAGTGAAGTAGCGTTGCAGTTGTTGTTATTTTAACTTTATCTCACTAGCCCTAAGTTCATGCCCTATCTTTCTCAGAGAAGAGGTTTACTGTGTACTGCTGTAATCTGAACACTCTCTTGACACACATAATGCAAGTATGAGGCGTGTGTTTTTTTTGACCTTTGTTGTGGCTGCGGCCAATTAGAAACTTAAAGCCCTAAATAAAATCAAATTACACTCTTTACAAGTCTCTTATCTCCTGAGTTATAAGGAAGTCTTACAATCAACGTCTCTTCAATCAGAATTGGCAAGACTAGTACAGACACCTCATGTTTAATAAAAAGTAATCCTATTCTGCAGTTTAAAATGAAGGGAATTGTCACACAAAATCAATTTTTGTATCTGAGAAAAGATTTGTTTTACTAAAATTTGTTTACAAATGTGGGAGGCTGGTCGGAATGCAAAGTACTGCAAATGTGCTGTTTTGCATCTCCTCTGGTTGGGCTTATATGAAGCAGGGCGCACCTCACATGACTTCATCCTGTTGTGTCCTTTACACATCCTGGTAGCACTGCAGTAACCCTTTACAAACATGTGAACAGTGAACTCATGTTTGACAAACTGCAGTTAATGTTTTTCACTGCTAATAGTAATAAAAGGTGGCCCTGTACAAAAGTGTGTTGATGGTTGGTGGGTAAATTCCCTGGAGCCCTGCACTGCTATGACCAAACTGTTAACAGCTGTAGATAATGCGTACGCTCACAGCTCACACTTAGTTTGCACTCCATGTTTGACAAGGGAGTAACTATGCAGCACCCACATCAAAAAAAAAAAAACTTTTAGCCCTGCAAGGGATGATCCAATAACAGATAGCATTTTACTGTCCAAACAAACACTTTTCCCACTCACTTTACTACTGATGCTTTGTACCTTTTGGCTGTAAAATGTTTGATTTATGATATTTGAGGAGGGGATATTGACATATTTTCATACAGATTTCAGTGAGAGTGAGGTTGCAGTGGCAGTTGTTCTTTCTCATAGCTTAAATCAAGGAAACAAAGGTGATTAATGTCACTAATACCGTACTTCATCTCAAATTTTTAGAGTAGCCCTTTTATGTGTTTTGGAATTTGACACTTAATATTTATGCTTTCATATAGGTATAGGACAATATTGAAATTTGGTGCCACGATTATCACGGCCAAAGTAATTGTAATTAATGATTATATCACAATAAATATAAACATTTCTGACAGTTTAAAAATGTTGGATATGAATAATTATCATTTTAAACAAATGTTATAGTACTGTACTTTGTTATAAGGGAAAACAACATCGCTCCAGAAGAGATCATCAGGCAGCTTTTTTCTGCACATTCTCTTGGTATAATGACTGTTATTTGTGCTGGTGATTATCAAGATTGTATAAAATGTCCCCACAAATAATTCTTGTCTACTCTTTTTATCCCTTTCCCACTTTCATACCAATGTATTGTCAAACTTTAGAATATCAGGAAGAAATTTAGATTATAGTGTAAATGTATTTATTTGTATTGTATTACATGACAGACCACAGCACAGATATAGTTCTATGTGACCTCTGTTTCTTGTAATTAATCATACTATGCATTTACAAAATTAAATTGAATTAAATACAATTAACTTTGACTTGTTAAAAGTATCAAAAAGCAGATAAACAAAAACTGTTACAGATACTAAAAGAAAATCACATAAATTATTATCACTTTTATTATCATTATGGCATTGAAATTGGTATCGAGTATTGAGCCTGTTCCTTTGTATCGAAATTAAGGTTTGAAATTTTAGTATGGTGACAACATAAAACTTTTTTCATTATCTTGGCCGTATGTTTAAGATTTAGATAAAAATGTTATGTCTGTGAATGTGGTTTATTGGAGCAAAACAAAAGTGTACATTACAGACATATTATTATACAATCAATCTCAATCTATTTTTTTTATATTCTAAAAAATGTTAATCAGACAAGTGATACTAACAATGAATAATGGCTGTACTTAAATCCAGCTGTAAATGTCTTGAGGGTCAAATTTAGCACAAAACATGAATGGACCAGAAAATGGACCACAAGAGGGTTAGAAATATTGCTTTATACTCTTTTGTCTCTTTTTGATATTTTAATAATAATAATAATAATAATAATAATAATAATAATAATAATAATAATAATAATAATAATAACAATAACAATAACAATAATAATAATAATAACAATAATAATACATTTTATTTCTAGGTCACCTTACAGGGCACATTAATTATATATTTTATAATATATCTGCAACCTCTAAACCCCATTATAAGTCCCACTGCTTCCCTAACAGAGTTTTTTTTCTTTTACAGTGACATGTCCCATAGGATGGAGTTTGGGGAGGTGCTGGTGGGAGAAGGCAGCGCTGAAGCCATCCCTGCCAGCCCCAGGTCCAGATGGTCCCCCCGCAGACCGCAGTGCCGCCTCAGTCCACAGGAGGAGCTCATGGGCAAAGCCAAAGAGCTGTTTGAACTGTGCGACAAGGAGGGCAAAGGCTTCATCACCAAACGGGACATGCAGGTCACCATAGAGAAAAAAAGACAACTGAACACTCTTTAGATACTGAATACAAACTGTGAGAAGAAAAAAATTGAAAAAAGTAACTGTAGCGTATTGTGATTGTGATCAGATTTGCAATTTATGTTTGAAAATGACAATCTTGTTCAGAATGCACATTTTAAATAATTCCAGGAGCATTAACATTTTAGAAAAGACTGAAATATGACTTGATAAACTAATACAAGAATCCCATGAATTTCACAGCATGTTTGTAGAAGTCTAAACTATAGGTACAAGAAGATGTTTACATAAAGAGACAAAATATTTTGTTCTTTGCAAAGGCATTCTTTGATCTAAATAATTGCAGCATTTGATCATTTAACCAACTGTAATTGATTCTATTGCAAAAGACTGCCCTAATGAAATTTGCCCATAAATGATGATGATGTTTGCCCATAAATCTCCTCTACCAGAGGCCTTGGAGCTTGAGGGTTCTACAGTATCTTTGATGTTCTAGTATTGCATTTTTCTGGACTGAGATGTCTGAAGTTTTTCGTGGGATCTGCTGTAGCCACTCCTCCAGTTTGTGGGTCACTGCCCTGAGTGCTCCAATGACCATGGGCACCACTCATACCTTCACCTTCCAGGTCTTGGGTGTTTCATTCTGTTCACGTACAGTCTCAGGGTGCTGGATTTGGGATGGAGCCCTCCATGCAAGGTCAGGAGCTCCTCCTTTGACAAGGCAAAGGTATTTTTCTGACATTATTGGAAGTTGTAGTAACAACTCTCATGTCCTGTTTGCAACGGTAAACAGATTAACAAACCCCCCAGCTCCACTGCCGTTAGAACTAATTTCCACCTCTAAGTGCAATGAGTTTGCAGTATCTTTAATGACAAGATTCAGGGCATTAAAAATGCCATAAATTCCACAACGCAAATAACAACCCAGCACCCACCTAGACACTTAGAGCTGACTCACTTTGCACCTGTAACTGACAAAACTGTCCAAGAGATTGTCACCAGTCTGAGTTCATCTACATGCTGCCTCGATGTGTTACCCACTAAATTTCTAAAGTCTGTGCTCAACAGTTTGCTATCATCACTCACTCACATAGTTACTAGAACCATTCCCAAGCGCTTTGAAAACTGTGGTTATCAAGCCTCTCCTAAAGAAGAGCAGTCTTGATGTCGCAATATTGAACAATTATCGACCGATCTCAAATCTGCTATTTTTAGGCAAAGTCCTCGAAAAAAGTTGTTTACCAACAGCTTATTAACTTCCTCGAAATGAACAACTCCTTTGATGTCTTCCAATCAGGTTTTAGACCCCACCACAGCACTGAGACTGCTCTTATCAAGGTGACAAATGACATCCGCCTGAACACTGATGCAGGAAAAGTCTCAATCTTGATCCTGTTAGATCTGAGTGTTTCCTTTGACACTGTGGATCATGAGATCCTCTTACAGAGACTAGGGGACTGGGTGGGCATCTCTGGTACGGCACTAAACTGGTTCAAGTCCTATTTAGAAAACAGGGAGTACTTTGTTGAAATTGGAAAATGCTTATCAGATAAAATGTCCCTGACCTGTGGGGTGCCCCAGGGTTCAATCCTGGGACCCCTGCTGTTCAATCTCTACATGCTGCTGTTAGGCCAGTTAATACGCAGCAGTAATGTGTCTTACCACAACTATGCAGATGACACTCAGATCTATATCTCACTAGCAGCAGGTGAATATGGACCAGTGGATTCACTCTGCCACTGCATCCAACAGATCAGTGTGTGGATGGAAAACAACTTTCTTCTGCTAAACTCAGACAAGACTGAAGTCATCATCTTTGGCCCACAGAAACATAGAGAAAGTGTCAGCAGTCACCTCCAGTCTCTCTCTCTAAAACCTTCAAATCAGGATAGAAATCTAGGGATAATAATGGACTCAGACTTGAACTTTAACAGCCACATCAAATCAATAACATCTGCAGCTTTTTACCACCTAAAAACATTGCAAAAATCAAAGGTTTACTGTCAAAGCCAGACTTAGAGAGACTTATCCATGCATTTGTCTCCAGTAGGTTAGACTACTGTAATGGCCTGCTCACTGGCCTCTCCAAACGAGCCTTAACACAGCTGCAGTACATCCAGAACACTGCTGCTCGGGTCCTGACTAGAACCAGGAAGTACAAGCACATAAGTCCTGTGCTCAGGTCTCTGCATTGGCTTCCTGTGGCTCAAAGAATAGACTTTAAAGCAGCTCTGCTTGTGTATAAGTCTCTCCATGGCCTAGGTCCAAAGTACATCTCTGACATGTTAGTGCCATATGAGCCATCTCACAATTTGAGGACTTCAGGGACCGGCCTCCTGCTGGTGCCCAGAGTCAGGACTAAACATGGGGAATCAGCATTTACGTTTTATGCAGCTAAAACTTGGAACAGTCTTCCTGAAGATGTGAGACAGGCCTCTACTTTGACAATGTTTAAATCCAGGCTCAAAACAGTTCTGTTTAGGTTTTTATTCTGCACTTTTCTCTTTTAATGTTAATTTTATGATGATTATTTGTGATTATTTATGTTTTGATTTGTGTGATTTTAATGTCTTTCTTATTCTGTAAAGCACTTTGAATTACCTTGTGTACAAATTGTGCTATACAAATAAACTTGCCTTGCCTAGAAGGATCCAGTACTATCCAATTATCGGCCAATAACCTGTCTCTCCACAATATGGAAGCTCATGTCAGGCATCATTGTGGCTAAGATAAGTGGGCACACGGATCAATACATGAGCACAGCGCAGAAGGGCATCGTCAAAGATACCAGGGGAGCCAAACACCAGCTCCTGGTAGACCGAACAGTCGCCCAAGACTGCAGAACCCATAAGACCAACCTGTGCACTGCCTGGATTGATTACAAGAAAGCCTACAACTCAATGCCACACACATGGATCACTGAATGTCTGGAGCTATACATTATCAACAGGACTCTAAGAGCCTTTATTGCAAACTTGAAGAGGTTGTGGAAAACCACGCTTGAGGCCAATGGCAAGCCACTTGCACAGGTGACCATCAAACCAAGGAGAATCACTGTCCCCACTGCTGTTCTGCATAGGTTTGAACCCCCTCAACCAAATCATCAACAACACTGGCTATAGATACCTACTCAGGAATGTGGCTCTCATCAGTCACCTCCTCTACATGGATGACATCAAGCTGTACGCTAAGAATGAGCAAGACATCGACTCACTGATCCACACCACCAGGATCTACAGCACAGACATTGGAATGTCAATCGAGCTTGAGAAGTGTAGCCGGATAGTGACAAAGAGAGGGTAGTCCTCACAGAAGGGGATCCTCTCCTAAAAGGGACAATAGCAGACATTGAGGACATTTACAAGTACCTTGGTATCCCACAAGCAAATGGCAACCTTGAAGAGGAAACAAAAGTAGCCAAAAGTAGCCATGGCCAATACCTCAGACAAGTAAGGCAAGTCCTAAAAAGTCAGCTCAATGACAAGAACAAGACCCAGGCAATAAACAGGTATCAGATACCCAGCAGGAATCATAAGCTGGCCAAAGGAAAAGATACGAAAGCTCCTGACCATGCATGATGGGTTTCATCCCAATTCCAGCACCCTGAGACTGTATGCGAGCCATAACGAAGGAGGCAGAGGACGAGGTGCTGGAGGTACCATCATGGGAGGACAATTCAATTCATTTCATTTTTGTCCGCCCAACGCCCAAAATCACAACAACAGTTGTCTCGAAGGGTGTGCATGTTTTGGTTGATGGGGGAAACCGGAGTACCCGGAGGAAACCCATCCAGACACGGGGAGAAACATGAAAAACTCCACACAGAAAGGCCTGGGCGACCCGGGGATTGAACCAAACCTTCTTGCTGTGAGGCATGAGTGTTGCCACTCAGCCACCGTGCTGCCTACACACAAAAACAAAACAAAAGGAAAAATCAAACAACAGGAAAAATCAGAGAAAACAAGACAAATCGGCCAGGCGAGGAGGAGGAAGACCAGGTGAGGAGAAGGAGAGCCGGGTGAGGAGGAGGAGAGCCAGGCGAGGAGTAGAGGGAGGCGGGTGGAAGAGGGCCAGGCGGGGAGGAGGAGAGGGTCCAGCTGCCATCGGGGCATCTGAAAGAGTTACACTCCACAGGGGGAGTGGGACAGGGGACAATATGTGAATAGCATCACAAGCCCCTGCATGGGATGTACCACCGGAACATAACTGAAGTGGCTGATATCACGAAATCCTACCAATGGCTTAAGAGAGCTGGTCTGAAGGACAGCACAGAGGCTCATCCTGGCTGCACAGGAGCAGGCCTTGAGCAGTAGAGCGATAGAGGCCCAGATCTACCACACCAGGCAAGACCCAAGGTGTAGGCTGTGCAGAGGCCCCTGAGACAATCCAGCACATAACTGCAGGGTGTAAGATGCTGGCAGGGAAAGCAAACATGGAGCGGCATAACCAAGTGGAGCCAAAGTGTACAGAAACATCTGTGCAGAGTACGGACTGGAAACCCTGAGGTCAAGGTGGGAAACACCTCCAAAGGTAGTGGAGAATGATTGAGCCAAGATCCTGTGGGACTTCCAGATACAGACTGAGAGTATGGTGATGGCGAACCAATCGGATATTGTGGTAGTGGATAAACAACAGAGCAAAGCCGAAGAGGTGGACATCGCAGTACCAAGTGATGGGAACATCAGGAAAAAGGAACATGAAAAACTAGAGAAATACCAGGGGCTCAAAGAAGAGAAGGCCCGAAAGGTGAAGGTATCAGTGGTGCCCACAAACTGGAGGAGTGGCTACAGCAGATACCAGGAAAAACATCAGACAGACAGAAAAGTGCAGTACTAGAACAGCAAAGATACTGCAGGACCCGAGCGTGGAAAAGAGGATGAGACCACCCTATGATATTTTATATACATATATATATATAAACGTTGCTGTTTATGAGATTACAACATTCAGCATTTCATGTATGATAACACATCTCCTGTATGATAACACACATCTTACTTTTGCCTTGTGCAGAGACTTGAAGGTGAGGTCCCTCTCTCCCCTGAGCAGCTGGAGACAGTGTTTGAGAGTCTAGATCGTCAGGGCAATGGTTTCCTCACCCCACTGGAGTTCAACACAGGACTGGGTCAGTGCATCTCAGTGGCTGCACACCACAAATCTGATCATTATTTGATTTCACAGTTACGATGAGATTAGAAATTCCATGTAAACAATGACTTCTGATAAAGTCATCGGATCTTGTGCTTCTTTTCTTTTTATCACTCATGTGCAGGTTTTGACACAAGAACAAAAAAGAGCAAAGGACAAATGTGGCAATTGATTAACTGACACATGTCACCTGGTGTTTAGGGTCATCAGAGTTATTTTGTGCATGTAAACACTTCACTTTATGTTGTGGTGGTGAGAGCGAACTAGGACAACATTGGAAATTAGCCCATAGCCCCAGTCTGACATGTTTAGATGCATATGTCTTATATATGTTCACTAAAATGTATGTTTTACAGGAGAGCTGATGTCTTTGCAAGAGACGGTAGAGGACCAGCCAGAGCAGGAGGACTGTGACGGGCACACAGTCAGCTCCCATGATGCCGCAGCGCTGCGATTCGCCAACACACTGTCTGAGCTGGGCGGGGACAGACTGTTCAGGAGGTACCTTTACTCACAGAATCAAGCCTGTTTCACTGGAGACCGGTTCAACTTTGTCTTTTATCATTTCTCTTTTAAATTCATTTCTTTAAAAATCTCTAAAGCTCTGGGTATAGCTTGTAAGATTTGAGAGCTAATACATCTTGAATAATGTGATTGCTAAAGTGTTTCTTGTGTGTGGTGGTTGTAGTCATGCGGAGCTGTGCAGTCTGTGGTGTGAGCTGGAGAAGGACAGTCCAGCTCTGTTGGCTCTGCTGGAGGAGGTCCTGGCCCAGGCCTTGTCAGACCTGCAGGACTCCATCAGGGAGAAGGACAGTCTGGAACAGGCTCTGCACAGGTGCACTATGTTGGCCAGTATAACAATAATATAATAATAACAATTTTAACAACAAGTTTTGAAGTGCGATATATTTCAAAAGAAAATATAGACAGTAAAGGATAGTACTGAAACTAATTTATACAACTGGCACAATAACAAGAAAGTACCATTATGCAAAAGATAATTCAAGAATTAAATCCTCTTTTGTAATGGAACATACCTGGATGACAACGGGATTACACAAAGCAGTATTATCCCAAAAATATTCTAAATGTACAGTGTCATTAATATACACGAGCTGACATACATAGAAGAATGAAACACTTTAGTTTGTTATCTATAATAAGTCATAAAGTTATTTATTCAGCCCTCTACAGCTCAAATCTAATAAAAAATAATGAGTGCTCCAGTAGTACACGGGAAAAGTACTCCCGATAAATACTGAGCTTCAAAAATGATTGTTACAGGTATCATTGATTGAATTTACTATGGTAACAGCCGTATTGTTATTTTAGACGAGAAGCTGAACATGATCAGATGATTCGCTCTTTATATGAAGAAATGGAGAACCAAATAAAAGAAGAGAGAGACAAACAAGCAGCAGAGGTACAGATATATAGTCTGTTCACCCTTTCAATTTAAACATTGTGAATAATATATTATTAATTAACATGAATTCTAAGGACAGTGTTAAACAGAAGCAGAGAAACCAACAACTTGAGCAGCAGTTGAAGATACGGACGCAGGAGCTGGAGCTTTCCCTGAGCAAAAATAAAGAGGTGTGTTGAGAAAGTTTCCTTATTTTGTTTTTTAGACTATTATTGATTCTCAACTCCTGTTCCTTGTTGGGCTTTTTCCTTCACTACACATGAACAGTTATCAGTGTTATTAAAGCACAATCTTTAAATCCATATGTTGTCGGTGGTATTGTCAGTGGTACAGGACAGTTGCAACAGGTGTGATTGTGCACAGATGGAGAACCGTATGAGGCAGATGAGCCACGATCAGAGCAAAGTCAAGGAGCAGAATCAGCAGCTCCACAAAGCCACCGCACAGCTTCAGGAACAACTAGAGAACAGCCAGCAGCATCTGCAGACGGCACTGAACCAGCTCAGCCTCCTGCAGGACATGGCCGACCAGGAAGCTCAGACCAAACACAGGTAAGAACACGGCGTCAGAGGGAATAGAGCACTCTGCTCAAATTGGTGTTTTTTAGAGTCTAGGATGTGGTGATATCATAATCCCAGATATGGCAAGAGTCAATTTTTCCCATTGATAACGTTGTACTTTGCCATGAAATATCCATAAGGTAAGTTCACAAATATTGAACCTGATCATTTCAGTTATTGATTAGACTAGACTGTATTACAACAAAAACCTGCAATTTACCAACAATCATTTCACTGGTCCACACGTGTATTAAATATTATTAGCCTGTAGAATGTTGAGATGTCATCGGAAACACATCAATGTATATGATTTTTTTGTTTTTCTGCTGCGTTACAGAAATGTGTTGAAAGTCTCCAGGAACATGCAGAAAGAAAAGGACAGTTTGATGAGACAGTTGGAGCTGCTCAGGTGAGGGCTGATTTGGGGCTTTAGAGAGTTTATGATAGGTTTGCATGTTTTTCTTACTATTATGTGTTTTTTGGGATAGCAGCTTAGATAAATATTTATCATAGTCAGTTAAGTAGCAGTTTGTGGAATAAAGTTGAAAAGAAAAATACAAAAATAGAGGAAGTAGTGGTGAGTTCTAAAACTGAGTGCCCCTACCTCTATTTCATCAACATGGAAAAGTCCCTTCAAAATGTAAGGACAGTTCATTACATTACACACAAATCCTGGAAGTTTAAACCTTTATGTACCAAAAAGGTATTATCCAGGCATATATAGGTATATTAGTCTAGTCATTTCCAGTGCAGTTTTTAGTTTTTGTCTGTGGTTGCTAGATAACAGTTATGGTATTACTTCAGTCAGCTGTAATATCAGCTGCCCATGTCCAACCAAATCAAAACTATAAGCTACACCAAAAAAAAAAAAAAAAGAAAAAAGAAAAAGTGAAATATATACACTTTAATATATAGTTAAGCGATAATTGTATTCCTTTTCCTTTATCCCCCGTGTGTCAGGGACATGAACAAACGACTGCGTGATGAGAAGGACGCCCGGCTGGAGACTCAGAGGAGGGTCATTCACAGACGTCCCATGACTCAGTACCTGTACCCCCCATAACAGAACGCTTCACTGTTACCTATGTTTGTGCTGCTCTGTTCAAGTTTGGTTATTAATTTATCAAAAGGACGCTGACGCTCATGTTGATGTCAGCAAGTACTTGTTTTCAATGAAGGGTCAGTAGAAGAAAAGTACAGTATTATATCTGTATATCAATGTGTCATGTTTTGAACTGTTGTTTATGGCCTTTAAGTGAGAGTTAGACTAATAAAAGTCTGAATTTCTGCATGATTTATTAAAAAAAAGTATTTGCACAGTATATTGAAGGTCTGTTTGTTTTACAAACATTCAGCGTGTACAACCCATGTGTACAATTATAAATTGCCTTGTTCTATAAATTCATCTACTTTATACTTTTAATGTTATTTATACCATTTAACAGCCATGATGCTTATTTTTGTTAACACCACCAAATGGATCAAAATGATAAAAAACATGTGACTATGTTGAGTCGTGACAATGCTTTAACAGGGTGCATTATGTTCAATGTTTTTTGTTCTATAAAGTTTATGTTTTCAATGCTGCTAAGAATGTGAAGATTATTCAGTTTGTGATTATTTAGGCCACAATACAATTGTAAGATATATATATATATATATATATATATATATATATATATATATATATATATATATATATATATATATATATATATATATATATATATATATATATATATATATATATATATATATATATATATGAATTTTGGAATTCATTGAAATGATAGAAATGACACCTGTAATTAAATAAAATAGTTATGTTTAATACTATACTTTGAAACATTCCAGCCAAAGTAATAACATCATGACAGACACGCAGATGACCAAACCCCCACTGGAAAAGTTACATAGTGCATCTTTTAATTAACAGGCAGAATCATTTATGCTCTGCAGAGGCATGCACAGACATTTTGAAGGGCAGGTGCTTAAGAAGGGCATTTTTTTCCCATAGCTCTTAAAATGAACTTATCCCTGTGTTTTAAATGTAAGCAAACATGCTTTAGCTTCTTGAGAGTTTACATTCAGGTTTGTGCCTGCTGAGGTTAACACTTAAGATTTGTGCATAGGTGTATGACCTGAAAGACCAACAAGAATATTTTTTTAAATGAGAAAAACAGAGCAAAATGAAACATGTAATTTCCTGTGATGTGGGTTTTAGGTGAAGAAATCCTATTTTTAGCAGTCTGATACAGAATAATGGGAGATAAGCTCGTAGACTTCTCTCCAAAAGTCAAAAATATTGGAGTAGGTTTAACAGACACATTGGCCAGAGGGCTTGGGGTAGCATTTATGAAACAGTTTATATCCATAACACATTAAGGCGAAATTCCTCCTGTGCTTTAGTGGTCAGCTTTAACATTAAATAGTCATTATCATCGAGTGGTTGCTCATATGGAGACTAGAGAATCACACAAATGACTTGGCTGGAGTGGCCCAAATAGGCGATGCATGTTCAAATAGAGGCAAGATGTTACATTTACAGAAACCAGAAGTTTACATACACTATATAAAAAGACACATATGTTTTTTCACAGTCTGACATGAAATCAAACTAAACTTTTCCTGTTTTAGGTCAGTTAGGATTACCAAAATTATTTTTGTTTGCTAAATGCCAGAATAATAAGAGAAGATTTTTAGGCAATTTTTCATGACTTTCTTCAAAGTCAGAAGTTTAAATACAGTAAGATTACTATGACTTTAAACAATTTGGGGAAACCCAGATGATGATGTCATGTCTTTGGAACGCTCTGATTGGTTGATTGACAATATTTGAGTTAATTACAGACACACCTGTGGATGTATTAGAAGACAGACCTGAAAGTCACTGCTTCTTTGTGGGAAAGTCAAAAGAAATCAACCAAGATATCAGGAAGAGAATTGTGGACTTGTCCAAGTCTAGTTCATCCTTGGTGCAGTTTCCAGATGCCTGAAGATGCCACGTTCATCTGTTCAAACAACTATACACAAGTATAAACATTATGGGAATGTCTATGGTCCAAAATGTGCAGATCAACCCAAGAACAAAAGCAAAAGACCTTGTGAAGATGCTGCTGAAGCTGTAAGAGTGTGTCATTATCCACAGAGAAACAAGGACTGTACCAACATGGGCTGAAAAGCCACTCTGCTGGAAGAAGACTTTATTCCAAAGGAAACATTAAAAAGGCACATTACAGTTTGCAAATGCACACAGGGACAAAGACCTTCATTTTTTGGGACATGTGCTGTGGTCTGATGAAACTAAAATTTAACTGTTTGGCCATAATGAGCATAGTTACATTTGGAGGAAAAAGAGGGAAACTTGCAGCCTGAGAACACCATCCCAACTGTGAAATACGGGGCATAGCAGCATCATGTTGTGGGGTTGTTTTGCTGCAGGAGGGACTGGTGAACTTCACAAAAGGGATGCACCATGAGGAAAGAACATTATGTGGAAATACTGAAGCAACATCTCAAGAATAATGAGATATTATCTAAAAAGTCCTTCTCTCATTATTCTGGCATTTAGCAAATTGAAATAATTTTGGTAATCCTGAAACAGAATCTCACGAGCGAGAGGCAGGAAAGAGGAGAGAAACAACAGTGGCATTCTTTTGTTGAGTGTTTAAAACTACTTTTACACATCTGCTGTCTTAATGGGCAAATATCAACCTAAACTGAAAACTGTTGACCATGAGGGCACTTAAGTCAAAGGGGCAGCTCTGTCTGTGCACGTCCCTGATGTGTAGTTTATTTGTTTGTTTAGGCCTACTTGAAAATAACTCCTTGTGTTGTGTAAGTTCTCCTGCAGCTCCAGTTGGGGGCAGCGCTGCTCTCATGGTGAGCTGAGGGCAGAACAGACTGGGGTAACATTCAGAGGTAACCTTCATAACAGTGAGGTGACTGTTGGGTTAGCAGCACCGCTTTGGAACAGCTGGATCCTTCAGGCCCTGTCTCTGCCACAGATCAGGTAGGACTATTCTTAGACACAGATCAGGTAGGACTATTCTTAGCACTACTCCGGTCTGACACATTAGTTTAAAAATAAATAAAAAGTTACTGTTGATTGACATATGAACTTTTCACAATTTTAATTTAAAACAGTGATTATCTTACTGTTATTCCTAGCTGTCACAGATTATCATTTCTTAACTTAGATTATCTGATTATTTGGGGTGAGAGTAAATAGTCTAGGAGAGAGGTACTTGTTGATGGCTTTAACAGTATTCCACACAGTTAGTTACTACACAGGTTTAAATCAGAGCTGTCTTCATTACAAGCTTTAAATACAAAAAGGTTAAATTCATTTCTATTGACAACATACTTTTAAAGATGGAAAAATTCAAATTAAACCATGCAATGGAGTCCTTACTTGCTCTTTTCCCCTGACAATAACTAGTCTAGTGGCTTATACTCAAAATACATAGATTATGAAGTGCGTAATACCAGTTTCACTATTTCCAATCATGAAGTTGTGACACATGACATTTGCCATATTTTCACACGTCTTAAACTCCCTGCTGCTTAAACCAGAGCTCTCATGACTGAAGCATGTCAACCTTAGATTACGTTACCAAGATATTCACTCTGCAATTCAATCTACAAGGTTGAATATAAGGATATTATAGCTTTGAATAACTTGTCTATTTTTACCTCGACTGCCACACATGAAGCCTTATGTTGACTTTCTTGCAGGATGGAGGCTCATGCAGAAAAAAACAGTTGTGGGACAATTTGCCTGAAATATCTCCTCTTTTTGTTCAATATTCTCTTCTTGGTGAGTTCAAATATGGTGCTAGATTAGATGAATTTTCAAAACCAAAAATAATGCACACTATTGAAGTACAGATATAGAAAAAAAGACAAAAAACCCAAACAATAATTGGACAAAGCTTAACATTTTCTGAATTATTTTCATGCTTTATATCAGAACTTGTTTAAAACCACACTTGAGAAACTGGCAAACTTCAGTTGAATTATTAGGGCTGCTTAATTATGAAAATAAATAAATAAAATCTATTGAGATTGCAATTAGATTTGCAAAATCTGTCTTAAAAGTAGGATTCCGAGTGCATCAACAACTCCATGATTACAACATTTGAGACAAGACTGAAATATGAACTGATAAACTAACACCCCACACATTTCAAAACATATTTGTCTCACTTACAGGTGCAACCATTTTTTTTTTCTACAAAAACTGTATATTTTGTTTGCTGCAAAAATGTTATTATCTAATAATTGCAGCCTTTATGATTTGATTTGCACCAACTCAAACTCTGATTTTGATTGTGATATATTGTGTCACTCTATTGTGGATCAAACATTTTCCTTATTATTGAAATATTAAAGAAATTAAATAGCTTGAATGTTTTGCTTTGTGACAGTTCTAGTACAGGCGTTGCCACAGTTGCTTCATGTTGAAACTGTCGAAATATCCAGACACATTCCTCACATCACATCTGCTTTCAGTTCTCCTGAAGTGTGTGTTTTTCAGCTGGCTGGAGGAGCAGTTTTGGCAGTGGGTGTGTGGACACTGGTGGAGAAGAGCGACTACATCAGTTTACTCAGCTCCAGCTTGTACTCTATCTCTGCATACCTCCTCATCGCTGCTGGCACCATTGTCATCCTCACTGGTCTGATTGGATGCTGTGCTACACTTAAAGAGATCAAAAGTCTTCTGATCGTGGTACAGATACTCCGACCAAGAGCACATCCTCACATATATCAGGAAAACTATTTACGGCTGAACCTGGTGCCAGTCTAACAGTCATTCAGACTGTATTTAGAAAACACCTCATGCCAGAGGAATGAGAGGCCTCACACGGCTCAGACACAACTGACAGCCCAGTGTTTAGTTCCTCTGTAGGGCTGTCACGGTTGACTTTAAAAATCCTATTAATAGGGCAAAATGTGACTTTTTCTAAATAGTTTTCATCTTAGTCTTGATTTATAGAGGGAAAAAAACAAAAGATTTTGGCTAACATTACTATTATTTTAATTCAGAAAGTTTGATTTCATAAAGCTGGCTATAAACTAGAGCTATAACAATCTATTTGTGTCAAAAGATTTAAGTTAAGTTTTACTTGTCTTTGGTCATACTGACTGTAATTGTGAGTAACATTGTGGTCATTTTTTATGTAATAATTATAGCACTAAAAATGACCCATTTTGTCCTGTTCTGTTACAGTACCTGGTGCTATTATTAGCCATATTTCTTCTGGAAATTATTGCTGGAATCCTTGCCTTTATTAACTACCAAGAGGTAAGAACTTTAAATGTATGTATATGTATATTATTGTGTAGGATTTATGGATTATTTGTAATGACTCATGTCTATTCACACGTATTGTAAATATGTGTTCACTTCTTGTTTACATGTCCCGCCTTCATATGGATATAGTCCTTTTCATTTTAATATATTGTCTATCTGTGTGTATTTCTGCCTTTCATTTCTTCATGTGTATCCATCTCTCACTCCTCTCTCTTTGTCTCTCTTGTTTCAACCCCAGTGTTTCCCTTTCTGCCACCAGGTAATCTGCCTGATGCTATGACAGGGTCATGTGTATTTTTTGACGCTATGCACTGCGTTTTGAGCACAATAACTGGACATACATATTGTAACTCTCTTAGCAGTATTCCTTTATCATTGCTTTACAACCTGGAATTGAATCATTGGATGGATTATATAGAGGTTTGTGCCAGAGTCAGTTTGAATCATAAAGGAGGAAGCACAAAAATCTTAACTTCAAAACCAAAGTTCAAAAACATTTATCCAAAAAGTCAAGTTTTGTACACAATAATGTTGCATCTTCCTCAGCATGATCCTATTAAATTCCAGTTTTTTTTGTTGTTTTTTTGCAACTAGATACCAGTACTAGTCAATGGGTACATTTACATGGCCAGAAAAAACAACAGATAACTGGAGAAATCAGATATCCCAATAATCCAAGCTGCTTTTGGTGTGTGTTTACATGCGCAAGAGAAATTTCATCATTACTTAATCAGTGTATTTTTGGATTCATTGTTATATTTGGAAGACAAAGTACAAAGAATGTCAGAATAATTTTTTCAATCTTTAACCTTTTCTTTCATTTTTGTCTTTGCATTAGTTCGCCCTTTAGTGCTTGTTTGGTGTCAGTGAATTAGAGTTAGTTTGGGAGGGTAGGGATGGTGTTGTTCATAAGTTAATGAAATGTGCGACATTTTTGCCAGTTGGACGAGGAGCTCCAACAGAACCTGAAGCAGACCATGCAGCAGAAGTATCATCAGCCGGGAGAAGACAGCGTCACCCAGGCCGTGGACAGGCTGCATCAAGAGGTGAGAGCACAGAGTTTAGGATCACCAAAAATGTCAAATTGCTTCATTTTCTTCTTCAATATTTTGCTTTTGCTTAGTTTAATAAACATGAATTAACTTTAGGTAAAACAAATATCTTTTTAGTTGCATTTTTCTATACAGCACAGGAATAAGATGACATGACTATCGCAATTACACTTTTGGCATCCTGTGCTATTTCCATTCTATTACCTCACTGTTCTGATTGTAAGGTAAAGTGCAC
Source organism: Periophthalmus magnuspinnatus (assembly GCF_009829125.3). Lineage (NCBI taxonomy): Eukaryota > Metazoa > Chordata > Actinopteri > Gobiiformes > Gobiidae > Periophthalmus > Periophthalmus magnuspinnatus. The sequence continues at coordinate 2,124,055 of NC_047131.1, read as the reverse complement.
CTTTTCACATATTTAACCCGCTTAAACACTAATTAAACTTGGTAACACATATGACGGTTATAAGTATCTAAATTTAAATATAAATGTAAAAGACTGGATTTGAGTCCACTTTTCTACAGATCTTATTTGTCTGTGTTCAGTTCAAGTGCTGTGGCAGTAACAGCTCAGCAGACTGGGCAGAGAGTCTGTGGATTCAGGACAGCAGTAATGAGCGCTTGGTTCCTGACAGCTGTTGTAAAACTCCTGGAGATCTGTGTGGACGCAGAGACCACCCATCCAACATCTACAGAGTGGAGGTACTAGCCCGGCCCTGTCCGCTCCTCTGGGCTTAGCTCTTCTCACTGTGTGTGTGCTTCCAGGGCGGGTGTATACAGAAGCTGGAGATGTTTATCCTGAAGCAGCTTTATGTTTTGGGGGCTTTGAGCATCACCATCGCATCTCTGCAGGTAACAGCCATAGACTTTGGTAACAGCTAAAACTGATGTGTGAGAGAGAGTGTTTTATCATTGTTTTTTATTGTTTTAATATTGTGTAATTGCTTCTGTCTCTTCCAGCTCTTGGGGATGCTGTTCACCTGCTGCTTATATAGGAGTTTAAAAGAGGACCCATACTGACAAACTCAAATACATTTCAAGGCCAGATGTGACTGATACAACAGAATTACATGAGGAGACGATGATTTGACTATAGAAACTGTAAAGCTAAAGCCTTTCATGTGCTGCTGGACAGCAGTGTTATGTCACTTTGTGCATGATTTTACAAATCACTTTGTTCATGCATACCCAAATCAAGAATTGAATTTATTTTCTTTAATACTCTAGCCTACATGTTAGATACATTGTTGAAAGAAATAAAATATTGCTGTCTAGTGTTGTCTGCTTATTATTGTAATAGTTAATTTGCTACTATTAAGGTCATTTATTTAATTTGAATACTTTATTGTGAAAGTCTGTAACCGGGTGTTACGTAGAGGATGTTATTGTCAGGTGACCACACCTCATCATGTTCAAGCTCTGAATTTTATTTAACCAAAAGACAAGCAAAAGTGTTTCTTTGTGAAAAGGTGAAATCACAGCAGACATGTCCTCGAAGCCCACGTGTCTGATCGTGGCCAGCGCGTGTGCGCAGGGTCTGTACAGTTTTCTCTTTTATTTTCATTTTGAGGACTTTTATCGCTGTGACAGCGGTCCTGATGTTTCATGATCTGTAGCTTTATTCACGCCGTGTGATCTGAGTGAGTTGTGTTTTCCAGGTGTGTCAGTGCAGTGTTTCCTAAAGGCCTTCAGTCTGTGCAGTCCTGTCTTTAACCTGCAGACCGCCACTCCGGGGGTAATGTGCACTTTACCCTGGGTTCTTAATTATTATTCAGAGAAATGCGAGATGGTATAGCTCTTTCAGATGTACAGTTTTTCCACGTTGACATGAATATTTTACAGGGGAAACCCATAGACTTTGTAGGTGTGGATGAAAGCACTGCCAGATGGGTGCAGGACTTCAACATCAAACCTTATGCCACACCAGCTAAACTAGAATCAATAGATGGTGAGGTTATTTCTGTTGTATTTTATTTATTTAATATTAATTTAAGTGCTTACTTAAAGTGAACTAATGTCATGTGACCTCAAGGGGCCAGGTACCAGGTGCTCCTGATCCCAGACTGTCCTGGGGCCCCCACTGATCTGGCCCACAGTGGCTCCCTGCACCGCATCCTCACACACTTCATATCCAACCAGAGTCAGTACTGGCCTGTCTCAATAATGTTTATCATAGTAAAATAATGTGAGCTGCTATGAGTTTGTTTTGTATAGAACCAGTGTGCGCTGTGGGCCAAGGTGTTGCAGCTCTGTGCTGTGCTACAGAGGGACAGAAGTGGATCTTCAATGGCTACAGTCTAACAGGGGTCAGTATTTAACATAAGATCAGCCTCATAGCATAACTACCTAAATAACAGTATGGCCAAATAGTTTTTGGCTCTGTCTTTGGCCAATCAGAAATATTTTTAGATTAAAAAACACAAATTTCACCGGTCATCTTATTGACATAGCAGTTTATTTTATCCTCTCAAAAACCTTGAAAAACGAATTATGTCAGTTAGTGACTTATGACTATTATGCTATGAGGCTATTGATAAGTGACATAAACCACAGCATGGCATCATGTTTAATAACTAACATCCTCTGTTTGAAGTCATCTGTGTTTGAGCTGGTGAGAAAACCAGATTTTGCCAATTTGCCTTTGATTGTGGAGGATTTTGTTAAGGACAGTGGCGGATCATACACAGGTGAATATCTGCAACTCACATTTCATCTATTAACAATGTCCACTGACTTCCAGTAAAATTTTCCTGCCTGCCTTTGATCTACCTTTCATCTCCCCGCCTCCAACTCTAAAACTCCCTCCCATCAACCATCCCTGACATAAAACACATCTACACTTTTAAATAGTTTTGAAAGACCCACCTCTTCAGACCTATGAAACATGAAATAACCAGCCCCATCCATTGCTGCTGAGTTATCCTTTGTCTTTTAACCTTGTATTTTGTGATAAAAACTATACAAAAAAACCCACAACTTGTCATCAAGAGTCTTGAAAAATACATTATTATTGTTATTATTATTACTAATAAAGTGCTTAAAATGTATTTTGTTATTTCAGCGAGTCAGGAGGACGCAGTGCATGTCGTTATTGACAGACATCTCATCACGGGGCAGAATATCCAGTCCACCTCGTTGGCTGTGAACAATCTGATCCTGCTCAGCTCCAACAAGTGATAACGTCACCGCCCCACATGCAGATATGGAAAAGTCTACACACATGGAGGTTGATCCACTTTAGTGAAAATGCAACATTCCTTTATTGAAGAAAAGACATTTTTGAAAAGCACCTGATCACCTTACGTTTTTACAGTGGCCAGCTGTGTTTCATGATACTAAAATTCCCAACTTGATTTTGATTCTAAGGAATAGACTCGATACACAATACCGATTCTGAAACCATGATAAAAAACACTCTTTAGACAACAGAATGTGATTTTCAACATAAAAGTACTTTCTTTTATATTTCTATGCGGTCTGTGTAATCGCTGAGTCTTCGGGGCAGGTTCATGGTGGTCCATGGGTGTATACTAGTCTATGTGTCTGATACTAGATCTGATACATCCCAAGATCATTGTAAAGTGATTCAGAAAAGGTACATTTCTGTCTGGTTAGACATTTCTGTCTGGTTAGTATCTATACTTGCTCAAATGAGTGTGTAGTTTGCAAGTTTTAGTATTGATTAGTATCTGATTTTCAATACTATTGATTATATACTATTGACACCCTCATCCTCTATTATTGTGTTTGTACATGTTTATATAATAATAATAATAATATTATGTCTCAATATAACAGAATACCTGTCCTATCCACTTGTCTGTTATGATTGCAAACAAAAACTTACCTGTGTTTTATTGTTCATAATCTTAAAAGGACTAGTATGTTTCAAAGTGTAAAAAAAAAGACAAAGTCCAGCTCTCCACTGCATAAGGTGCTCTATAATATCCATGGCTTTCAGAATGATGGAAAAAATTTGCCTAGTATCCCTAACAATTGACAATTCAAAGCAATCAAATTATGTCTTATAGATGAAAAGTCCTCAGAATGGCACCTACAAACAAGAAGCTAAAACCCATGAATGCTCTATAGTAGATCATAGAAATAATCCAGTCCTTGACCCAGCTCCCACAAAGAGATGCCAGTTCCCAGTTCAGTGGCCAAAGAAATCCTCTTGAAGATGGACTGAGGAGGAAAAACACAGATCAATCAGGCAGATCATTTTATAATAATAATAAAAATGTAGAGGCAGTGCATACCTTTAATGTAGGATAGTACACCACATGTTTACCTGCGTTGTTTCTGAAAAAATATCTTACAAATGTTAATACTTGTAATAGTAGGCTTATGTCTTAATAATCCACAGTACATTTACCTTTTGTAAGTAAAATAATGCTCTGCTGCATTTTCATCCCAGAGAAGTTTCGGTCGATGTTCTCGGATGAGCTCAATGTACCTGCAACAAGTTGTGCAAGATGTTTTAGCACATTTGTTGCCATAAGATTTTTTCATGGCGATATGCAAAATAAATGTTGATAAATCTTTGTCAATGCCACCCACCCCTGATTTTAATGGGTGAATGTTTGATCTAATGTTTGCAATGGTCCTTTTGTTCCACATGATTAAAGGTGGAAAATGGCATACATTTGTCTGACATTGTAAAAGCTTCGATTTTGTTTATGAAATTTGGAGTATAAAGACAATTTCATAAAAAATAAATAAATAAATAAATAAATACAGCTGTTGTAAATTTGTAGTAAATTGGAGAGAAAAACTTTGAATCTTTCTGAAATTCAAGCCAGACGCCTCCTGCTGCCTCACCTGCCCCCCAGGATGGGCTCTGCTCCCTGCCCAGAGAAGTCCAGGCCGTACAGGTTGAGTCCCAGGAGGATCTTGTGTCTCCACTGAGAGGTGGGGGCCAGCTGCATCACACAGTCTCTAACCCAGGGCAGGGGGGAGCTTGGACCAGACCTGTCAAGAAATGTATATATCGTGAAGCAAAGTGGTGTGTTATTAGACAAATATGATCTTTTATAGCTGAGTTTAAAATGGACTGGCCTTAATGGAGAAACCAAATTCAGATTTAATTTTTTATTCTTACATTCTATACATTTTGTGATACTAATATTTTTGGCAATATTTTCATACTATTCCAATTCAGTTACATAAAAATTCCCTTTTAATTAATAAAAGCTGGGTCAAAATGCATAAGCAAATTATCTCCAGTTGAAACTGTTCAGGCAAGTTTTGGAAACCAGCCTCTTGTTTGCAGTTTAGTGTGAATAATACACTGATGCATTGAGTTGCTTCTCATTTCTTAAACAACCATGTCAACCCTGTCAAAACATCTGAGGAGACTGCAGAAACTACTAAAATTGGGGTAAGAACTGTCCAATGCATTATTAAAAACTGGAAGGATAGTGGGGGACCCATCCTTTGTGCAGCGGTCAGACTCGACCATCATCAATGCAAGATCTTGGTGAAAAATTAATGCAGCACTGGATGGAAATAAATCTTGTGACATTGCTGAAGCGAAATCGAAACGATGCCACAGTGAATGTGTGACGTAATCAAAGCTAAAGATGGAACATCAAAATATTAGTGTGTGACCTTTTTTTGGTGGCAACATTTTTTTTGGCCAGGCAGTGTATGACATTGTGGTTGTTCATTTTGGTGGTGAATTGCGTCTTGTACCTGGAGCTGGAGTAGTCGTAGGTCATGAGGCTGAACCCATCCACAGCCGGAGCCAGCTCCTCAAACTCCTCTGGACCAAACATTCCTGGCTGCCCCGCACTGAACCACACACACACAGAAGAGATAGTCACATTCATGCTGTTGACATACAGATTTCATAGTTTTTGTTCACATAACATTAAAATAAAATAGTAAAAACATAACAAAAATTAACAGAAGAAATAAATAAAGACAAAAATAAATCTCCAAATAAAACATTCAATTTATTCATTATTTTTAATTTTCCCCATGGGATATAAAAAAATAAAAATAAATTGAAATGCAAAAGACTAACTTGAGTAATTGTAGATTTAGTCAACCAAAACTAGACCAACATTTTTTTTTATTACAAATGTGCCGTACAACATTGATGATTTGACATTATTAGACAATACAAACTTCTTTACCTGGTGATAGAGGGAGGAATGACAAGAATGCAGTCCAGTTTCTTGGCTTTTAACATCTCACAGACGTGTTTGATAAGGTGAACGAGCTCCCTGTTAAGACAGAGAGTTACGATTAGGACAATAAAGGCAAATATTTACATTAGAAAGAACCTTGCTTACTTTCGTTTGTTGCCTCCAAGTTGGCTCCATAGCTCCAAAGTGAAGCCATCGAATCCTTCTGTCTGAAAAACCCAAGATTAAGAAAAAACAGATGATTTAAAACAGAGACTAAACATGTAAACAGTTATTTACCTTAGCAACATCGACCAGTTCAGAGGCCAGTTCCTCAATCTCGTCCTCGCTGCCCAGAACGCTCATGTAGTCCTGATATGACCAGCCGTCCAGCAGCACTCGTGGGACTAAGCGGAAGAGTGAAAATCATTATTACTTTTTTGCTCATCTCCTTTCTGCTGTTGAGAATAAAAACTTTATAATCCACAAATAAAATAATGAGTCATCTAATAACAAATGTGGTTGGCTAGACACTACTGACCGATTAATTAACTAATGTACTAAAGGACTACAGTCGTAAAGAGTTGAGTATATGGTTATTTTACATGTATTTATTTACTTATTTATTTAATTGGGACAGTGTATATTAATGGACAGACATGATACGACACCTGTGGTAACACGATGCATTACAGCCGAAGGATCTCAAAAAGTAACAATTAAAAATAAGACAAATAATAGTTTAATTTAGGAATAGTTGTGACGTTTCATGTGATGACATAGTTTAAAAAAAATCTAACACAGAGTTCACATCAAGCCAAGGTAAACAAATAAAAGATGCACAGTCTGACCCTTGACTCAAGAGTGCTGTGGTTAAAATCACTCACCTATTCGGACTTTCTTGTTGGACTTTCGTAGAGCTTTGACCCAGCCTAGAAATGCACAGAAATGTGGACCTTAGTAACATGAAGAGGTCAAATGACTGTTGATTATAACTGAAATGTGCCTGGGTCATGATCGTGAAGTCCAGAGACGTCAAATGTTTCCGGGCCTCGTCTGCGCAGCTGTAACCAAACTGGAGACACGGAGGTCAGTTTAGGACCAAACAGCTTGGCTATGTTGTATCCATGAGCGTTCCACTGGAGAAGAAACACACAGAATGAATCTCCATGGGAATTAACATTAATTAAGGAATTAACTGGAAATGAATCCTTCTGAAGTTTGTCTCTTTTATTGGAGTGATGCACAGAAAAGAATCCAAACTTTAATTTATGCAAATAAACTTAAATATCTATACTTTCACAATCAAATTTGACAAAGTAAGACTCAAAAATGTTGTTATTGCCAGATGTGACGATTACGGCTGGATGAGTAAGAAGTTTTTGGCTTTGAGGTAAAGTGAGGTAGTAATGTATTTAAGGGAATTGACTTGAATGTGTCATAGTGTTATATTTGTCTATACTTCACATACTGTTTGTGTCTCAGGAAATGTGGCCTTGAACATCCTCAAACTGATGAAGATAAGTGTTATCTGAGCACATGTTATCATTTAGCATTGCACTCAAGACTATTTGGTGACTTTTTAAACAGAACATAGAGGCACTATAAAACGCAAATGTTCCACTGTATGGCATTAAATGTGAACCTGAAACCCCATGATGGATTCAAAATATATATTCAAGTTATGTTTATTAATCTCACTGTGCATCTTAAAGGTAATGTAATGTTCACTCTTATTATATTCATTATATTCATTATATTCACTATGTAATCTGCACTAATGTCTGTTCTTGAGTCTTGCAGAAAATGTCTTGTGAAGTTTGCAGGACCACACGGGGGAGGTCGAGGTCACTGTGAACTTGCAAAGTCTTTTCTTGAACATCCTGGGAGGGTGTTTATGCAAAAGGAAATAACCTTTGAAATGCAGGAACGGAATGTATTTTTATTTGCATGTCGTAATTTGTTTTACGCACTGCTCACTAAATATATTTCCCCCTTTCCCTCGAGAGTGGGCAGTGCATTTGTAACCAGGGTTCCTAACTTTAATAAAAGGAGGTGAAAGGAGGTGGAGACTTCAGAAGGGGTAAGGAGGTTGTAGCTGAAGGTTTTGACTCCCCGTCCTTTCTCCTCAATATTGAGACAAAATAATCTCTCTTGTCTTCTCTTCTCTTTTGAACTGTAACTTAGGTTAAGAGTAATCACCCTATCACCCCACAAACACCACATTACAAAGACTAAACCCTGAACTAAACCCGGACTAAACCAGGGCTGAACCCGAACTAAACCAGAGCTGAACCTGGACCAGACCAGGGCTGAACCCGGAGTAGAACAGGAAACAGAAAACGTCAAAGTCAAAGTGTGACTGCAACCAGTGTGAATGCATGTTTTTCAAGGTACTTTTTGAACAATATGGAAAACCTGTTAATGTTAAATACATACATTTAATGCCATACTGTGGAACATTCAAGCCGAACTGGTGATAGACCCTCTATCAGAAAAGTTTTACATAGTGCAACATTAATGCACAAAAACGAGTGTTTCTTTTTTCTTCTTACCGGTGTGACGTATCCAAGCACTTGTCCATTGAAAGCTTTCTTGACATGAGCACAGTACCTCTTCTCCTCCTTCACTATGTCTTTCCAGTGTGGATCTGAGACCACCAGCCCCCTCTCCACCACAAGCAAGTCTGAAGGGAAGCTCTGAGCACAGAACAACATGCTTTTATGGCCAACGAGCTCTCCAGACTTAGACAGGAAACAGTTTTAAGGTTTGTTTATATTAGCTTACCTCAACTTCAATTTTGTGACTTTTCTTTGCATCCGTTTTGGAGAGTGTGCCATTGACCAAGCAGCAGCAGAGAGCAAGTAGAACCAGGACCAACGTGGTTCTCATGTCCAAAGTCAATCAGACCAGTCAATAATGTACAATATTCAAAATGTCTCTGCAAAGATGTGGAGCTGTAATGCCCGACATGCGCTTCCTTCCTGATTGTGATGGAGATAGTACAGCTGCATGTCAGCGCTGTGGTTTTTCACCATCCACTAACGAGCACAGAGCTGCTGACTCCTCTTTTAGCCACAAGTTAGTAAAATGAAACAGTGTCCAGTGCACAATGACAGCTCAGCGCATGAGCGGCTGCACAACACTTCCGCCTTGTGTGGAGAAAACTCCTCCCCAGCGGTAGGGGGCAGCAGTAGCTCAATGTGATCCCGGCAATTTCTTATAATAAAATTAGAGGAACATTTGCTATGGTAACCAATAGTTCCAGCAGCCATGTTCTGACTGTAAAATTCTAATTTTCTCCTAAAATAATGTTCTCCTTCCCGTTATAATTCCACGTTATCAAATAGTAATTTATTACTTTACTAATGTAAACAATTAATTCTTTAATATAATAACTGGGGTGAAGTAAACAAAGTCAAACAAGGATTGTGTCCATGTTGTGACATATAAGCATAGCTGAACACCATCCACCCATGTTCTTCTGGGGCCGGGTCGCAGGGGCAGCAGTCTAAGCAGGGACTCCCAGACTTCCCACACCCCAGACACTTCCTCCAGCTCCTCCCGTGGGACCCCAAGGCGTTCCCAGGCCAGCCAAGTGACATAGTCCCTCCAGCGTGTCCTGGGTCTTCCCCGGTGCTTCCTCCCGGTGGAACATATCTGGACCAGCTCCTTAGGGAGTGGGCATCCTGAGCAGATGTCCAAGCCACCTCAGCTGGCTCTTCTCAATGTGTAGGAGCAGTGACTCTACTCTGAGCTCCTCCCGTGTGACCAACCTCCTCACCCTATCTCTAAGGGCGCGCCCAGCCACCCTGTGGAGGAAACTCATTTCGGCCGCTTGTATCCGTGATCTTGTCCATTTCCCAAAGCTCATGACCATAGATAAGAATAAGTAAAGCGAGGATAGCTGAACATGACTCAGCTAATTCCAAATTGACACTTGATACTAACATCACGCTAAGGGTGTTCTGCGTGCATCTCTACAGTGGAATGTTCAGCAGTTACCATAGATACACAAAACAAAACATGGACCAGTACAGTGTGTTGAATATTGTATTTTTTATAATTTCGAGAAAACATCAGAGAAAAGTAGAATTTAACCCTTTAATGAATTCATTTTCTTGCTTTGTTTTTGCTCTTCCTCCAATCACAAGATGGCCGCCAAAGTTGCCACGGTAACAGAATATTATACTCCTCTAGCCTTTAGAAGCAAATTGGGCACCGAACATGCTGCTTGACATAAACAGTACTGCTGTGATATAAATGTTGATTTACATGTTGTTTTTCGTCGTAAGGGGCCTTGGTTAAGTGTGAGTGTTTCCTTATTTACATAATACACTAGCTCAAACATGTTAGTTAGCTTCAGTCATTTCATTAGCACTGCTCAGGACTCCACAGCCTCATGCAGGGCACCAGCACTGTGGATTTAGATGTGTTTCTTATTGAGGACTGCTAGCTTGGTTCAGTTGTTTCCATTGATTGTTCTACTGTTGGCACAAGTGTAAGTTATCCTCCTGTGTGTCAAAGATCATCCAGAAACCAGCCACAGTGTTTGAGCTCAGACTGGTCAGAGGCTCCATTTGAATCATGTAAAATGTAATGGAAATGTTATTGAACTGCAACAAATTAGAGGCTATAATATCAGGTTGTTGTCATTTACTGTTATATTTTACTGTGAAATATGTAATAGTCTGCATTTTTTTTACTGTGTGTTTTTCCAGTGAGCGAAGATGACAGTGGAAGAGTTTGTTTATAAGACTCTAGAGCTGCTTCTGGAGGAGAGAGAGGCAGAGATACAGGAGACAAGGTGTGTATTATAACTTTACTACATTACATATATATGCCAGTTGGATTAAGGCAACACACTCATAGTTCATTTGGTAATTTTCTCTTCTTTATTCATCTGGTAACTACAGCAAAAAAGTTCAAACTTTATGTTCTGACCATCTGTCTCTATCCTGTTCATTGTTTCCTATTGATGGAGGAGACTGTAGTGGCTCCCCTATAGTCTACTCTTTGCCCCCATAGACTAAAAACAAGCTGAACAAAAATGGGAATGAAAATTATTCTGTATAGTATATACCGTATTTTCCGGACTATAAGTTGCACTTTTTTCATAATTTGGCCGGGGGTGCAACTTGTACCAGCCAAAAAGTGGCTAATGAAGAAAAAAACATATATTTGACATATAAATCACATCTGAGTATGACATATACTCGGGAAAATACGGTAATTAATAGTACATATATGATAGTATATAATAATATAGTATAGTCATGAACATATACTATCTATTTTGACATTTATACTCCCAAAATATTGTATTAAATGAGATCATTCAAATATGGACCTTTTGTGCCACTATAATCCCAGTATGAACCTCGAATGAAGAATGGCTGATACGCACTGCTAGTATCAGTATCAGTGAATCCCTATCAAAAATATCAACTCAATCAATAGTTGACTGTACATGTACATGTTTAAATAGGTGTTTCTTGTGTTCTTGGTGCGTACAGACTGTGGCAGGAGAGTGTGTCCCTGAAGGAGCTCCAGAGTAAAGGTGTGTGTTTGCTGAAGCTGCAGGTGGGGTCTCAGTCCACTGGTCTCTATGGACGCACTGTGGTCATCTTTGAGCCCAGGAAACATTATGGAGTCGCTGCTCTGCCCAGCAACAGCTTCAGCCCAGGTAATAGCAAACAAATGTTACACAATAAATCATGTACTTAATGATCTTTTGTAGGACAGCATTGTAGCTAAATTATATTTTTCTTCTTACTATATTCAAGCCAGGTTTAGACCAGGTTTTAGCTATTTATTTTAAATGTGCACTTAGTTACTTTAGTGATGGAGGGTTTGCCATCTGCTTGTCTCTATGGAGATGTCATTGCTTTGTCTGGGATGTTTCACAGTATGGCATTAAACTAGTCTATTTTATTTAAAACATAAATTCTGTGAGCAGGGTTGCCTCTACACAGATCGGACCAGTATCTTGGCCTGGTGGCATGCCTGCTTGTTCCCATAGAAATTAATTTCACTCGCAAAGGGTTAAAAATGATCATATATAAAATCGTATTTGAAAATATATTACAAACAATTGCATATTTTGTACCACCCTATTTTTGTGATCTTTGCCTGGGAGTACACAAAGACTATCTCATTATTTTACACTGTTCAGGTTCCTCTAATATTTTGCACCCCACTTCCTTGTATTCCTTTACTTTTTCTGTCCTCCAGGGGACATTGTGGGCTTGTACGACAGTGGAGGCTGCAGTGCTTCTTCTCAGATCGGCTCAGGTATCGTCACTCGAGTTGCCCAGGGATCGCTCAGTGTGGCTTTTGAAGACGGCATCAATGTAGAGACCGATTCTCTCTACAACATACTGAAATTAGCAAATGATGTCACATACAAACGAATGAAGAAGTAAGAGCTCATTCAAAATCGAACTATCAAATCGTATGCAAACTATGGCATGTTTTCTTTTTGCAGTGCATTGAACATGTTGAATGGATATAGTAATGGACCAGCTGCCAGTCTCATCAGTGTCCTTTTTGGGGATTCTCAACCTTCTGCAATGCGCACAAAATGTGGTAGGTTCATCCACTCGGATAATAATTAAACAGTTCAGTTCAATGCATCAGGAAGGAAATACAGTTGTCCCTCACTAGAACGCGGTTCACCTTTCGCGATCTTGCTGTTCCACAAATTTTTTTAGTGCAATTTTACATGCTTTTTTTTTTTTTTTTTTACAGTGTATGAACGTGCATTGTGCTCTGCGTCCTGATTGGCTAAGGGACTGTAGACCATTGTCAATCTCTTGTGTCTCCTGTACAGTACAGAATGCGATCAGCCAAATTTACATAAATGTTTGATCGCTAGCACATATTGTAGGAAGACATTTATATTTTTATTTCTCAAACAAATTTTGGGCCTGAAAACAGGTCTTGATCTTTGTTTTCATTCTATAATACTGTGCTTATTATTATTTTTTTTTTTAATCTATGTAGTGTTGAAATGTTAACGCCTGTCTGATAAAAGTGTATAAAGTGTGTGGTAAGGGGTTTTACAGCCTTAAAACATATATAATAATTGTAGAAAATAAGGCTGACTACTTTGCAGATTTCGCCTGTTGCGGGTTATTTTTAGAACGTAACCCCCGCGATGAACAAGGGACCACTGTAGTTCAAAGAACTCAGGTGTTTGTGGAGCCATTACTTATTTGGATCGTTTCATTATGAAACATCACTTGCTGGATTTGTAACTAATTTTCTCAGAAAATGTATTGTCTGTATGAGAGATAGATCAACAATATTTTTGGGGGCTCAGTATTGTATGTTCTTTGCATAATGGGGAACTTCTACCATAACTTTGTAGCACATTTGGGATGTACAGAGTTGAACATTTAACATTTATATTCATTAGAAACTTACCAACTATTACATTCATTCTATTACATTCTTTTTACATCAAGGAACCATTCACCCATTCACACACACATTTACACACCAGTGTACACAGATACTTAGGGTGAGTGAGTTAAGGACACAATGACTGCATTCATCTGTAGGAGCTGGAATTGGACCACCAACCTGTCGGTCAGTGGATGACTGCTCAACCACTGATTATGTTGAGACCAGGATTTGAGCTGCCAAGTTCAGATCAGTGCACAAACACTCTACCATCTGAGCTACTGTCGCCCCGAGTTGCTAAACAATTTTCATTTTATTTTCATTTTCATTACTTTCATTTTATTTATTGGAGCCATTGTTTCATTTAGACAAGGATTTAGTGGCGTGTAACATTACATCACACTTCAAAATGTGCTACTGTGACAGACGTACTGTATTCAAATGCATCAGTGATTTTTATTCATACTCCAACCTCGCCTGAGACTACAAATCTAGCGATTTGTTTTGAACTGTTAATAAAACTAACTTTATTCTTGTAGATGAAATAAAATTCTTGAACCCAAATCTGGATGAGTCTCAGAGAGAGGCCGTGTCATTTGCTCTGTCCCAAAAAGAGCTGGCGATAATCCACGGTCCCCCGGGAACAGGGAAGACCACCACAGTTGTAGAGGTCATCTTGCAACTTGTTAAACAGGGACACAAGGTTAGTTCATGGGGTATTGTGTAAAATTGACTTATATGAGCTTTCAACCATGCTATAACAGTGTTCCCTCATCATTAGTTGTATTTCATTTATAGTAATTCATGCATGTTTGAGTAATCCTGTACTGTCCTGCATTTGAGGCTGCTTTTGCTCACTGCTCTGTACTTACTTGTAGTTATTCAAAAAAAAGCTGACTGTGGGTGATGCATGTATAGTTAAAAGTATCACATAGCTGTTTTTCAACAATAAAAACAAATGAAAATCCATAACTGGCAAAGGTGAAATTTCACTATGAGGAGGGACCTGTCAGCTCTGCAGTTTTGAACAGGAAGTCAATGGGCCTGTTTCTAGTACTAAGCCATTATATTTCAATGTAGCAAGCAGCAGACATGTTTTTATTGTTGAAAAAATTGCTGGATGACATTTTTAAACCTATATGTTTGACCCAGAGTCCTTTTTTTTTAATGATTACAAATAAGTACAGAAAAGTAGGCAGGGATGAGGGACCTCTTCTGACCATTCAGTTTTCAAATGCTCAAATGCTTTAAAAAATAACTAATAATATTGTCCAAATTGCTATGTTTTTGATGTAGGTGCTGTGTTGTGCGCCTTCAAACGTGGGTGTAGATAACCTGGTGGAGAGACTGGCCCAGTGTAAGGCGAAGGTGCTGCGTCTGGGTCATCCTGCCCGATTACTGGAGTCTATTCAAAAGCATTCTTTGGATGCAGTGCTTGCTAACAGCCACAGCGCTAGCATCATCACAGACATCCGCAATGACATGGACAAAGCTATTGTGAGTGCACTCGAACTTTACATATACTTCGATATTTACTATAGGAACTTCTTATTCAATACGTGATTGGTAAAACAGGTAGTTTTTCAGACTCAATAATTATCATATGTACCTTTTCTTTGCACTAGTAGAGCATTTTTTTACTGGCCCCATTTTTTGCAACATGGCTCACTTACAAAAAGGTTCATGTTATGCTGCTTTAGGGTTATTGCGTGAGTGGTATAAAGTAGTTTTAAGTTCTTATGACAGTTTTTCAAATGTTTCTAATTATTACTTGGTCAAACAAGGAAAAACATTCTCAACAAAATAAAAAAAAAAAAGGAAAAACTTGTGTTAACTATGTTTTGGTGAAATGAGTATTCTAAAATCTGTTATATGCACAACATATAATCATGTATTGTGATATTTTTCCTGAGCAATATATCGTACTTCAAAATTGGTTATTGTGAAAATCCTTTCTGGATTTATCTTTTGTCTAGCTGGGGCTGAAGAAAAACAAAGGTGAGCGAGGGGATTTGAAAAGAGAACTTGGTGAATTGAGAAAAGAGCTGAGAAGTCGAGAAGCTGCAGCCATCTCAGAGATTCTGCGGACAGCCGACGTAGTGCTGTCCACAAACACAGGTAAGGCACATTCAAAGTTATCTTCAAACAAAAGTGATGTTGTTGTGGGCTTGTTCCTTGGAGTGTAATATCCAGTACTAATTAGGCATTTTGTCAATCGCTGTATTGATTGAATAATGAAGTTCCAATTTCATTATATTATTATCATATATTATTATTAGTGTAATCATTATATCTGGAGTAATCTTGTTTCATTCACATGGGTCTATGTAATACTGAATATATCTATCTATAAACGCTAAAGTGCTGTTTGCAGTTCCTCTGTGCTTTGCTATTTAAATGTCAACAACTGAAAATTATGAGGTTTCAGTTTTTTACCTGACTTAAAACTTTCACAATTTGTAATTAAGAATATAAGTGAGTGTAAATAAATGTTTGTTTTATGCAGGTGCCCACGCAGAGGGGCCCCTGAAGCAGCTGGCCCCTGATCACTTTGACTGTGTGGTGATAGACGAGTGTGCTCAGGGTCTGGAGGGCAGCTGCTGGATCCCTCTGCTCCGAGCTCGCAAGTGTGTGCTGGCAGGGGACTACAAACAACTGCCCCCCACCATCAAGTCTCAAAGGTACAGCTGGAAGTTACATTTAGGCCAAATTGAGTTAAATACTTTCAAATAACAGATTATGTGGAGAACTACTCACTATCACACTGAATATTACATGAATATTCAGTCAAATTTGAGTTATTGATAAAAACACAGGACTTTTCATGACCAAAGGGTTGTAATAAGAGGTTATAAATGCTTACAGCTTACTTTACATATCAAAAAGGTTTATGTCATAGTAAAAGTGCACTATTTAACTATTCTGGAAGAGGATGTGTCACTTTGTTATATTCATGAATCATGTACATTGTCCCAGTCCACAAGGACAAGTTACAGGTCAGAACTATGGAGAGGTGACACTGCTCACAGTAGTAATGCATGTTTTCAATGTATTTTTGAGAAATAAAAAAAAAATGCAACTGGATTAAATGCATGACTGATAAATCGTCTATGTGAAGGACTTTGGGTTACATGTTATGACTGAAAAGTGGTTTATGAATAAAGTTTGATTTGATTTATGCTTGTCTTATACAGTGCTGCATCCAGAGGCCTGTCCCTGAGTCTGATGGAGCGTCTCATTCAGCTGTATGGGGATGCAGTGGTCCAGATGCTCACCATACAGTACAGAATGAACAGTGCCATCATGGACTGGGCCTCCAAAGAAATGTACCAGGGCAGACTCACTGCACACAGCTCCGTAGAGGCTCATTTATTAAAGTAATGCAAACAAATGTAACTGTAAAGTGCTTTTTATCAGACTGTTTGTGTCACATTTACTTTTCCACACAATAAGTTTGATTTCAAAAACTGGTCACATGCTAAGACATTTGAATGAAAGTGACTGACGCATTTCCTCTTTGGGAGCAGAGATCTTCCTGGAGTGAGTGAAGTGGAGGTGACGTGTACACCACTGCTCCTCATTGACACTGCAGGCTGTGGTCTGAATGAGACTGAAGACACCGACGAACTGTCCAAAGGAAATACAGGTCAGATACGTGTTAAAATCTGTGTGATACCATAAAATAATGTCATTAGTTGAGTAGTTATCACAGGTTTATTTCTGCCCCCCAGGTGAAGTGGACATTGTTGAACTGCACATAAAGGCTCTGACAGACGCTGGAGTTAAAGACAAAGATATCGCAGTTATTGCTCCTTACAATTTACAAGTAAGTGGTCATCTGTGCATCTTATAGAGCACTATGTAGCTTGCTATTGTGTCCATGGAGATGATATTTCTTTGCTTGGAATGAAATATACCCATCTTACTTTTACTTAAATACCATAGCAAAAGATTAAATTAAATCTGTCAAGGAGTAGGAGTGAAGATGTTTTGCTACAGCGAAATGTCTTCACTCCTACAACAATTTGTCCAGTTGACAGATTTAATTTCATCTTTTGCCATGGATCAGAGCTGGACGACTGAGCGATTACAGAGACGTTTACTGAAATACAGATGTGTTTATTGTTAATAAATGCCTTGATGTTTCACCTCTCCACAGATTTGATCAGTAACACAGTGCACCTTTAACTTTTTTTTTTTTTTTTTTTCAGTTCTTTTTATTTGAGTTTTTCTTTAGAACAAATGTAAAACAAAAGCAATGTACAAAGTAAATACATAAAACGAGACAACAAATGTAAAATTAAATAAGTAAAATAATTAATAAAAATAATAAAATAATAAAATAAAAACAGGGGAGGGGGCGGGGTTCAGGTAGCATATTCTATACCTGCATATTCACCTGTCTATCCTGTCTATCACAGTACTCCAGAAACCCATCCCATGTCAGGTGGAAAGTGTCCACTTTCCCTCTAAGTTCAAATTTAATTTTTTCTAGCTGGACATGTTTCAATATATCATACAACAGATTAGTATAGGCTGGAGGGTTTTTTTGTTTCCAGTTCAACAGAATAAGTCTCCTAGCCAATAATGTCACAAATTTGACAAATGTTTTTTGTTCATTCCGGAGGTTTGCACCAGCTGAGGGTACACCAAACAATGCCAGCACAGGGTCAGGATCTAACTGAAGTTGGCAAACGTCAGACATCATGCGGAATATTTTTGTCCAATAGAGGGACATTTCTGGACAACTCCAAAAAGTATGAGCCAGTGAGGCTTGGCCCTGCCCACAGCGCTCACAAGTTGTGTCCACTCCAGGAAACATTTTGGAAAGTCGCACCTTTGACAGATGTAGTCTATGTAAAACTTTAAATTGTAGTAGACCATGACGGGCACAAATCGAAGAAGAGTGGACGTTGTCCTGGGCTTTAGTCCACTGATTGTCAGTTATGCCCACTCCAATGTCCTGTTCCCAAGCGTCCTTGAGATGATCTAGCGTAGGCATATCTTCCAAGTCCAACAATCCGTTACAAATTCTGGAGATTGAGCCTTTTTTCAGGGGATCTTTCAAAAGTACAGTATTAAGTTCATACTCAGGAGGCTGACAGGGGAAGGATGAGAACGCTGATTTTACAAAACTGCGAATCTGCAAATATTTGAAAAAGTCTCTCTTTTCTATCTTATATTTTCCACAGAGTTGATCAAAGGTGGCAAATGTTTTTTGGATAAATAAATCTCGCAAAGAAGTTATTCCCATGGTTGTCCATTGATTGAAAGAGATTTCCGAAAGTGCTGGAATAAACTCATGATTATATGTTATTGGTGCCATTGTGGAAATCTCTTTCCATTTAAAGTGTTTTCTAATTTGATGCAAGATTTTAACTGAGTGGGAAACGATAAGATTCTTAAATTTGGGAATAGTCGCTTTTAAAGAAGCATAAATAAGTGCTCGCAGTGAAGTTGGGTGAGCGCTGTTTTCTTCAATTTCAACCCAGTCAGCCTCCCCAGCATTACACCAAAAGGACATAGATCGTATATTACATGACCAGTAGTAAAATCTGAAGCGGGGCAATCCCATCCCCCCAAGTTCCCTGGGTCTTTGTAAAAATGCTTTCTTAATCCGGGGGGTCTTTTTATTCCAAATAAATTGCGAGATCAAACTATCTAATTTGGAAAAAAATGTAAGTAAGGTATGCATTGGAATAAGAATAAAAATTTTGGTAAAATATTCATCCTTACAATATTAATCCTCCCTGCCAAAGAGACTGGAAGACTCATCCATTTGTCCAAGTTCTGTTTCGTTTGTTCATACAGCGCTACAAAATTTTGTTTAAAGAGACCAGAGAACTCTTGTGTCACATTAATTCCCAAGTATTTAAATTTATCTGAAACTGTAAAGGGATATGCATTAAGAGGGGGGCAGGGCTGTTTAGATACATTCTTGATTAAAAAAAGGGTACTTTTAGAAAAATTTATTTTATATCCCGATACTATCCCAAAGTCCTTCAGTACTGACATTATAATTGGTAGGGAGCGTTCGGAATTCGATACATATAACAACAGATCGTCGGCATACAAAGATACTTTATGTTCCATTTCTCCTCTAATGATGCCAGAATATCCCACATTTGTTTTTAATGCTATGGCCAGGGGTTCAATTGCTATAGCAAATAACAGAGGGGACAGTGGGCAACCTTGTCTTGTTGATCGGCCTAAAGGAAAGTAGGATGAATAAATGTCATTAGTTCGTATGGATGCTTTCGGGTGTACATACAGCAACTTGACCAAAGATACAAAAGTAGGGCCAAATCCAAACTTCGACAGGGCAGAGAAAAGGTAGTCCCATTCGACCCTATCAAAAGCCTTCTCCGCGTCCAAAGAGAGCAGCAATTCCTGACCATTTTTGTTTTCTTGGGTGTAAATTATATTTAGTAATTGCACCTTTAACTTTTAATGCAATTTTCTTATTATACATACAGTGCTCTGAGCAAAATACTACAAACTAATCATGATATCCACATTTCACAATACTATTCACAGCTGTGCCTGGTATGGTATTAAACTTATTTATCTTGCATTTATTCAGGTACATGTTCTTTTATTGCTCACTTTGAAAAACATGCATTTTCACTGTAGGCAAAACAAGGCAAGGCAAGTTTATTTGTACAGTACAATTCGTACACAAGGTAATTCAAAGTGCTTTACAGAATAAGAACGACATTAAAATCACAATACAACAAATCGAAACATAAATAATCACACATAATCATCATAAGATTAAGGAGAAAAGTGCAGAATAAAACCCGTTCAGTCATATGCACAGCTAAACAGAACTGTTTTGAGCCTGGATTTAAACATTGTCAAAGTAACAATAACATCTCCACAGGGACAAGCAGGTGACAGACCATCCACCAGAAAAGTTCCATAGTGCAGCTTTAACTATTCATTAATTGTGGGTGTGGATCATCTTATCAGCGTTTTACATTTCAGTTGTATGTTCTTTTCATTCTTTTATTTCAGGTGGATCTTCTGAGGCAAAAGCTGTCTGCTCGACACCCACATCTGGAGATCAAGTCGGTGGATGGATTTCAAGGCCGTGAGAAAGAAGCTGTTGTACTGTCTTTAGTCCGCTCCAACAGGAAAGGTATCGTACAGTACCCCCCATTCATAGCGTTATATTATGTGTATGTAGCCTGAGAATTAACCAATGTCTGTCACTTCACTACCAAATACAACTGTTACTCTAAAAATTCAAAACACTGTCAGGTGTTTTTGATGATTAGATTTCTCTTATATCTCTTATTATTGGGTTATCTTGTTATTCTACTGAACAGTTTTTTTTTCGGAACATGTAAATGTATGTACCCAATGTGCCCAAAGGCACGGTCTATTAATATTGACAGCTACTTTTTCTTTTCTTGTTTAGGTGAGGTTGGATTTTTAGCTGAAAACCGAAGAATAAACGTAGCTGTCACTCGCGCAAGACGTCACATCGCCGTAGTGTGCGACACTCAGACTGTTCAGAACCACCCTTTCCTCAAGTCTCTGATTGATCATATCACCCAGTTTGGCGAGGTCCAAACAGCGTTTGAATATCTCCAGGACATTGTTCCTCAGAATTATACTCGCGATCGGAAAGACACCAAACCAAAAGCAGCTGTCAAGTCTACCTCTAGTGATCAGAAAGTGAAAAATATTCCATCAAGCAGGACCAAGCCAGTCAAAGCAGATCCCAGTGGTAAAGAGGCAAGTAGTAGCAAGAATCATAAACCATCTACAAAGGAGCAGAACGAGAGCAGATCTAGTGAAATAAGAAAGCAGTTGGAGACATTTAAGAATGACAAAAGTCTAAATGAACAACACTTCCCCCCATCGCTGAATTCCCATGATCGTATGTTAGTGCACCAGATGGCTGAGGAGATGGGTCTACTGCATGAGAGTAGAGGTGAGGGCAAAGAACGCAGTATTTCTGTGTCCAAAGTTAAAACACAACATACTACAGCACCGGCTAAGGAGGAGGAAGAAGAAAAGAGGAGAGAAGAGGTGGAGGCAAAATTGGAAGTACCTCAAACAGTCGTGGAAAAACAAAGTGCCACGGATCCAGCTACGCAGACATCCATAGATCTAAAAAGTCTTCATTTAGAGCGCATGAAACGAGAGCAACAAAAACGTGAGGAAAATGCTAAACAAAAGAAGCAGCAAAGTAATGTTCAGTCAGTGCAACCACCGTTTAAAAAGTCCACAAAAGGTGAGAATGGAACAAGTTTAAAGTGCAAATGACAGGTTAGATTTCTCAGTAAAACATGGTTAACATCATTGTATTTAAGATTTTACAAAAAAAAAAAAAACTTGCTGGTTCACATGGGCAACCACAAGTTAGACTTAAAAACAAAAAATGGTATTTCTGTGTTTATGATATAGGTAGAAATATTATATTTTAGAACGCTACTTTCTGTATTTTTGCACTTTTCTTCTCTTTATTTCTCAAACTGCTAATTAACTGATGTAAAACTATAATAAATATTTACCTCAGATACTATCAAATCAAATAATTAATAGAAAAACATGAAAATCTGTCATATGCACTTTAAAATTAATACTTGACATTGGTAGATTTGTACTAATACATATTTGTGGAATTATTTTTGTAGCTAAGAAGCAGACCAAATCAGGAGCGTGTGAGATTGCTGCAGCCTCCTCTAGTGACACAGACTTTGACACTCTCATCAGTGCGGTGGTGAAGGCCGACAGTGTGTGCAGTTTCATCAAATGTAAAGCTTCGGTTCTAACTCTGGGCCAGCTCTGTATGTTCTGCAACCGGCAATACTGTCTCAGCCACCACATCCCAGAGGTAACACAACCAAGCTTAAAAAACACACAATATGCTTTTAAGTGTCTTTTCCTAGAGTAGACATATTAAACAAAATTAACTATAAAGAGCCCTTAATCATGTTTTTATTCCCTCATCAAACAACAAAATACCATTTCTAATTCTGGATAAAAACTGCTAACTCTGTAGTTTACAAACATGTTCTAAAATGTCTTATTTTGTCGGTTCACGTGTCAGTCTTTTTTGTCAATTCTCATGGACGTATTTAACTTGTGAACTTTGACTAGAATCCTTTTATTAAAATCACAATGTTGTTCTATTATTGATTTACCTAGAACAGCATGTAAAATAATGACAGTGGTTTATTACTAAATACCAGAAAAAGCATATTATGTCTTCTTTAAAGCACCTATAAACTAAAAAACTACATGTTCAGTATTGTCACACTCAACATGATTTCAGGTCCATGGCTGTGGGGACAAGGCCAAATCTCACGCCAGGATGAGAATCAGTAAAGAGGGAGTTCTTTATGCTGGCAGTGGGAAAAAGGACACTTCAGTTGACCCCAATAAGAAAGCCTATCTGCAGAGGAAACTGGACTCCAAATTAAAAGACATGGCAACACAGAGGAAAACAAAGAACAAAGAAAAAGATGGGTAAAGCTCCTCAAACGAGTGTCATTTATTTGTCATGAGTAAACTTCCTTAATGCCCCTCACCTATGTGCTTTTATTCCTTATTTGGGTTAATGATCAGAGATCTTTCAGTTTCAGTTATAAAATTCTACTCTACAAGGTTGCAATTACAATTTTCAAGTGACTTTCTTCTATTTTACAAATCAAGAGAAATATTATATGTATTAAAAATATATAAATAAACTTGCAATTTTAATGATCAAAATCAGCAAGACTATTATGTAAAGTATAAAATGTGTAGGTTTAGGCCTCTACAAAAATGTCCAGCAGTGTATTTGATCATTTAGTTTATCATTTAATATTTTGATTAATGCTCCCAGGTGAGGTGTATTTAAAGGTGCACTATGTAACCTTTCTGGTAAGGAGCTTGCAACCTACTCTCTCTAATTGAAAGGGTAGATAATAATAATAATGCCTTACACTTGTAATGTGCTTTACAGGCTTGTCAAAGCGCTACACTACAGTCATTATTCATTCATTTCCACACTTGGTGATGGTAAGCTACTATTGTAGCCACAGCTGCCCTGGGGAGACTGATGGAAGCGAGGCTGCCAATCTGCGCCATCGGCCCCTCCAACCACCACCTATCATTCACGCACACACCACTTTCATACTAGGCAATGTGGGTGAAGTGTCTTGCCTAAGGACACAACGACAGAACTTGGTCCGAGCGGGACTCAATCCTCCGACCTTCGGGTTGGGGGACCAACACTCTACCCACTGTCGCCCCTGTCGTAGATTGCATTTTTTGCCTGGAATGTTTCCTAGTATGGCATTTAACTTATTTAATTTACATGTATTCAATTACAGGCTTTTTTTATTGCTAAGAAAATCTTAAAATTCACCTCTCCCTAGAAATGACGTTGCGTGGTAGCTTCACTTGCTTGGGTCCAAATAAGTTTAATGCCATACACTGGAATATTCTTGGCAAAGCAATAACATCTTCATCGAGATAAGCAGGTGGCAGACTCCCCACCTTAAAGGTTAATCTAAATATTTCAAATCAAGTCACAGAATTTATTAAGAATGCAAGTTTTCCATGATGTTTAATTTTAGTTTATTCCATACTGATGTTAATAGTCTGAGCACAGATTATGATAGGACTAGAGATCTTTCCTTTCTCATACAATCCAGGGGAAAAATAAGGAAAAATCTTCTCTGTAAACTTGTCTCTAAATGTGTGCATTATTGTCATGTCCGTATTGTTAATGAACACCACTTTGCCTTTGCCATAGTCCAACTCCACAGTAATTCTCTCTGGCTTTTGCTTTACTACCAAACTAGTGCGATTTGGCGTTTGGGCCCAGTACGAATCTCCACTAGTCTGCCCAATTACCCAGAATCCCTCATTAGGGTCTAGAAATACTGTGTTCTTTCTCTGGATGGATTCCCGTGCCACACCAATATACCAGTTCCGCCCCTGTCCCACGTCCACGGTCCAGCTGTGGCGTCCAGAGCTGAAGCCGGGGGTCCCGAGCACACACACCCGATTCACACAGCGCTCCGGGTTGTCAGGAACACTCTGCCTACAGCCGTACTGGACACATGTAAGCTCGTCCGAGAAGCTGAGGTTGGACTGCGCCGAGTTTGGGTCAAAAGTGATGGGAGCTGGAAAATCACAAGTGAAAATTGAATAAATAATTTTACACTAGCTAAAGGTGCACTTTGTAACTTCTGCCACCTGCTTGTTTCCATGGATATTATTTCTTTGCCTAGAATGTTCAGTATTCAACTTTAATGAATACAGTTATCTCTGGTCACATTTATATCCAGCGCTTTCCCTCCTTCAAGACACTTTCTTAAGAGCACTTTACATCAAGGAACCACTCACACATTCATACACCAGTGTACGCACACACTGGGGGCGAGGGGGATTAAGTGTCTTGCCCAAGGACACAACAACATCATTCATTTTTGCGCACTGGAAATGCACCGCCAACCTGTGGGTCAGTGGATGTGACCGCAGAATTTGAACCACCAACCTTTATATCTACCTGAGCTACTGTTGCTACTGTAAAATGTTGTGAGATCATCTGAAATCAAACAAGGTTGAAGCACAGGGTCTATATTGTATTACTGTTAACTGTTTGACATTTGTAATTAGGTTTATTATCCAGCTCAGGGTGTCCAAACTTTTTTTTCATGGTGCGTTGCATATTTAAGACCACGTGGAGGGCCTTGGACGTGATCAGCACCGTGAATCATTCAAAAAAGTATCTTTTATCTTAAGTTTTAAAGTGCCACTACAACTTAATGAGTGTCAGAACCTTAATATCAGGTCTGTCTCACACCCAAACTATTTATTATTATAATAGTTTGTTATAATGGTAGAGAATTTAAAACTAGTAGTAAAGTGCTGTTTTTAAATAACATTTTTAGGTATTTTTATCATGTGGTGGTTACATCCTGAGTTTTCAAGTTCAAGCTTTGGCTTTGAGCAAACTAAAATAAATACATGAGAAAAATTAGGAAATTGATTTGTACTGCAACTGTTGACCAAAATATGCATTTTTTTATTTATTTTTGTTTTAATCAATCAAGATGTTTTCATGTGATACTTTTACTTGACTAAGTGTTTACCTCTGTGTACTTTTAGTTAAGTAACAAAGCTGAGTACTTGAAGCGCTTTGAGAAAATGTGACCATTTACCATCCACCACTGTTAAAACTAGCAGTAAAAAGTACTTTACGGGAAAACCTGGGGGCCAAGATAAATTACTTTGTTGTTTCATTCAAGTTAAATATTATAAGCTTAGGAAAGATAGGACTGTGATACTGTGTCATCAAGGATCATTTGATGAGGTTGAGAGGCCTGTACAAGTATGTTAGAGTGGGTGGAGACAAGTGGCAGGGGACTTATGCGTTTATTACTGTTATTCTTTGTGAGTTTAAAAAATGATGAGGATGATGTTGTAAAAAACAGCACTGTGAAAAAGAGGAAGATTTGATCTACCAGATTTGACGGTGTTTCCCATCTTTTTCCACACCTCAAACTTGAGTATTCCCAAATGCTTAGCCGAGTTTATCAAGATGTCCCGAACACACAAGGGCTCATGAATATTCTCCTTGGCTCTGCAAATGATATATGATATTTACAAATGATATATGATATTTACAAATGAGCTTCATGACAAGTGGGTCCAAGATACACTTCACATTGGCACCATGACATATTACATACACACAAACACGTGTGTGTGTGTGTGTGTGTGTATAAATCATCAATATATATATATATAGGTGTGTGTGTTTGTGTGTGTGTGTGTATATATATATATATATATATATATATATATATATACACACACACACACACACACACACATATATATATACATTTACATCAATACACACATACATATATATATATACACACACACATATATACACACACACATATATACACGCACACATTTACATCAATACACACACATACATATACAGACATTGGCATATGACAAGCAGGTGATGCCAGCGGGCCAACATAAAGGCCGGGTCTGTGGAGGGGCAAGCCTGTTCACAGTAAGGTGTGTTTTCTCGGTATTTCTGAGCAATAAAAACATCTAAAATTGAATAAATGGGAGATGAATATGTTTAATGCCATACTGTGGAACATTCCAGGCAATGTAATATAAGACCAGCCCTGCCAGAATGGCTGTGTCAGGCTGATTTTTCCAATAGTTAAAAAAACTCAAAGAAAGAAAATGAGTTGGGTCTTGGGGTTGGAGTTAAACGTGCCAGTAATTGCTGTGGTGTATAATGAAAATAATTACCTGATCTTTGTCTCCTTGTAGTTCTATTGAAAACAAACATAAAGTTAGATTTTTGGACTTAACAAATGTTGGTGGTTCTTACTGAAAGTGTCCAAGGATTTACCTGTAAGAATGGCAGGTCTTTTTGGCTGAGTGTGGCCTCGATGTGGTCTATGAGGGCAGCCACACTTTTGATCTGCTTTTGGATGTCTTGGATCTTTTCACTGAGGACCCCCGTTTTCACGTCTCTCTCCTGTCGTAGCAGTGTGAGTCTGCTCTCCTCCTCGTCCTGAAGGAACACACGCAGCTTCTCAAACTCCTCTCTGATGGCTCCCTCACTCTGTAGGGTCTGGGTCTAAAGCAGCATAAATAATAACCTTGTACTTTTACTAGAATTTTGTTGTTGTAAGTGTGTTGTGTCCAAGTTAATTAAGTGTCAACGTCAGGGGAAACAATTCAAGTCTCAAATACAACTAAGTTACCTTCATCACCCCAGATTTCATGAGGGTACAGTTTGAGGTATTAACTCTCACCTGGATGTAGTTTTTGGTTTCTTTCCATTCTTCATGTCTCTTGTTCAACAGCTTAAGCTTTTTCTTCATGTTTTCCAGCTTTGAAGTTACTTCTTTCTGGAATATGAATTAGAATAATTACAATAATCTACTCAATTCAGTTCAGTGAATAGTGAACATTCCACACAATTCATTACAGTTTAACCCGGCTCCATGCTCATGTCCTCATCATTTAAAGAAGCACTATGAAACTTTTCTAATGTATGGAACCTGCTTGTCTCTGTGGAAATCATAGCCTGTTGCTTTGTCTTGAATGTTCTACCATCAGTTTATTAGTGGCTATTAGTGTATCAGTGGCTCAGTGGTTAGTGCCCCAGCTTGAGGGTCGGAGGATCAAGTCCCGCTCAGACCAAGTTCTGTCGTTGTGTCCTTAGGCAAGACACGTCACCCACATTGCCCAGAACACGTGAATGAGTCAATCTACCCCAGGGCAGTTGTAGCTTACCATCACCAAGTGTGGAAGTGAATGAATAATGACTATAGTGTAGTGCTTTGGGAGGTTTTGACAAGCCTGTGAAGTGCATTACAAGTGTAAGGCATTATTCTTATTATTTTATACTGTCAAACATTCCAAGCAAAGCCATAACATCTCCGTGTCTACAAAATGGCATACCCTCCACAAGAAAAATTACATAGTTACATCTTTTCAGCAACAGCAGAGCTTTAATTTACCTTTTTCTCTTCAGCTGCCTCCTCCATTGGACAACACTGATGGATTTTATGACTTTTGGATGTTCGACACACCAGGCATATAACCTCCTCATCATTTTCACAGAATACCTGCAGTTTCTGATTGTGTAGAGCGCAGATGTCAGGGCACTTAACAGCCTTTTGTGTCCGATATTCTTCTGCTGCTATTTTCAGTTGCAGGTTTATAGGAGGCCTCCCCAGTACAGACAGTGCTCCACACACCGGACATTCTCGAGATCCTTTCAATTCCCAAAATGTCTGGAGACAAACGCGGCAGATATTGTGTCCACATTTGAGCAGGACGGGATAGCTGTAAACACCACTGCACTGTGGACAGAGCAGGTCGTCATCACAGAATACAACTTGTGCTTCCATCTTTGTTCAAGGTTCACTTCTCAGTCTGCAGGAAGAGCTACTGTGGAAAGTACATGGTTTAAACAGTAACTCAAAGTGAATCCTGGCAAACCTGTAGACCTGGTCTGAGCTGCTCATGAATCACTCATCAAGGAACAATACAGTAAGAAAATTCACCAGTGTATGCAGGGCCGGTCCTAGCTTTCAGAGGGCTCTGAGCTGAATTAGTGTCTGGGGCCCCTGACAGCAGATGTCTCCTGGCTCAGCTATTAGTGATTCACATTTGACACATTATGACTCTGTTCTCATCACCTTGACTAATCGTATTTGTGTTTATATGACCAACATCAGACTGAAAACATCCAGAATGTCACAACTACCAGAGAACACAAACTAGACATGTTTTCTTTGTTTCTGGTGGATTTGAATGTGCTCAGTTGGCGACAGTGGGCTTAAATTTACATTATATATATTATTTGCACCAGTGTAAACACATAGCTGCCCTCACCTCTCCTCTCAATGTATTTTTGTTGAGAATAGGGTCCACAAACTTGTCATATATTTTTTATGACTTAAATACAACAAGAATTACATCTAATGCTTTCATGCTTTCTGATCCACCTCAGTTGATTAAGTAAATACGGTTTAAGTTTGCAAGTTTAGTTTTTAATATCCCTGTAATTACTGGGCTTATCCGCATGAAACAAAAACTGAAGTGGAAAGAGGTGGTGATACAGTGGTAGGCCTAATACACAATCTTACCAAGTGTAAACTGAGAGCAATGAAACATATTAATTGAAGGGATTGTCAGTTCAGTTGTGTACAGAAAATGACCAGGTTCAATAGTTGTGAATTTTGAGTTTGGATTTTGTTTTCAAGTAGTAGCCTCTGCCTTCCTGAGATTTTGGCATCATCAACATATGGAAGAAAAATCAACAGCTTGTTTGCTTAATTACACTTTATTAGCAAACTGAAAAGTCAAATCACAAATAGACTTTGCCTCTACATGTTCGAGTTCAATGTTTACAGTGATTATTAAAAATATTGTCTAAAAACATACATGTTGCACAGTTCTTCGATGGGGAGACAGACGGAGCAGAGGTAGTTAACTGTTAAGCCACACTAGAACAAGAACATTTTATACATAATTATGACTATATGTGATTTTAAATGAAAACCATAAGTGCCTGTGCAGTAAATGTATCTGATATTACAGTATTTCACAGATGTCATTTAATATTGTATCTATCCGACTCTGGAATAGACAATACAAAAATATCCTGCGTTTGATCACACAAATGTATGAGTTTCTAAATACAAGTTACAGAAGACTTACTAGTTCTAAAGCATTAAGAGATGACAAATAGTGAGAGTTTCCAAAGCACTCCAAATAAATAAATCATAAAATATAATGTTATGTACATTACATCCCAAACATTGATTAGCATATTGCTGGCCTCATAGTATAACTGCCCAAGTCATTTTTTCTTTTTGTACAGCCATAGACAAATCATCTAAGTCAAGTAAGGCTGAAAGATTTGGGGAAAATATCTAATTTAAAAAAAACAACAACAGATTTTTGCAAACAAGAGACAAGACAAAATATAATACATTATCAAACACAGAATACAATACAAAATATTATATAATACAGAACGAATGTATGACAAACACATGAAACACACACACAAAAAAACAAAAAAATTAAAGGGGGGATGATGAGGAGGTGGTGGGTACAGTTTATACATATTTTCAATTTGGTTGTGTTGATTTCCCTTTTTATAAAGATAATGATAAGAACATTCATTATAGTCACTATTATCATCATCACCATTATTATCATTTTTTATATTATCATTATTGTGAGCTGCCATTTTGGATGCAACAATAACAATACTTTACAATGTGCAATATTATTCATTACTGCCATTATAAATTACAAATATAGAATAGTTATTTGTTAGTACCGTTACTATTACCACCACCTTATAAGCAGCTGGCTGCAGTAGTTGTGCTGGAATAACTATATGTCATAATAGCAGCAATAACTGACAGCGATTTAAAACATTTGTCAGAGACGTATCTAATTGTGATTTTTCTGACAAGCATAACGATTAGATTCTGTTCAAAAGTCACATTTTAAATGCATTCAAGAGAATTGACAAAAACACTGAAATAGATACTACACAGTTAACAGTTTTTATGGTGAATAAGACTTGGCGATTTGCTAATAGCGTCCGTTCAAATTGGAATTTCGATTCAACAGCAAACACTTAGACTCTAGCTTTGTTGTTTAAAACCAGATTCAAAACATATTATTTTCATAAGCATTTGGTTGCGTTTAAGGTTGCTTTTCACTAATTTTTACTAATATTTAGTTTTATTGCATGCATTTGTGCGTATTATTATCTTCTTGACTTAGGCAGGTTCTTTTTTTCTTTTTTTTTTTTTTACCAAAAAACTTACTTAGACAATTATGCTACGAGGCTAACTGTAGTCCAAAAAATAGAGTGTAAATGCTTTTTCCCCTCTGAACAATACAAAGAGACCCCAGCTCTGTGGCATGTGTGTGTATAGAGACACATCAGTCCTTCCTTCTCTGAACGTTCTGTAGTGGCTTTAGTGGGTTCATGTGTGCTGCTGTCCACAGTCACAGGGCATCTACAGACTGAGCCAAGTCTGAGGCAGGCCTGAGCTAATGAGCTCCAGAGAATCAGAGGCTCTACACCGCCCCCGTCAGGCAGATCCAAGTGAAATGCCAGAAAAATCTCACACAAATCCAGGCTTCATAGATGATTTGAAACACTTCGGACAACCCTTTGTGCCATTGGTCTCTAGACACCTGTAATAACAGAGATTATGGTGGAATATTATGTGTGAATAAAATGCAAAGTGCAAAAATGACCCACTCCACTCTCATCACTTAAAATCAAAAGTGACATTACAGCATAAAAACAGACACAGAGGGCAATTCACTTAATCAACAACTGTTTATACATTTATAACTGTTAAAACTACATTTGAAAATTAATTAATGCTATTTGGCTATCTTTGAAAATTAAATGAGAATGAGAAGATGATGATTTTGAGTTACAGATAAAATAAATTACCAATACTTTTCCAACATTTTCTATTATGTTGACAGTGTACAAAGATCATTCATTGTAAGCTTTTATTTGATATAAGTAACAGCAGTTTGCACATGGCCCTGTTGTATTTTCATTTTGACATTCATTCTCTTGTACTCACTTGAGGTGGAAGATGTGTGAGCAGGGCAGGGCCTGCAGTTTCTGGTCTCTGTCCCCAATGCTCTCTCCACACATGCCACAGTACAGCTCCAGCTCCTCCACACACTGCAGGAACTTCACAACCTGCTCCCGGAGCTCTTCCTGCTGCCCCCTGCTCCGGTAGATGCCCTCGCTGATGCAGTGCACCTTCAGTGTGGACAGCTGTGGTCCAACACAAAACATCTGTCACATATTTGATCCCTGTAACTACCGGTATATCTGCTATTAGATATTTTCAAATGTTGAATGAAACCTTATTTCCTATTGCATCTGCTAGCTGCTGTGCTCGCTGCAAAGAATCTAGGGCCTAAGAAAAGAAAACAAGATGATGAACATAGAACATTGTATTTCCATAGTAAACGTCAGGGGTGAGCAATATGACAAAACATTAAATCGCATTTGCTATAGAGCCTAGGTCGCAAATACAATTTTATCACAATTCAAATACAACAGTAGTCTTTCATTGTAGAGACCTTATCATAGTCCTTCTGCAGCAGCCAGCACTTTCCCACTCCCAAATACACATAGACCTGTCCCAGGCGGTTCCCGATCTCAGTCATGATGCCCAGAGCAGACTCATACCGAGGGAATGCTTTCTAATAATGGAAAATAAAAATGTGTTAAATAATAAGTTGTCTCAAAGGTGCATTATATTATTATGCATTATTAAGTCTTCTGGTGGAGGGCATCTTGCTTGAATCCATGGAGATGTTACACTGCTTTGAAATGTTCCAATTTGAAATGACATTAACTCCTATCTAACCTGCATATATTTGATGATGGGTGTTTTTGTATAATAGTTGCACTCTGACTATGAGCAGGGTCAATAACATAACTCCATGGATACAAGCAGGCGGCGTGCCCTCCATCAGAAAAGTTGCATAGTGCACCTTTAATCTGCACAAAATGATGGGTGTTATAAAATGTAAAACCTACATCCACATCTCGTCTGCAGCGGTGGATGTCTGCAAAGTTGAGCAGACACAGAGCCTGCAGAGGGCGGTCGCCGTGCTGCAGTGCGA
Source organism: Periophthalmus magnuspinnatus (assembly GCF_009829125.3). Lineage (NCBI taxonomy): Eukaryota > Metazoa > Chordata > Actinopteri > Gobiiformes > Gobiidae > Periophthalmus > Periophthalmus magnuspinnatus. The sequence continues at coordinate 2,091,726 of NC_047131.1, read as the reverse complement.
TCTTCATAGACTCCTGAAAACAAAGTGTTGGAGCAGCTCTGTCACCTGATACACGCTACAGGATATAAACGTATTACTGCCAAACTGTAAATGTTGGGTACAGGCTCAGGTTTCACAAATCGGAAATGCACCCAGCTTCATTCTAAATCACCACGACCCAGAACAGTCTCATGTCTAAAGCCAGTATAAACTTAGGCCGGACAAAAATATGCCCAGAGTGTTAATAAAGTGGTTTTAAGTTTTCCTCTGCCAGAACAACTGTAGCTGCAGCTGTCAGCAGACTGTCTACAGTGAGCACAGATCTAACAATGTGAGCGGACACTTACAGATCTTATGTAAGGGTCCCTGTGCTGAGGAAGGACACTGTGCTAATGGCAGGATCACACATACCTCGCAACACTCCATGGCGTCAGGCAGGCGCTCCAGTTTCCTGTAGGCCACAGACATGTGGTACTGGCTCATGGCGCGATACTTAAGGCTCCAGCCTTTGCCATAGTCATTGACCAGTTCAGCTGCTTTACAGGGGAAGAACAGGGCCTTCTCGTAGTCCTGCACACAGCAGAGCAGTCACTGCGCTTTATGAATGCAATTAACAATAAAAGAAAGACATATTTCCCATATTTTTGAAACTCATCTGTGAAATGGCCAAGTGGCATATTATTATTATTATTATTAATTCATTAATTTATTTTTTTTTATTGAGAGCTACAGCAACAGCAACATTAAGTGGGAAGTATGAAGGTAATAATTTTTTGTGGTCAATTCACACATAGAAACACTGTTCTGGACAAATCAGTAAAACATACTAGAGTTAAATGCTTTCATTGGTTAATTCAACACAGTTCATTAAAAAAAAAAAAAAAAAAAAAAAAATAATCATAATGGAGGTTATTCTGGATTACTAACAGTAGAAGTTCTGAATATAAATTCTTCCCAATCTCAAGTAAAAACACTTACATTTGTATCGTGTTACTTCATTCATATCAGTGAAATAAACACAGAAGTAGTAATAGGCAACAATCAATAGTAATTGGATAAAGCAACTTTCCCCACCAAACACCCAGACCGCCACTTACACTTCATACTGTTATTCATTCTATCCACTACACCACCAGCCAATAAAATGATCTATCAAATGACCCATCGGATGAGGACTACTTGCCTCAGTAAATACCTCACATAGTGGTATGTTACACCTATGCCAGTCCAGTATCAGCACACATCAGCACCTTAAACGTATCTAGCACAACGGTCAACTCAACTCCGTTGCAACCACATCGACAAGTTAACTCCACGCTCTTGCTCTCTTGCCCCAGCGAGAAGCTTCTGATTTTAAGATGACTAAAACACAACTCCTCCAATATTGAGCTCTCAGCAAAAATATTTACTGCACATGCGGTCACATATGCAGTAAATATGTTTATCAGATTTTTTTGATTTTTTTTTTATCATAAGACTATTAAACAGCAAAATCATCAATTTTCTTTTTGATAATGGTCCCTCTGAATATTTTATGGATTTTATGGTTTCCATGTCAGTTAAGTAATCTTAAAATGTCCAGAAATTAGATAATAATCAGATTTTGGTGCATGTGAACATAGCCACAGACACAATGAGCTTCATGTTCCATTAGAAAGTCATGTGTCTAGTTTATATGAACTGACTAAACACTGACACAACACAGGCACTCCCCATGAACCCAAGGTGCACTTGGTGTCTCTTATTTTTTATTTGATTTATTTGTATTATTTTCACTTTGGTTTGTTAAGATCAGCAGTGAAACAAGCATTTAGAACAATCCTTGACAAAGGGTTATTATGTTAACAATTATTCATGTATATAGTCACTGGAGTCTATCATTGCAGGAGCAAGTCTGGGCTGTGAGCTGTTGCATAATCTAGACTTGTTTTAGTCTCTATGTCCATTCTGTCCTTGTCGGAGGAGAGGGTTTCATCCAGTTTCATTCACACAATCATCAGAAGAATACAGAGAGCACACTGTTGCTCTTTTTCACATACATTATCCAAAGATGTTACTAACACAGTAGGGTTACTCATACAGCAGGGGATCCATAGGATGTTTAACAGGCAATATATTTTCTATTTCTGTTTTAATGCATGTTTCTTATTTTGCACTGACCTTTATTTAACCGTGAGTTAAATAAAGTCCTACTGAGATAAAGAATCTCATTTTGAGATTCTTGGGGAGAACATGCAAACTTTATACAGAAAGGCCCTGTGAAGTTGAAGCTGCAGCACAAACCACTGCACCACCAGGTAAATACCACTGTACTAATGACACTGTAGTCAGTTATAGTTTTTAATATTTATGATGGACTTTAGAACACTACAAGGCACTGCCCCGTCAGACTGCCGTGTCTTTGACAGATTTACAATGTTTAGGACTTGTGGAACTTGTTTTCAGAATATAATTTTCATACAAATTGCCATAATGGAAAAAATAGACTTTTCATTTCTGAAAGCTGGTATTTCTATAGTCCCATATGAATCAGCAAATGCATGTACAGCAAGTGGATAGATGCATATTATATAGAAAAAACATAGATTTTTGCTATGCATTATGTAAGTTTAGTCTGATTTCAGACAGTGAGGAAAAAATGTGTCTTTTTATGTAGAGTAAACTTCAACTGTATACACACACACCTAAACCCAGCGTAACCATTTTGTTTTGATTTAATATTTAAATAAATTATTTAGGTTTGGGTTAATTTTTATGGTCAACACATTGGTAATTTTTTCCCTACTAAATAATTTGATATATTTACATTTTCCCTTTAATTATTGCTCATGTTAATCATAAGTTTTGCCTCTGTAATGTTTATTTTTTGTATTATTTTGTGGTCTATGGCTCCTTATTTAAGAGGTGCAACATGGGAAAGTGGAGTGGAGCCAAACTTTTTTTTTGACCTTCTGTTACCCTGTAAATTACCCTTTTTTGTTTGTATTTATATGTCCTCAACAATGTGAACACTCAGTAAAGAGTTTTTAATGACATTTGGATTATTCTGTGGATTTGTTTCACTTTTGGGGCATTTTACACTATGGCTTCACAAAGGTTTGGACCTTACAGTAATACAAAACATGGATATCAAATATCACATGTCTTTCTCATATCATGCAGCCCTAATAGATAGTGATAGTGATTGCCTTTTTGTAGCTTGTTGGTTCTTTCTGTTGCTTAATCTTCCAAAAAAAGCCCTCTGAAAAGAATAACTACTGTCGCGCTGTTAGTCTGTAAGAGGTGGGAGAGATATCAAATGACCGATTGAAAAAAATGTTGTTTTGGAGCAATTTGAATATTAAGTATACAGTATTGTCTATAAGAATAATTTTAATAATGGTCTAAAATAAAAATGACAGAACCTTGCTGGATAATCTTCCATATTAGAGTATAAGGTGATATTTCTGCACTTTGTTTTTTACAGTCTATTCACTTTTTGTGCAACATTTGGATTTCAGACATTTACTGGATGTTGGAGCACATGTTTGATGCATTGCCATACTATTTTTTTTTTAAATCAAGATTTTAATATTTGTCAACATTTCCCACTCCTGTGCACACAAAACTAAACTGAAAGTTATTTATCTTCATTTTGATTATATGTTATTCTTCTGTTGTTCTTGAACTTTGCGTTGCAACAGTGTCATTTTTAAAATGTCATATTTTTATACAGCGCTTTTCCACCATGAAGGCACTCAAAGAAACCACTCACCCATTCACACACACAATGACAGCTTGAATTGCACCTCCAACGTGTGGGCCAGTGGGTCTGATCTCTCAACCAGTGATATTTATGTCGAGAGCGGGATTTGAACCAATAACCTTCGGATCAGTGGACACACACTCTTATCAACTGAACTACTGATATAAACTAGTTTATCTGAGCTTACCTTGAGGTGTATGTAGATATTCCCGAGACTGCAGCAGACTCGGCACTCGAGCATCTTGTCGTCATTGTTGTGAGCGTAGCGTAGGGCCTTCTCGTAGCTTTCCAAGGCCTTCTGGAAGACACTGAGCCCCAGGAAGGCATTTCCCATACTCAGACACACCTGGCCATTGAGCTGTAGACTAACCGTGGTGCCCTGCATGTTTAAACATGTCTTACAATAGGACACAGTCTTCTGGAACTCGCACAGTTTCTCGTTACTGCGCGCCAGGTTCAGGTAGCCCTCCGTCAGGTAGTCAGGGTCCTCCATCTCCCGAGCAGTGTCTATCTGCTCCAAGGCGTACTGAGGACCAGAGGATAGGACTTTAATAAACAGCATTCAGCAAATGCTCTGATTGAGAACAGTTGCAGACTTTGAGGTAAGACTGGGCGATAATGACTTTAAATATTTATTTCATAGGCATAAAAAAGAAATACATTGAATCAAAGCCTTTTAACGCAAAATACCCCAACTTCTTCCTCCAAAGTCCAAACTCTGCTCCAAGCTACATGCTTTTACTGACAGAGTATTGGCTGTGGACCATCTCATCAATCAATGTACTGTAACACATAATCAGAACAAAAACTATCCTTTATCGAGACATAAATCCTATCAGCATAAAAAAACTTGCATTGTCTATTCACTGTGAAAGGAACACAAAACTATAACTAATGCTATTACGGTGAAGCTATGTCATCAAAACTATGGCCTCTTTCATTTAAATTCTTTAATATGGTTTTGAAAATTAAACAGCATCTTGGATTGAAGGCCCCCACGAACTGATAGCCCTGGACTGGAACCCCTGTGGAATTTTCATATTGACTTAATACTTCACACCTACAGTTGAAACTAGATATGTACATACACTAAAAAGACACATAGGCTTTTTTTCCTCACAGAGTAATGAGAGATGAATTTTTTAAAGACAAATTTTCATGACTTTTTTCAAAGTAAGAAGTTTAAATACAGTAAGATTACTATGACTTCAAACAATTTGAGAAAACCCAGATGATGATGTCATGTCTTTGGAAGCTGCTGATTTGATCAGAATCATCATTATTTATCATTATTTTATTAGTTTTATTGACAACATTTGAGTTAATTAGAGACACACCTCTGGATGTATTTGAGGGCACACCTGAAGCACATTGCTTTTTTGTGTAATATTATGGGAAAGTCAAAAGAAATCAGCCAAAATATCAGGAAGAGAACTGTGGACTTGCACAAGTCTGATTCTGAAGACGAGACTTAAAACCAGAGGAGACTTAAAACCTTTTCTGTGGCTGGTCCAAAGCTCTGGAGTGCTCTGCCTCCTCACGTCAAAACAGCTCCCACTGTGGAGTGTTTTAAGTCTCGTCTTAAGACCCACTTTTACTCTCTGGCTTTTAATCAGAATCAGAATCAGAATCACTTTTATTGATCCCCGAAGGGAAATTCTCTTAGTTACCAGATGCCACAACCACAAGATAGAATTTAAGAATAAAAATAAAAAGTAATTTAAATAAGAATAAAATTTGTGCAATAAGAATAGGTGTCATGCAATAAGAAATAAAGTGTCAGTGTTTCTAAAGTGTCAGTGTTAAACAAAATAAATAAATAGATCACCTCACAAAAATCACACACTATTTACATCTATGTACAAAGTGGAATATTGGAGTATTGAAGTGTTTGGTTACAGAACGGAGTTTAACAGTGATGTCATGTCTTTGGAAGCTGCTGATTTGATCAGAATCATCATTATTTATCATTATTTTAACTCTGCGTGAGTTGTATGGTCCTCTGTTGTCTTTTATGGATTTGTTCCTTTTGATTTTATTTGCTTGTTTTATTTGATTTTATTGGTAATTGTTTTATTGCTTTTATATACATATTTATTATTTTAATTTTGGTATTTTATTCTAGTCTAAATGTTGATTCACTTAATTAGTTGTTTTTATTTATATGTGCAGCACTTTGGAAACTGCATTTGTTTGTGAAATAAGCTATAGAAATAAAGTGGATTGGATTGATTCATCTTTGGGTCTAATTTCCAGATGCCTGAAAGTGCCACGCTCATCTGTTCAAACAACAGAACACAAATAAGTATAAAGAACATGGGAATGTTCAGCCATCACACCAGAGATGGGTTCTGTGTCCCAGAGATGAACGTGTGACATGGGCCATTACTCCAAAAGAAACATTAAAAAGCCAGATTACAGTTTGCAAATGCACACAGGGACAAAGACCTTCATTTTTGGAGACATGTCCTGTGGTCTGATGAAACTAAAACTGGACTGCCTCGCTATAATTAGCATTGTTACATTTGGAGAAAAAAGGGGAAAACTTGCAGCCTGAAAAACCCAACTGTGAAATACGTGGGTGGCAGCATCATGTTGTGGGGTTGTTTTGCTGCAGGAGGAACTAGTGCACTTCACAAAACAGATGCATCATGAGGAAAGAACATTATGTGGAAATACTGAAGCAGCATCTCAAGACATCAGCCAGGAAGTTAAAGTTTGAGCAAAAATGGGTCTTCAAGCTGACAATGACCCGAAGCATACTGCCAAACTGGTGACTAAGTGACTGAAGAATAACAAAGTCAATGTTTTGGAGTGGCCATCACAATCCTTTCAATCCTACTGAAAATGTATCAGCAGACTTGAAAAGAAATGTGCGAGCAAGGCGGCCACAAACTAGGCTCAGTTACACCAGTTCTGTCAGGAGAAATGGGCCAAAATTCCTGTCAACTATTGTGAGAGGCTTGTGGAACCAAGGCAATGGTACCAAATACTAATGAAATGTCTGTAAACATCTGACTTTGAAGAAAGCACCAGTAATAAAAAAAACTCTTTAACATAAAAAAGAAAAATCCTACTCTCATTATTTTGGCATTTAGCAAATAATTTTGGTAATCCTAATTGACCTAAAACAGTAAGGTTTTAGTCTGATTTCACGTTAGGCAGTGAAATAAAAGCATAGATGTCTTTTTATGTATGTAAACTTCTGGTTTCAACTGTATTTACTATAAAAGAATGTAATGGTGCAAATGTAGCACTTATATCCACAATAGGATGAGTGTTTCATCAACTGTTATCACATCACCTCTATATGACAAAGCAGAAGAAATGTCAATTCAAACTGAAATTTATTTTGCTATGGAATTTAGCTGGATGACTGAGGGATTACACAGACATCTATATAACAAAAACACATTTTATACTGAACAGGTCATAAAATAACACCAACAGTGCAATATATTTTCACTATGTAGATATTAAATTTGACTAACTTGAGCTTTTTTCAAAAGCTTGAACAAAAAGACAAGAAATCCCATTTACATTTGGATGTTCTGTCTGGCCTGTGCACAGATTATTTGAGCGTGAACTGCTGCTGGAGTAAAGATGATTATGTCAACAAGATATCCCACTCTGCTCTCAGGTTCCAGGGCACTTATTTACTCTGCATCACATGAATGCCACAGATTAGTCCCCGCTTTATAAGAACAGGGCAAATGGATCCCCATTTCACATGTAATAGACTACTGCTGCTGTGAGGACTAAAGCATGAATACACTCACACAACCTGACTAACACCAAACATAGGTCTGGAAAAGCCTGACCAAATAAACATTATTTACGGTAATTTACTTTTTATGTTTTACACTAAAGACATGTGTGGTGAACCTTACCATCAGCATGTCCTTGTATTTGCCCATTTCAGAGTGAGCTGTGATCAGACAGCCCAGCACCCTGAACTTTCCTCCAGGATCGGAGGTCTTCTGCAGGACTCGGGTCCAAGTCTGCAGAGCCCGATCCGTCTGGTTAGTCTGGTACAGCTTCAGGCCTTTCTCAATTTGCTGCTTAGTTTGGTCCTGGCCCATCTCTGCTGCCAGCTTCTTCATAAAAGTAATCATTTGTTTAGGCCATGCAACATCCGAGAGCCGGCAGGATGGTAGATCCTGACCATGGACGGTTAGAAGCTTCGGTCAGTCCTTTGAAGGCCTAGCACCACCCTCAGCTTCTGAGCGCAGGCCCAGAGGAAAATGTATCAGCACCCATTCTCCCCAGGATCCTCAAGAATACTATTGAAGGAAGGCTCTCACCCTTAATCCTGCAACAACGTCCATCCACCAACTGTCCACAAACAAACTCAGATCTCCTCTGCAAAAACGCCAAAGAATCCCTTTTCCAGCAAAGTGCTAGCTGTGCTATGCTAGAATAGATGCAGAATATCCACACCCCAGTCAAAGGAATTCTGCCCCCGTTCTCCCACCCACCTTCCTCCTGCTGCTGTCACTCCAGACCATGTGTCCCTTTTGGAATTCTGTCCTGCCCTCAGCAGTGCTACCAAGGTCACTACAACCAAGCAATCGACTGGAGCAAATTTCTACAAAAGTAACACTCCGTTGGTGAATGAAGCTATGCAGTCATGTGCATGATGCGGAAGTGTCTGTACATATAATTAAAGAACCATTTGCCGAATGTCACTTGCAGACAAGAACAGCTCCTGGTTTTGTGACGGAGCCCCCCTCCTTCCTAACACATCCACACACCTCCTCCTCTGCCTTCACTGGGCTTAGAATAGTTCTCACAGTCTGACATGTTCCTTGGCTTGGGTTACAGCTCCAATCCTCCTTCACATCAGTAGGATCAGACGCTGGGCGCTTTCTTTCCTTCACCTCCATTTACTGCATCAAGGGCAACATTCAATGCAGTAACTCACAAATCAACTTTGTGAATGTGGAACTTCATCAATTAAAATCCACATCTCTGATTTTAAACATTTATGTCGGAGGAAATTAGTACCAGTAACACTGAAAAATCACTTGAACACAATGTAGTAATACAAATAGTGGCTGAATGTGAAAGATAATGATTTACGAATGCATTTATTCACAGTCAAACCTTTGAGAATATTGGAAAAAAACATTGTTTCTTAATAAACTGACCACCATGTTAGCAGAATGTAAATTTATATACTATGATAACACTTTTGAAATGGTTAATAAACTAAAAGTGACACACTGCGAGATGGGTTCCAGAGGGCCGGCACACCAGCTGAGTAAACACAGCACAGTGTCATGTGACCCACCTGTCTGTCACTGCAGACTGTGGAGAAAACTTTAGGCCAAAACAAACTGCCAGTTTGTGAGCAGGATTTTGATTCCTCTGATAACAGTCACGACAGAGGTGGCAGGGTTGAACTTTAACGTGTTGGCATCTCCCTTCTTACACTTGTCTCTGAATACATATATGCAGCCATTACAACTGGCCACCTTCCACAGAGAGGGCACACAACTCCAAACCTCTGGGAAGCGCAGCCGTGTAAAACTCTCCAACAGAGGGTTATAACAGACCAGAGAATCCCCCTCTGCTACGATGAAGATCACGTCCATGTGCACCGCTGCATGCATGCAGCCAGCAAAGGGCAGCATGTATGGTTTAATTTGACACTTCTGAGTGGCTGTGTCGAAGCACTGAATCAGACGAGAGGGTTTGGTAAAGAAGTCCATGTCATTCTCCTCTCCTCCCAGCAGGTAGATGGTGCCCCCTAGATTGACCCCCGCTGAACCTGACACAGCGATCTCCAGGGAGCTGGTGTCTGTCCACATGTTGTCCTTGACCGTATAGTAAATGACTGCATTGGACAGTGTGTCCTGAAGGGTCTTTCCCCCCAGAGAGTAGATGACATCATCACTGAGAACTGAGACCATGGTGTGGTGTAGTCGGTCGCGGGGAGAAGGGGCACAGCGCTCCCAGTCCATCGTGTGCATGTTACACTTCCACATGCGCCGCGGGAGGGATCCTCCCACCACATACAGGTCGGCCCCATGTTTACAGGCTGCTGTGATTTGGTGGCACAGGCTGTTCTGTCCACTCACGCTGATGGCATCGTCCTCATCACAGTGCAGAGACACGGCCAAAGAGTGCGTCCGAGTCTCCTCTTTACCAATAAGGTAGATGTGCACATTCTCTCCAATCTCCTGATGATCAACAGAGTTTGAGTCAAGTAAAATAAACTTAATCTGACATCTGACAGCTGTCACAGATCTGACATTTACCTTGAGATTCTCTCGCAGAACAGACGAGAACTCCTCTCTTTCCACTTTGTTGTGGTTAATCCAGGACTCAATAGCCACAGTGGGATTCTGGGAACTGGGAACTCCATCTAAAGACAAAAATGTGTCAGTATTAGATACCTCCTGGATCTCAAAGCTTCTTAAAACAAAACCATTAAAGGCATTGAATGTTCAAACATGGCTCTGAATATTTATTTATTTTTTTCAAATTAAAGAGTGATGAATAATACTGTATCAGATTCAGTCGAATTTTATGTCAGTTTTTATGGATTCTCACACTCGTGACACTCGGTTGTTTTCAAATGATTTGAATACTAACATAGGATCCAGCTAACCATATTAAGCTTAACACATTCAATTTTGTATTGTTTTTACATCCAATTAGCATGTTGAATGCTGCCAACCAATCACTGTGAGCACAACAAGACCTTAAAGTAAGTCAAAGTTATATTTATTAAGAGAGGTCCCTGTTTTATTACCTTTGATAATGTCCAAAAGAAGGCAGAAAGGCAGATTAGCAAATTCTTCAGTCTGGTGAAGCTGAACCAAGTGAATCTTGGCACAGTGCTTTGCTGCAGTGTATAACTCCTGGTCACTGTGCCTGTCAGCCAGCCACATCACCTGGCCATAAAAACACACATATTTATTACTCAGTATCTAAGAACGATTTTGGAGTAATATCTAAAAAGGAGTAAAAACTGGTTGTTTCCGGATGAAATCATGTTACTCCACTTCATGTATATTTTTTTTTGCAAAAAAATGCACAAAAATAATCATGCTTTATTTTCATTTGGGGTTTTTAACCACACTGAAAAAACATGAAAAACATGCCATAACCTCCCACAGATTCTCCTTGGAGAATGCTCCAGAGACTGTTTTCCATTTCCATGGAATCATGCTGGTGATGTGCCACCTCCAGAAAGTTATGCAGTGTTTACCTTAAAGTGTTAGCAATTTACTAAATGTGACCATTCCAAAGTGTGATTTTTATTTGATTGTGATCTTGCACCTCTCACAATATTATTCTGAGCAGAGCAGGACAGAGAGAGTGGACACACCTGGAGACAGTTCTTGACCTCCACGGTTCGGGACAGGAAACGAGAGCACTCCTCAAATAGCGCTGTGAGTTGGTACATGTCAGCCATCTCGTACGTGTCCTTCAAGTAGACGTGAGAAATATATTGAAAAATGAATAATATTGCAATTATCATTTCAGAGACATACAAATTTAGAATATCAAGTATACTGCCTATAATTAAACAAATATTAAAATAATGTTATCTCTCAAACAAGAGTATAAAGTTATGTCATGATTCTATTGGAGGCACACATCATGATTTAGATTTGATCACAATTCATGTACACTTAGTATTTCTATATTGTCTTTAAGGGCTAAATAACATAAGCTCTTCTGATGTCATGTTGTAATACAGGAAGTGATTCACTGTGTCTTTAAACTCCCAACACATTCACTAGAATAATTTGGATCAGTTCAGCCCTCTACTGAGCTAAAGGTATAAGGAGCTGTTAACTTGAAAACTACTGAGTCATGGCATCACAAGGTGGAATTGAGCATTTTGGGCTTTAGAGATGTAGATGCAGAATTACTCTAATACGTGTGAATGAAACAAAACTCTCCTGGTATGTTTTTGATAGGATTACAACATTATTACATGGCTTAAAGCTCACAAGACTGAATTTTACGTAATATAAGATGTTTAATCATTGCAGCCCTTACTGAATCACAATCTGACAAGATCACAAAAATAGCATATCGTCATAGGAATGAGAACAAGAACAATTCAATTTTTTTTAATCACCATATCACCCAGCCCTACCTGCAGGTCCTCCACGCGCAGTCTGATGGTGCCATGGTAGATGTAGTCCACCAGCAGCTGGAACACAGAGGCGCTCACATCCTTCAGCTCGATGGTGCGGTCATGTGACTCTCGGAGGTTGGAAGTGAACATGGACCGGAAGAAGCTGCTCTGCGCTGACAGGACCAAGCGATGCAAGTGGAACTCTTTACCGTCCACAATGATGGTGACATCTGCAAACAGGCCATCCTCCAGGCACAGGTCCATGATGTTTTTCACCACGCGGCTGGAGTGGGACCGGTCTGTGAAGGTGTAGCCCAGAAAATAGTTCTCCTCTCCCACAGAGCCCCCCACACTGAGGGCCCCCTCCTCTATGGACTCCATCTCTGCTATACAAACAAGAATAAAATTATTAAATGTTCTATATTACGCAAAATTGAACTTTAAGCCAGGTTCGAATGTTGTTACCTCATAAAAAACAGGCCTGGAGTTGTGACTTGTTTTGTTCCATTCATAGATGTTTGAGTAACACTTTATTATTAGGCTGTCTAAATCTCCAAAGCTCAAAATGCTCTGTTCCACCTTGTGATGTCATGCAGTAGTACTTTTCGGGTTAACAATTACCTTTACCTTTGTTAAGTAGAAATTGACTATTTCAGGGCTGAAATTATCCAAATGATTCTAGTGAAGCTGTATAGAATTTAAAAACACACTGGAGCACTTCCTGTATTAGCACATGACAAAACACAACTCCGGGCGTGTTTAATATAAATCAGAAAATAGCATAATATGGGTCCTTTAAAGGGGCACTATGTAACTTTTTAGGTGGATGGCCTCAAAATTATTGTTTTCCACAAAATGACATAAAACTTTACATTTCCCATAGAGATAAGCATTTGTTTGATTTGAGTATTTTTGGCAATAAAATACCTGAAATAGATTAATGAAAGGTAGAAAAGTTTGTATTGAAGAACATTCCAGGGCAGGCAAAGCAACAGCTTTTCAAGCAGGTGTGACCACCTGTCCCTCTTTTGGTTGTCTTAACCTGCACAATTATTTAATCCCTTGTCCCCCATCTCACTTATTTGGACAATATCCTACTTTTGACTCTTTCATTGATGGCGCATGAATTATAAAAAGAGAAATTGACATACATGATAAGGCTTTTTTCCTTGCAAAGTAATCTTTATAGTGTAAGTGTTGCTATTCTAATCTCTCTGTGCATTATGACCGGTAAAAAACAAAAAAAATCATATGGTGTTATTGCAGTTATTATCTATGAGTCCGCCAGTCAACATGTGTCCCTTTTTCTACAATTTTTGGTTGTCACCCTAATTATTTACTATCAATCACCCCGCCCAGAATTATAAACGGCAATATATAACTTTATTTACTATTAATAAACGTCACTCAATATGTCCAAGAGTATTTAGTTTAGTTTAGTGATGAAAACAAGGGGTCTATTGCTCTGATATGAGGCATTGCTGAACAGAACATATTTGAGTCATTCTTGTTAACATGTAATAGGCTAATATTTGAATAATTCTTTCATCCAACGGAATTCGAAATTATCAACTTGCACACCACTATATAGGTTTCTAATATTCATTTCTCTATTTAGCAATGTGCTGACAATAACGAACATACACAATGTAAAGGTTTCTAAAGCAGCTCGGATGTGAGACGGAGGGCCCAGAGTTAGCATAGCCCAGAGTTAGCATAGCTCAGACTGCGCGAGGAGCGCCGCTGCAGAACACGTGACACATCAGAACACTACGACTGATAATGAACAGAACCTGCTCCTGCACACAGCGAGCAGCACACATCTGTGATCACGGTACCTTCTTTTACCACGTTCGCATTTGAGCAGCTGGACGGACACCGGAAGAAAACAAACTTCTTTTCTTCTTCTTGTAGAATTTTATTGGCGGTTGGCAAACAACTTTTTTGCATTACCGCCACCAATCTATAAGGAGTATGAATTGGATAGCAATACTAATAACAATATATACATATCTTATCTTACTACATAAATACTAACAATAAATGCAATAATAATAATAATGTAAAATTACTATATTTAATCAATTTAAGCAAATTAATCTTTCTCAAAACCGTAACTAAAACTTTGAAACTTCCATTAATTGGATGCTGTTGTAATAATTACTAGCTCAAATGTAATTTTAAAGTCCTTATTAAGTTTCTTCACTTATTTATTTATTTTTACCTCCCTATATTTAATACACTCCATAAAGGCATGCTCACAATTAACACAATTCCCAGTATTATGTTTTCCAATCCAATGTAAAATTTAATCCAGTACTGCTGAAAACAGAAGTTTACATACACTATATAAAGAGATACATCCATTTTTTTTCTCACTGTCTGACATGAAATCAAACCAAACTTTTCCAGTTTTAGGTCAATAATGATATGATATTATTTGCTAAATACCAGAATAATGAGAGAAGGATTATTTATTATTATTATTATTATTTTACTTCCTTTAAAGTCAGACATTTACATACATTTCATTAGTATGTGGTACCATTGCCTTTAAACTGTGTGACTTGGTTCAAATGTTTTGGATATCCTTCCACAAGCTTCTCACAATAGGTGGGAGGAATTTTGGCCCATTTCTCCAGACAGAACTGGTGTAACTGAGCCAAGTTTGTAGGCCGCCTGGCTCACACAGGCCTTTTCAGGTCTGTTCATACACTTCCAATAGGATTGAGATCAGGGCTTTGTGTTGACACAGAACCCGTCTCCTTCCTGATGGCTGGACATTCCCAGGGTGTTTATACTTAAACATATATATGTGTGTATAATTGTTTGGACAGATTAACATGGCACCTTCAGGCATGTGGAAATTGCACCATGGATGAACCAGACTTGGACAAGTCCACAGTTCTCTTCCTGATATCTTGGCTGTTTTTTTTTTTTTTACTTCCTCATGATGTTGCACAAAGAAGCAGTGTTTCAGGTGTGTCTCTAATGTTGTCAATAAACTTTAAATCAATCAGAAGCTTCCAAATCACCATCTTGATTTTCCCAAATTGTTTGATGGCCTAGTAGTCTTACTGTATGTAAACTTCTGACTCTGAAGAAATGAAAGTAATAAAGTAATGAAACAATTTAAAAAAAAAAAAAAAAAAAAAATCCTTCTCACATTATTCTGGCATTTAGCAAATAGAAATAATTTTGATAATCCTAATTGACCTATAACAGGAAAGGTTTAGTCTAATGTCATGTCAGACAGTGAGAAAAAAAAAAAAAAGCATGTTTATATAGTGTATGTAAACTTCTGAAAACAAAATTTAAATATGGCACCAACATGCTTGCGCAACCCTTGCCAAGTTGAAAACAAGCTTTTTTTTTTCTGAGGGCTGACACCTTGCAGCAGGGGCTATCACTGCAGGTGTTACAGTGTAATGACTCAATATCAGAGGAAAAGTCTTCATCACAGAAAGGCCCTGCTAGGTCTGTTTGTCTTTCACTTTGTAGCTGAGGGATTAGGTTACTCCAACTAGCAGCTTTATGGTTACCCATTATGGATAAGTTTATTAAAATATATTCCAAAGGACTCATTCTAAAAGCTTCTAGAAACATTACCCTTATTCTGGAAAGTGGGGTGAGTGCTTCAGGACATACCTATGTTATTGTTTTCATTAGATGGTCTTTCCAAAACAACAAAACATCCAAAATAGTAATTTTATTGAAAAAAATAATACAAACACATTAAAACATTTATAAAAGACGAACAAACACCCGTCATGGCCAGTTAAAAGCACTCAGGTACAAAAGAATGCTGTATTCTTTCACACTTTATAAGGCCCAAGCACCAGAAGCTGGCATTTAGTATTGAGTAGCAAGTGCCCTGATGGGAAGTGAAGGGCCCGCCAGTGACCAGGGACCCTCACCATGACGCAGGAATGTGCGAGTGCTTTCCGGAAATGTTCTTTATTACATTAAAAAAAAAAAAAAAAAATCTAACACTGGAACAAGTTTTCGTATTGGAATATTATTCTTTCTTTCTTATTCTTTTTCTCCTTAATATTGTTCTTGTGACCGATCCTCCCATTTTCACCCACTGAACAATGGCAAAAATTTGTGAAAATAAAAAAAAAAAGGCATGTCAGCACCCTTACACAAAAAAAATTCCATTATGAGATAGGAACTATGCCGAAAAAATACCCACAGAGTCATAAAAGTAGAAGTAGATGATGACAAGAAAAAGTAAACCCCTCAAAAAAAAAAGTAAACCCACTCAACCCATAGACTGTATAAAGAAGTTGATTAAGTGAGTGTGACGTCATCCACAGTGTTTGGCTCCAGTCAAATGAAGCTCATGGAAGCTAGCAGTAATAGCAACTAATTTCGTGCAGAGTTCCATATTTGGAATTCTGACTGTGAGTCTTTGTGAACTTACTTTGTGAACTTACTCATAGTGAAAGAATGGATTGGGTGCATTAGTGCCCCTATAGAGAGAAAATAACTTTCATTTGGTTGAGGAAAAAAAAAAAAAGTTTCTAAAATTCCCGAATTTTGCACAAAATTTAGTTTTGACAAAAAAGTCAATGACACCCATGCCACTTTTCTTATGGTTTTGCCGTTGTGATGACAAATGTTATTCCAATGGTAAAATCACTAAATCTGTGTTAGGTTTTTACCACATGAGACTTTGACAAACTCCTCTTTGGGCTTTTGTCAGAATGCGCTCAAATTTGGTGAAAATTATCTAGAGGAGAGGGGAATCAAAAGTTATGCAAATTATTTGTCTTAGCCTTATTGTGGCACAGCTGCACACTTTGCTTCGGAAATGGGGACATTTTTACAAATCTCTAAATCTTGGGCAAAGAGGAAGAGAAGGCACGAGAGCATTGACAGTGGGTGTAATGTAAAGAGACAAATTGAGGTTGCAATAGCGCCCCCTCTCCTTGTGGGGCAGGGCGTAGGTGATTGGCACTTGTGGCTATATACTTTTTTTACTCTTGGTTTTGGTCTGACCTTCCTCCAGAGAAAGGAGTGTTTTCATGAGTTTTTTGTCCACAGGGGGCGCTCTGTCTCTGGAGCGTGGCTGTGTCCTGCGTTGGCCCCTCAGTGAGGTCACATAAGCCGAGCTCTCCCCTGTTTGTTTGTGTCGATCACTGATCACAGACTCATTCCTGTCCCACACCAGCACAGTCGAACCTGAGCACGGAACATTAGGCTTAATTTATCACATAAGTCACACACTGCATCAGACTGACTGCTTTACTATGAAATGGGCTTGCATAATATTTCGCTATAGCACAATTAGTGAATTGCAAAGGCTGCAGTTATTTAGATAAAAGAATGTCCGCTGCAAAGAGCAAAATATCCTTTTCATAGAAAAATCTTGTGCCTCAATTTAGACCATTACAAAAATGTTTGTGATACATGTTGCAAACATGTATCAAAAATCTAATCACAATACTTTTTTGCAATAGATTAGATTCCAAAATTATGCAACCCTACTTTGGAAGATAAAGATAGATATGCACATCACATCTGTATGTCAGTACAAGTTACATTTTGTGAAAACTTACCCATTCCAGATCCAATGACATCTCCCATTGGGCTAAACTTATTTACCTGCATGTCCACAGATAATCATGTTAATGTATTAACTTAACAATCATCTTTGTAATGTACATGCACAGACTGTATAAAGAAGTGGACGATGGGAGTGTCATCCCACTCACAGCGTTCAGCTCCAGTCAAATGAAGCTGGTTTAGCACACAGCGGGCATTTAGCAACACTATCAATCAAACCTGTTGGTAACGGTAGTAGGAACAACCTTAGGGAAAGAAGTGCCTGAGTCAGTTATTAATGTTCATATGTTGATTTACAGACACAAAAGCTAAATAAAAACCCCAGGATCATTTAGATCGGGTTAATATGAACATTTTAAGGCCAAAATAATGAGCCTGACAGCAGCAGTTACAGAGAGAGGGAACACAGTTTTTCAATACAAAGTGAATTAGAGCCAGAGTCGATGGAGCCGGCAGCGCGGTCATGCTCACTTTCTATTTGGAATGTGGCAGCTAGCGGGTCAGCTATGTCCATTTATATATACAGTCTATGTGTACGTGTTTATTAGACTCACAGATTTAATTCCTGGTACAGATGGATCGTACAGCTGATACACAAGTTCTGCAGAGTTGGAGTCATAGATGTCGATGGTCCTCAGGTTACCATGGCACACGCGCTCATCCGGGTAACACCCAGCAATGATTAGGTCATAGGTCGGATGCCATGTAGCCTATGTAATGAACACAAGCTATGTGTGTTTTGACTGACAAAATTACACAGTCCAAATCAGTAGATATACAGTTGAAACTAGATGTTTACATAAAAAGACACAGTCTGACATGAAATCAAACTAAACTTGTTTTAAGTCAATTAGGATTACCAAAATGATTTCTGTTTGCCAAATGCCAGAATAATGAGAGAAGGGTTGTTCTCCTGGGGGACTTCAACGCCCATGTGGGTAACAACAGTGACACTTGGAGGGGCGTGATTGGGAGGAACGGCCTCCCCGATCTGAACCCGAGCTGTGATTTGTTATTGGACTTCTGTGCTAGTCACAGTTTGTCCATAACAAACACCATGTTCGAGCACAAGGGTGTCCATCGGTGCACGTGGCACCAGGACACTCTAGGTTGGAGGTCGATGATCGACTTTGTTGTCGTGTCATCTGACCTCCGACCGCGTGTCTTGGACACTCGGGTGAAGAGAGGGGCTGAGCTGTCAACTGATCACCACCTGGTGGTGAGTTGGATCTGCTGGCAGAGGAGGAAGCCGGACAGACCTGGCAGGCCCAAGCGCATTGTGAGGGTCTGCTGGGAACGTCTGGCGGAGCCCTCTGTCAGGGGGGTCTTCAACTCCCACCTCCGGAAGAGCTTCTCCCTGATCCCGGGGGAGGTTGGAGACATGGACTCCGAGTGGGCCATGTTCTCCACCTCTATTGTCGATGCGGCTGCTCGTAGTTGTGGTTGTAAGGTCTGTGGTGCTTGTCGCGGCGGCAATCCCCAAACCCGGTGGACACCGGAAGTAAGGGATGCCGTCAACCTGAAGAAGGAGTCCTATCGAGCCTTGTTGGCTCGTGGGACTCCTGAGGCAGCTGATGAGTACCGGCGGGCCAAGCGTGCCGCAGCTCGGGCAGTCAGAGGCAAAAACTCGGGGTTGGGAGGAGTTCGGGGAGGCCATGGAGGAGGACTATCGGACGGCCTCAAAGAGATTCTGGCAAACCGTCCGACGCCTCAGGAGGGGGAAGCAGTGCTTCACCAACACTGTTTACAGTGCGGGTGGAGAGCTGCTGACCTCGACTGGGGATGTTGTCGGGCAGTGGAAGGAATACTTTGAGGATCTCCTCAATCCCACTGTCACGTCTTCCGAGGAGGAAGCAGAAACTGGGGACCCAGAGGCGGACTCGTCCATCACCCTGGCTGAAGTCACCGAGGTGGTTGGCAAGCTCCTCGGTGGCAAGGCTCCGGGGGTGGACGAGATCCGTCCTGAGTACCTCAAGTCTCTGGATGTTGTGGGGCTGTCTTGGCTGACACGTCTCTGCAACATCGCGTGGCGGTCGGGGACAGTACCTGTGGAATGGCAGACCGGGGTGGTGGTCCCTCTGTATAAGAAGGGGGACCGGAGGGTGTGTTCCAATTACAGGGGAATCACACTCCTCAGCCTTTCCGGTAAGGTCTATTCCAGGGTACTGGAGAGGAGAATCCGACTGACAGTCGAACCTCGGATTCAGGAGGAGCAGTGTGGTTTTCGTCCTGGTCGTGGAACACTGGACCAGCTCTATACTCTCCATCGGGTCCTCGAGGGCTCATGGGAGTATGCCCAACCAGTCCACATGTGTTTTGTGGATCTGGAGAAGGCATTCGACCGTGTCCCTCGTGGTGTCCTTTGGGGGGTGCTCTGGGAGTATGGGGTCTGGGGCTCTTTGCTAAGGGCTGTGCGGTCCCTGTATGACCGGAGCTGTGTTCGCATTGCCGGCAGTAAGTCAGACCTGTTCCCGGTGCATGTTGGACTCCGCCAGGCCTGCCCTTTGTCACTGGTTCTGTTCATTATATTTATGGACAGAATTTCTAGGCACAGCCAGGGGCCGGAGGGGGTCTGGTTTGGGAACCACAGGATCTCATCTCTGCTGTTTGCAGATGATGTTGTCCTGATGGCTTCTTCGAGCCAGGACCTGCAACAGGCACTGGGGCGGTTTGCAGCCGAGTGTGAAGCGGCTGGGATGAGAATCAGCTCCTCCAAATCCGAGGCCATGGTTCTCGACCGGAAAAAGGTGGTTTGCGGGATGGAGCGGGAGATTGACAGGCGGATCGGTGCAGCGTCTGCAGTGATGCGGTCGCTGTATCAGTCCGTTGTGGTGAAGAAGGAGCTGAGCCCAAAGGCGAAGCTCTCGATTTACCGGTCAATCTACGTTCCTACCCTAACCTATGGTCATGAGCTCTGGGTAATGACCGAAAGGACAAGGTCACGGATACAAGCGGCTGAAATGGGCTTCCTGCGCAGAGTGGCCGGGTGCACCCTTAGGGATAGGGTGAGGAGCTCGGTCACACGGGAGGAGCTCGGAGTAGAGCCGCTGCTCCTACACGTTGAGAGGAACCAGTTGAGGTGGCTCGGGCATCTGCTCAGGATGCCTCCTGGACGCCTCCCTAGGGAGGTGTTCTGGGATGCTGGAGGGACTATGTCTCTTGGCTGGCTTGGGAACGCCTTGGGGTCCCACCGGAGGAGCTGGAGGACGTGTCCGGGGTGAGGGAAGTCTGGGAGTCCCTGCTTAGACTGCTGCCACCGCGACCCGGCCCCGAATAAGCGGAAGAAAATGGATGGATGGATGGATGATGGATGGGTTTTTTAAATACAATTTTTAATTGCTTTCTTCAAAGTCAGAAGTTTACATTTAAACTATTTGAGAAAACCCAGATGATGTGAAGTCTTTGGGAGCTTCTAATTGGTTTATTGACAATATCTGAGTTCATTACAGACACATCTGTGGATTTATTTGACACACACCTGAAACACACTGCTTCTTTGTGTAACATCAAGGAAAAAGCAAAAGTCAAGATATCAGAGAGAGGATTGTGGACCTGCCCAAGTCTGGTTCATCCTGGGGTGCAGTTTCCAGGTGCCTGAAGGTGCCATGTTCATCTGTTCAAACAATTATACACAAGTATAAACGCCCTGGGAATGTCCAGCCATCACACCGCTCAGGAAGGAGACAAAATTGCATACATGACCATTCACACAGACAGTGGCTCCCCACTGTAAGAGTGTGTCATTATCCACAGTGAAATGAGGACTGTACCAACATGGGCTAAAAAGCCACTCTGCTGGAAGAAGACATTACTCCTAAAGAAACATTAAAAAGCCAGATTACAGTTTGCAAATGCACACAGGGACAAAGACCTTCATTTTTGTCCTGTGGTCTGACGAAACTAAAATTGAACTGTTTGGCCATAATGAGCATCGTTATGTTAGGAGGAAAAAGGGGGAAACTTGCAGCCTGAGAACACCATCCCAACTGTGAAATACGGGGCATAGCAGCATCATGTTGTGGGGTTGTTTTGCTGCAGGAGGGACTGGTGAACTTCACAAAATAGATGGCATCACAAGGAAAGAACCTTAAATGGACAATGACACAAAGCATACTGACAAACTGGTTACAAAGAGGCTTAAGGATAACAAAGTCAATGTTTTGGAGTGACCATCACAAAGCCCTGATCTCATTCCTATTGAAAATTTATGGGCAGATCTGAAAAGGCCTGTGCAAGAAAGACGGCATACAAACTTGGCTCAGTTACACCAGTTCTGTCAAGAGGAATGGGCCAAAATTCCTGCCAACTATTGTGAGAAGCTTGTGGAAGGATATATAAAAAATATTTGACCCAAGTCATACAGTTTAAAGAAAATGGTACCAAATGTATGTAAACATATGACTTTGAAGAAAGCAATGAAAAATTGCCCAAAAAATCCTTCTCTTATTATTATGGCATTTAGCAAATAGAAATTATTTAGGTAATCATAATTGGCCTGAAAAGGGAAAAGTTTAGTCTGATTTTTTTTTAAGTGAGAGAAAAAAAGTGCATGTGTCTTTTATCTAGTGTAAGTAAACTTCTGGTTTCAACTGTAAATATGATATTATTACACATCATGGTACACCATTTATATTACATACATTTATTCGGAAGTGTCAGACATGTGACCATCTCTGGCCTGTTTTCCAATTTATTATGTGCATTGTTTTTTGTATTGCATTGTATTGTCAGTGACAATCTTTTCATAGTGTTATTATGTTTTATGTAAAAGTTTAAAATGTTGTAGCGTGTGAAACATACTTGTCCCCATCAAATACAGTGGTCCCTTGTTATATTGCGGTTCACCTTTTGCGGCCTCGCAGTTTTCGCAGATTTTTTTAGTGCAATTGTACATGCTTTTTTACAGTGTATGAATGTGCATTGTGTTCTGTGTCCTGATTGGCTAAGGGACTGTAGACCATTTTGCATCAGTCTCCTCAGTGCCGTGTCTCCTGTACAGGACAGAATGTGTTCAGCCAAATTTACATAAATGTTCGGTCACAGCGTGACTCTGAAGTGTTTGTAAGTTCTCTCCCTGACAAAACTCACAATGACGATGAAACATTCTGCAGCAAGAAATTTCAGAAATGCTTTGGACTTAAGTGTTTCTCTGCCTGGAGAAGCGCCTATGTTGTTTGTTTGTTTGTTTTCTCTGATTTTTCCTGTTGTTTGATTTTCCTGTTTGTTTTTGTGTGTAGGCAGCACAGTGGCTGAGTGGCAACACTCATGCCTCACAGGCATGAGTGAGCAACAGAAAGGCTCAGTTAGTGCTACTTTTTAATATGCCACAGGATGATAACAGTCGTATAAACCCCCTAGAGCTCAACATTTCACATATTGTAAAGATTTTAATATGACGATATCTCTATTGCCACGTTACTACCGAACCCTGCACCCGTCTTAACACAAATATATAGAATGACATAGATTAAGTTACCTTGATGGGAGTGAGGTGTTGAAACTGTCTGTGGGGATGCAGGATCACATGTTGAGGCTTGGACCAATCAGATGATGTGTAAATGCGGATTTGGTTGTACTGGTCTGTGGTGAGGAGCTTTGAGCAGTCCACTGGGTTGAAATATGCTGAAAAGAATACACAAATACAGGATACTTTAATATATTGTACTATATTAAGGGGTTAATCAATCACTGTGGCATAAGAAATGACCCTTGCGGTTGCACTTCACTCAGCCGACCCGGCTGTCGCACCATTGTTTTATGCCCAGCTAAGCAAAATAAAAAAATAAAATAGCCCTGAATTTTGGGAAA
Source organism: Periophthalmus magnuspinnatus (assembly GCF_009829125.3). Taxonomy (NCBI): domain Eukaryota; kingdom Metazoa; phylum Chordata; class Actinopteri; order Gobiiformes; family Gobiidae; genus Periophthalmus; species Periophthalmus magnuspinnatus. The sequence goes on along the minus strand of NC_047131.1, from coordinate 2,068,522 downwards.
AATTTTGTGAGTTTTGAATATGTTCAAGGGGTCAAATTCCTTCTCAAAGAGCATAATAAAAAAAAAAGTATAAATAAAAATTTAAACTGCAACGATGCAACGATGCAGCGATGAAGGGCCCTCGCAACCCTCGACCAGGGAATAGCACACCACAGTGGGAGAGCTACATTTCTACCTTAGCTGGACATGTGGTTCAATATTTCCAGTGTCATGTTGGAAATAAATGCTTACAGCCCAATGTAACTTTACAGGGGGCACTGGAGAGCGTTGTAGATAGAAGTTTAAGTAGCATATCATTGTGTCCAGGTAATTAAAACACCATATTAGGAAGTTTGAATCTGAAAAATCTGTAAAATTAACATTCCAGGCAAAGCAATAAAATCTCTATGGAAACAAGGTAGCAGTCCCCCCACCAGAATAGTTACATAGCACTTTTAATCAATGTCATTTAACACAAAAAAAAATGTCCAGTGTATTCCTCCAGAGTCCCTCGATTTAATAAAAAATCTGTTGCATTGCACAGCCATACCAGACCATAACATGAGTAGAGCCACTGCACCTGCGTTGACAGCCTTCTCATGAGTCAGGTTGTAGAGAAAACTTGTCTTGTCCTTGATGTTCCTCAGGTCCCACAGTTTTACAGTGTGGTCCACAGAGGAGGTCGCCATCAGCCAATCACAGCGAGGATTAAACTCTGCATGCGTCACTTTTGCCTTGTGCAGCTTTTCACCAAAAATCTAAACCAACAAATTCAAGATATTTTTACATGGTCAATATAATAAAGATTTATAGTATTATTTGAAGTTTATCCATGTTCTTTGCATCTAAAAAAAAAATAATATCGGCAGTCCAGAAATCTGTGTGACTGAAAATCTTTTTCAAAAGGCCAAAAAGCAGTATTTTAAGAGTCTTTAACAAGGGGCGTAGCACCAAATTGTAGGCCCTGGGTACAAACTTTCTTGGTGGGCCCCTAATAGAAAATCTTGTATATTTATCCCAGCATATTATATTTTTTGTAGTGATCGAACACTACTGATAAAATATGAACTATATCACTGGGTTTCAGATAACATTAGAACATTCTATAGAAAAATCATATTTAACACAGATGAGGGCAGCCAAAATGAGTATTGTTAAAATGTTTTTTGTTGTTAAAGTGAGTTCTGCTGTCTAGAACACTAATAGAAATGATTCAGTATGGTTCAATAAGTGTGAATTCACATATTGGATATTGGTAAAGCACAGTGTAATCAATACAGAGGTCTGGCCTCTCATCTGGGAGTATGACATCATCACATTTTAGAATAAGAAAAACACCATTATGGTTTCTGCACATAACAATATCTCACCAATTAATAAAGCATATCCATCCTAATTTGTAGGGTATTTCTGTGTTAAAGTGTATACATTATATACAGTGCCAGAATTTAGCAAAACATTTTATTGCATTGTTTCTATAAAAAAATATACAATATTTAGATTAGCATACATAGGCTTAAGTCTCATAATTATGTCGTAATTATTTGAATTTAAGTTTGACCTTCAGAAAAGACATCCTTTCAGACTCCTGATGTGTTTGTATATAAGCGCCAGTTACGCAGCACTTGTGGATCAAACCATTTGCATCTTTTCTAAAGAGGTGATGGTGCCCTCAGATGTCATGCACAATTGTATTTAGTGGAAATACAGTCTGACGCCCCTGTCTCTACCCATAATAAATGTGTGTTTTTCCTCACCTTTACTCCATCCATACTTAGCAAAAATAAATTCCCCATGTTGTCTCCCGTTGCCAGCATCTGACGACTGACCGACAAATCCAGACAGCAATACCACATACTGCGAGAGAGTTATGGACCAACCAGTTGTTCTGAATGCTTTGTTTTGTAGATTATAAAAGAAAAATATTTGACTTTGTGTTATAACTTTTTACCAAACATTGTGATGTTCATGGCCACAGTCGTGAATTCCCAACAGGACAGTGCTGGGGAGGCCCTCAAAGCTTTGCAGTGATACTGTCCCACCTCCAGAGGCTACATACACTTTGGACAGGTCAGTTGGGCAAAACTTCATCCCACCAATGGAATCCCCCGCTCCACTCTGTCCACAAAGTAGAAACTCAAATATTCACACAAAGCTTTCCAGAAGCATGCACCTAAAGTAGGATGGTCCTCTCTAAGTACCAAACATTTAAAAGTGTCTTTTCCATTAGAAAGATGATCATTTCAGGCTACACACATAAAATACTACAGCAATATTGAAAATTATGGTGAGTGACTCACTGGTGGTACACAGACTTCTTCTGGGTGTCATCAGTCTTTTAACATTTTAGACTATTTATTTTAATGATTATCTAATCCGGCTTTAGGGTTGCAATTGCCCTGTATTGGTACCTGTATTCATCAGTTTTTATCATTTATTTGAGACTATCCCTGGTAGTATATAGGGAAGCCAAATACTTGTAGGAAATTGTCTGAACTACTTATGTGAGTGATGCATATATGGATGCCATAATGTCAGATTTTAGGGTTATGATTATTGTGAAATAGTTTAAAACATTTCCAATTGTATGCCATAATCTTGCACCATGGTTTATGTTCCCATTCCCATCAAATGTAAAAGGACTGACCCCTCGGATAAAACTCTTTCTGGCAGTGTCTTCAAAATTCCACAGGTAAATGTCTCCTCCTTTGGACCCCACTGCCAGCGTGGAGGGGTGAGTTGGGTGCCACTCCAAACTGGTGATTCTGCGGTCAAACGGACTGTCAGCTCCATGTAAATGATAAGACGAGAGTGAGCGGATAAAAGGCTCCTGGAGACACTGGAAACAGAGACAGAGAATTTTTTATTTGTTTTTGTTTTTAGATTAAGAACACATTTTGATTGCAAAGGCTGTCTCAGTTTCAGGGTACATGCACAATATATCTCAACGGGGTAACATACTTATTTCAATAATATAGCCATGCAAACGGTTTTGTTGAAATAATACATTTGTAATATTGCTAGTGTCATATTCTAATAGTATATAATATATATCCAAGGGGGGCAAAAGCTCATATGATTTCGTCCTGGTCCAGGCCCAGTCTACTACAGTCCCTGTTGTTGGATGCATAATACGCCCTCATTACAAGCAACAAAATAATGAAACCTACAATTTGACATATTGTAGCAGTCAATATTATTTACGGTTTTGCTGCTTAGGCCTACTTCTCTATTCAAATGCCACATAGTGAAGTGGAGACTGAAGACAATTATATGCCCTTTTTAGGCCTAACTGTCCAGCATGTGTCATAATCTTACCTGTCTGAGTTGAGTGTGCAGGCTTTGTCCCAGGGTGCTCTTATAAAGATAATGCAGGATACTCTGATTGCCAACCTTTTTCTGAACCATCACAGCACATGATTTGGATACAACCTCTGTAACACAAGTTCACATTATGTCACTGTCTCCAGAAGAATTTGGACATTTAAATCAATGAGTCAGTCTTACTTACCGGCTGAGGGAGACTTGTCTGCATCTTTTCTCTCTTGTAGTTTACTGGAGAGTGATTGTTTTGCTTTAGCTCCTTTTCTAGTAGTACTTTTTGATTTAGATGCCTGGGACTTCATAGCGTTTCCTTTTGGTACTTTCATTTTGTCTGTCCCTAAATACTCACCTCACCGACGCCACCCATGAAGTATATGAGGCACCTAGTATGGACCACGTTGTATACTTTTCCTTATGCACCAATGTTAGATATTGACAGAGGTGGCCAGGCGCAGCTCCACTGGGTTCAGCTCAAAATGTGGATGTTTTGTAACACACCTGATGTGACACAGTTTGGCCGCTAGGAGTCACACTGACATTATGAAACATCCTGCTGGAAATACCCCCACATCTGAGGCAAAGGTTTACAATTACAAATTATGATTTATTTACGCCTTTGATGTAGGTACAAATTCATTTAACCGATCTAGTTCCAGTGCAATAAAAGAAATGTTCAGATAACAGTTCTCGTTGGGGAATGCGGAAACACGTGACCCGTTGTTCTGGACTCTGATTGGCTGTCCCCATCAGGCTTTATTGATGAAGAGGGAAGATTCAAATCGCGAAGAAAACGATGAAGGAGGAACGATAAAAATGAGCCGACAAATGTTTTTACTATGTATTTAGTGGAGTAAACCCATAAACGCGACTGATTCATGTTTTAATTGCGGACCTATAGCGGTAAAGTAGCAGGCTATGTCTGTGTAATCAGGTTATCTTCTTACCCTAAAGCTAGCTGACCACATTCAGCTGATGCACTGTTAGCTTCTGATGCTAGCAATTATGTTATTTGTTCTATCAGAAAAGTTGAAACTCCCCGAAGACCTCAGAAAAAGCCGTCTAACTCACAGAATGACCCAGTTGGGGTGAGTTTGTTGTGTATGACAGTCAATTCTGCTAAAGAAATACCTTCGTGATTGGTAATTGTGTAATGGCATGATTTCATTTGGTCAGGTTTACTGCCGCATGTGACCCTTGGGTCTTGAGGATCAGGAGTGATGCACTGAGGTGATCAGCACCTCCACAGTCCAGCTCCATGCTCCAGAGGGCTTTAAAGTACTGTAAATTGAAATGGAGAGGACAAAGAGGTAGGCTGTGTTTTGCTGTTTAAATGTCACTATCTATAATAATTGTCTAATAAAAAAATCCCTCTTGTTTTTCAGACTCTGCATTTGCTTGAAAAAGTATTTCGAGTGTCTGTATCTCAAAAGGAGCTTTTTGAGTGTGTGGCCAAACCTCTGGTGGAGGACCTCATCAGTGGGAAAAATGGTATGTACTGATTAGAAGAATTAAAATGTCACTGGCAGTGGAAAAACCTTCACCATGGCTGGCTCTATGGGTGGAAGGCTACAAAGCTGAAGCAGTGATTGAAGACAGCTAGTACAGTGTGTTTGTCTCCTACGCTGAGACCTACAACAACTACATCAACAACCTTCTGGATGACGCATCCGAGGACATGTGCAAACCAAAGTATGTCTTGTATTCAATTTTTACAACATTAGACTGTGAATAAGCACAAAAGACACCAATTTCTTATTTTCACAGATGGAACGCTGGAGACACACCTGTGCCCTAGAACACTGACTACATGTATGTGGCCAGTAGCACCTCTAGCGGTCATCACCTCTAATAAGTGTGTTTTTTTTTTTTGTTTTTTTTTTTTTTTTTAGTAAACTCATTGCTGGAGTCATAACAATCTTACAAAAAGCCTGCTTACTTACCCTCTCATCTCCCAACCCTGTGTGCATTTGCTCAAAAACTGACAAAATTCCAAAATGTATGCACATTTCACTCCTTGTTCATGGCACTTCAGCAAAGACAATACCGGCTTCTGAGTTTTTAGGCTGGACTTTGCTTCATTGCCAGATTCTTCACCATTACTTTAAAAGCTTGGGGGAAGAAAAAAAAAAAACACTTTTCCTCTGTAGATGCAATCAAAGATCCTGAAAGAAGACTTAAGTCACATCATATATGTAGCTGGAGATGGAGGTCAAGTTGACTGAGGAGGCATTTAAGGTGTTCTGGAAAGGTATGCAGTTATAAATATTTTAATCTATGGAGTGACTGCTGTGATGATTGATTAATCTGACCTGGCATAGTTGACCTCCGGGTCGACTCTGGCCAGGACATGACCTTTGTATAATCTTCTCTCTGAGCAGTTCACACTTCCATAGTTAAACTATTAGATGCAGTACAAGCAAACAATAGTGGGGAACTGCAATATCTTAATGCAAAGTTGTTTTTTTTGTGATGCACGATAATGAAATTTTATACTGCAATAATTTGAAGATGTGTGTGTCATAATAAAGATGGTAAAACCTATAATGCATTTTTAATTAAAAGCAATAAATGCAAAACTGAGACAGACGTTGGGAAAGATTATGTGCTGAAGAATACACTAGTTTTGATTTTGAACTGTCATTTTACGCATCATGCACACACCCTCATCATGGAAAACATGAAATGCATATCAGCTTTTAAGTTAAAGGCAATCCATCTGGCATCAAAGAAGGAAATGGAGCCACTGCACATAAGCTTGGCATCAGTGAACCGATGGTGCGACGTTTCAGGCAGTAGCGGGAAGAACTTGGTCAATGTAAAAAGATGACAAAAGCTTTCAGAGGAAATAAATCCAGATGGCCTGTGTTGATGCAGTTTTATTTTTTAAACTTGCAGCTGTGTTCATCCCGTGTTGATGCCGATTTTCAGGCACAGTTTGTAAAAAAACAAAACAAAAACCTTGTCTTAAATTAAAACTCAAACCTCCATCAACACACGGCTTATATTCAATTGCTGCTTATATATGTACAAAATGAATTTTCTTTTAAGATTTAGCTGGTGCTGTGTATATTCAGGTGCACTCAATAGTCTGAGTTAAGGACAAAGCGATCAATTACCGTAAATTTCAGAGTGCAACCACAAGTTCATTCCTAGTGCAAACCAGATTTTAACTGGTTGAAATCAGGATCAGTTGATTAGATAATTCTGTTTAAAGATGTCACAGTCTTTATATGAAACATACACAAAATATGTGTATTTGTGTAAATTTGGACACATGATGTAGTAATTGAATGTATAGTTTATTACAGTTGTATTGCACAATGGGAAAAACACTGGTGCAGTAAAAGTATTTACTTATTAATTGATTTCATGCGTTTACCTTTTGTACAGGATAAGAACCAGGTGCACCTAAGTCAGGTTAGCTTTGGAGTCCAGCTGTGTTTGATTATACTGATTGGACTTGATTAGGAAGGCCACACACCTGTGTATAAGACTGTACAGCTCACAGTGCATGTCAGAGCAAATGAGAATCATGAAGTCAAAGGAACTGCTTGAAGAGCTCAGAGAGAGAATTGTGGCAAGGCATAGATTTGGCCAAGGTTACAGGAAAATTTCTGCTGCATTTTAGGTTCCTTGGCCTCCAAAATCCATAAATGGAAGACGTTTGGGATGACCAGAACCCTGTCTAGAGCTGGCTGTCCAGCCAAACTGAGCAATCGTCAGAGAAGAGCTTTGGTGTGAGAGATAAAGAAGAACCCAAAGATCACTGTAGCTGAGCTCCAGAGATGCAGTTGTGAGATGGGAGAAAGTTTCTAGAAAGTCAGCCATCACTGCAGCCCTCCACCAGTCTGGGCTGTATGGCAGAGTGGCCCACCGGAAGCCTCTCCTCAGTGCAAGACACATGAAAGCCCACATGGAGTTTACTAAAAAAAACACCTGAAGGACTCCAAGATGGTGAGCAATAAGATTCTCTGGTCTGAAGAGACCAAGATTGAACTTTATGGTTAATTCTAAGCGGGATATGTAGAGAAAACCAGGCACTGCTCATCACCTGTCCAATACAGTCCCAACAGTGTAGTATGGCGTTGGCAGCATCATGCTGTGGGGGTGTTTTTCAGCTGCAGAGGCAGGATGACTGGTCGAAGGAAAGAGGAATGCAGCCAAGTACAGGGATGTCCTGGATGAAAACCTTCTCCAGAGTGCTCAGGACCTCAGTCTGGGTCAAAGGTTCACCTTCCAACAAAACAATGATTTCTGTAGATGTTAACATGTACATAGGTGTACTGTGTAAACCTCTGACCTCTCCTTTCTCCTGTGAACATTTAAACAGCAGTGACTTGTGTGACCGCCAGAGGGAGGCAGAGACTAAGAGCATATTTACACTGGAAGAGTTCTACAGCTGTTTGACCTTTATCCACTTTATATTTACCTTGTGTTTTGCTGCTGTTATCGGCATAACGTTCGCTATGTTTGTGGAAGAACATTCTTGTAGATTTTTGCAGTTTTAATTATTTTTGAGTTGTTTTTACCAGTGGTTTGTGGTCAGAGATGGAACGTAACAAAGTTAAAAGTGAACTACTGTACTTAAGTAAAAACGCTTATACATTTGAGAGCAGTATCTGTACTTTATACTCCACTACATTTTTGAACAGGAATGAAAAATAAAAGTGTTTTTTTTATTGTGTGAGACCTGCTGAAAAGGCTGAGGGTTTATTTTTAACACGTTCATAATTTGAGCAAAAGAGAAATATATGAATACAAACAGGTAAAAAAAGATCGATTCAGTTGTTTCTGTTGAACAAAGCTCAACCCAAATATTTATCAAAATCACCACATTTGAAGCTTCATAAGACTCGGAGTGAAAGCAGATTCTTTAAAACTTTTACTTAAGTAGATTTTTCCATGTGATACTTGAGTATTTTTTGCTTTGGTGTCTGTACTTTTTCTTAAGTAACAGAAGTGAGTGATTCTTCCACCTCTGATTATTAAACTGTAATGAGCTCCTGCTGTGTCCATGTAATGTCCCTGTGCATCAGTGGATTTGGTCTAAGGCTGATTAAGCCGGGAGGGAGGAGAGGAGGGGATGGGGGAGGGAGTAGGGGATGGACTGGAACAGCCCAGGGTGAGTCTATGGTAGTACTATAGAAGCAGTGACGTAACACTGTACCACGCGCCACGGCGTCCACAAAAGAACACGCGGCTCAGGCGCGTCACCGGCCGTGCCAAGAGAGGCGCGCGCAGGGTATGTGGTCAGTGCGCGCTCATTTCCTTATGGTCATATCATTTAAGCCTATATCTAAGTGTGTGCGTAGTTAACTGTTACACAAACTGGGTTTATAAATGGAGAGTCCCTGCCTCAAGTGGAGGAGTTCAAGCATCACGGGGTCTTATTCATGAGTGAGGGAAGGATGGAGTGAGCAGTTGGATCAGTGCAGCGTCTGCAGTGATGCTGCTGATGTGGTCTGTTGTGTTAAAGAAGGAGCTGAGCCGAAAGGCAAAGCTCTTGGTCAATATGTTCCTACCCTCATCTATTGTCATGAGCTCTGGGTAATGACCGAAAGGACATGAGTTTCCTCCGCAGGGTGGCCGGGCGCTCCCGTAGAGATAGGGTGAAGAGCTCTGTCACACGGGAGGAGCTTGGAGTAGAGCCGCTGCTCCTATACCTCAAGAGAAACAGCTGAGGTGGCTCGGGCATCTGCTCATGTTTCCTCCTGGACACCTCCCTAGGGAGGTGTTCCGCGCATGTCCCACCGGGAGGAGGCCCTGGGACACACTGGAGGGACTACGTCTCTCAGCTGGCCTGGAATGACTTGGGGTCCCACTGGAGGAGTTGAAGGAAGTGTCTGAGGTGAGGGAAGTCTGGGAGTCCCTGCTTAGACTGCTGCCCCCACGACCCAGCTTTGGATAAGCCCTGGAATTTCCCCACTGTGGGACTAATAAAGGCATATCGTATCTTATAAGCAAAAGAAAATGGATGGATTTACAAATACTTCAGAGGCAGGAGTGCTCGTCAGTATAGGGATCATAGACTGGATAGTTCCAAACAGGAAGTAATCATGGGCGTGCTTCGGACTCCATCAATGCCTTTCTCTGTAAAAACTGTGTCCTCTCTGTAACTGCTGCTGTCAGACTCGTCATTTTGTTCTTAAATGTTTGTATAAATCCGCTCTACATGATCCTGGAGTATTTATTTCACTATTGAGTCTGTAAATCAAAATATGAACATTAATAACAGACAAATCAGGCGCCTTCTTTCCAGAGGTTGCTTCTGTTAGCGTTAGCAACAGGTTTGATTGACAGTGTTGCTAAGTGCCTGCTCCCTGCTAAACCAGTGGTGCAGGTGGGAAGGGACTCTTCAGCAGCCTTCCTCCAGATTGGCTCTTTGGTTGCTATGATACTCACGGTCGGAATTCCAAATATGTAACTTGACTCCAAATTAGCCCCTATAACTGCTAACCTCCATGAGCTTCAGTTGGCTGAATGCTGTGGATGATATCACACTCACTTAGTCCACTTCTTTATACAGTCTGTGGACAGGACTGTGATGATATGGTCAGTGTGTGGTCATGTTCTTATGGTTGTATCATTATGAGGCTGTGTTTAAGAGTAAGAATGGGCTGAGTTACACGGATGCACAATTAGTCAAACATCTACAACATGTGACTCTCAGTTATGAGCTGTGGTCAGAGTGTGTCTCAGTGTTACGCTCATGTTCTTGTCTTTATATTGACACTATTGACAGTTTGCAGCTGATGTCATCACTGCTCTGTCTGAAGCTCTCTTAGACTTTAATCTCATCTTTATTTTAACACAATCTAATAATAAAAGAACTGACTACAATTACAACAGGTGAGCTGATTTGAGCTGTTAAACAAGTCCCTCTCAAATAACATTACATTAATTCAATTCATTTTATTTTTGTAACGCCCAAAATCACAACAACAGTTGTCTCGAAGGGCGTTCATTACAAAGTAGCTAGCATTAGCCAACAGCTTTTCAGTTAGTCACTCATTCAGCCATAGACATACATGTAGAACTTTCCTAGGGTGATATCTAAATAATTGTCCCCTGTTCATGGTTTGTGTTTCCTGTGTAAACTGAAACTCAGACTCATGTTCTTACAGTGAGTCACGTCTCATGTTCTGTGTTGACGACTGGTCACAGCAACATGTATAACCATTACCAAAAATGGTTAAAATCTCTGGTTTTAATCTTAAAAGTTACACAATGTGGCTTTAACATGCTCATGATGTGGAAGTGGCCCGTGAACAGCTTTCAGACTCACCTGCTGGTTGGTTAGTGAACATAACTACAAGTTTCATATATGTTAAATGTGTTCTTTTAGTCTGTGGTGGCTAAAAAATACTGTACAGATCAGTGCTGGAAGAAGTGCTCCATTTACTTATGTAAAGTATAGCTACCGGAGCAGGAAAATACTCAAGTAAAAGTATCACAAAAAAATCTACTTAAGTAAAAGTATTAAAAATATATTTAAAGAGTAAACAGTAAAAATATTTCTCACAGATTCCGAGTCTTATTAAGCTTCAAATGTGGTGATTTTGATAAAGATTTGAGCTGAATGTTGTTCAACAGAAACAATTGAATCAATACTTGTTTTCTATCTGTTTTTATTTCTATATTTTTGTTTGTTTAAATTATGAACGTATTAAAAATAAACCCTCAGCCTTTTCAGCAGGTCTCACACAATAATAAAAATACTTTTCAGTCCAGCTCATAAATGTAGTGGAGTAGAAAGTACTCAAGTAAAAGTAAAGAGTATACACTGTAAGTTAGTAAGTAATTCACTACTTTTACTTTATGTTCCACCACTTGTCCAGATACAAGACGCAGATTATGTCATAACACTGAAGTAATAGAGGCCCATTCAGATACACATTTAATTATATTTAATACAGACAGTGCAAACCAAAGGCACATTTTTTTCACTTAAGTACAAAGGTAAGACATCCGGCATCACTATTTACAACATAAATATAAAACTAACATTAATGAATCTGTCTTTTATGAATCCAGACTCTGGTTATGGAGCAGAGGTAAACACTCATGTGCTTGCTTGTGGCTGTGGCAGAATGTAAACGTGTATTGTTGTGTTTGAGGCGGCACACTGGCGCTGTTCATTTGTAAGAGTGTGGTCACGTCTGACATTGGGAGAGGAAGCTCTGGGGATGTGCAGATGCTTCCCAGTTCACGTCCACAATGGGCCTTTTTATGTGCCACAAATGTGCTATTTCAAAAATGTTAATTACATTACAATATAAAACTGTGTAGAAACCCACAGGCGCTGGGCCAGTTCTGTCTGTGCCCACATAAACTTTGAATGGGAAGAATAACACAAGCTCTCTGCAGTTTGGCACATGTCCAGAATTCAAAGAAGAAATAAAATTCACATTCACGATCGGCTCTGGAACCAGTAAAAAAAACATGCAGCCGATCAGTAAAAAGTCCAAGTGTTTGAATGGCACCAGACACTAGAATAGACTGCATTCAAATAATAGACTGTATATATTAATGGACATAGCTAACCTGCTAGCCACCACGTTCCAAACAGGAAGTGATCATGGGCTCACTTCCGGCTCCAATTCACTTTACATTGAAAAACTGTGTCCCTTCTCTCTGTAACTGCTGCTGTCAGACTCGTCATTTTGCTCTTAAATGTTCGTATTAACCCGCTCCACATGATCCTGGGTTTTTTATTTCACTATTGTGTCTGTAAATCAAGATATGAACATTAATAACAGACAAATCAGTCGTCTTCTTTCCCGAGGTCACTCCTGCTAGCATTAGCAACAGGTTTGATTGACAGTGTTGCTAAGTGTCTGCTCCTAGCTAAACCAGCGGTGCGGGCGGGAAGGGGCACAGCCTCGCTCCTGATTGGCTCTTTGGTTGCTATGATGCAGTCAGAATTCCAAATAAGGAACTCAATTCCAAATTCACCGCTATAACTGCTAGCCTCCATGAGCTTCATTTGACTGGAGCTGAACGCTGTCGGTGACGTCACACTCACGTAGTCCACTTTTTTACACAGTCTATAGTTCAAATATTCTAGCATTTAAACTCATAATTTCAGATGGAAAACAGGGGCCAGCAGAACTGTACCAGCTTAAGAAATACTAAAACAGGAAACGCACAAATGCTGAACCTTATCATTTTTTTTGCTAGCGAGAGAAATTTTAAAATAATCCTGTGCCCTGAAGTCTTTCCTCAGGACAAGAATCGTGTTTTTATGATAACACTATTGTACAGTTTGCATTCATACTGACAGGTAAGACGTTGAACTTATAGACAGTGTTTGTTTCATTTGAATAGGCCCAGTAATTACAGAGATATTAACAACAAACCAGGTCAACACATCTGCATCTGACAGTTAAATGTCCTATATCACACAAACTGACTCTTATGAGCTTTAAGTGATGCTCTAAGGCTGTTACCTCCTCAAAAACATACATAAAGAAACAACATTAGAACAGAGATCAGAAAATGGTGTAATATGGACCTTTAAAGAGGCAGATTCTACCACAAAATCCTGACCTGTCTGGCTCAGTGTTGAGAAGAGACGCTACAGGCAAAACCATTTTTTAAATATTTTTTTGTTTCTTTGTTCAGTTTAGTCTCTTAGCAACACATAATTATCCAATCTGTAACTAAATATTTTAAATATTTTATTTAATTGACCTGCCTCCATAGAGTTATATGGGACAATGTAACTTCAAAGGCTGTTTTCACAAGGATCAGCCCTTAAAGTAGCTCCTACACACACCAGACTGTACAATCTCGGACTGAACAAGATTTTGACCAAGCTACAGGAGGATTTTTATATCTCAGATTCCGTGTGGTGTGATGTTTGCTTCGAGGCAATCTTTTTACTCTCACACACCTGGGATACTGTCCTGAAGAAGTCGGACCGCAGATGGCGCTGTCATCCTGCCTTCACTGGTAGGAAGAAAGCACCAAAATCTGTTTAAATCTGAATCTGATTTATTAAAGTTTTAACTCCAAGAAATAAGCCAAAATTTGAATTTTTAGGCAAATTTTCAGTTGGCTCTAGTTTACTCAAAAATGAAATAATAACAAATCCTCTGTGTGTTTTTAATATCTAATATGTCACCAAATGAGGCAAGAAATTCAAACCTGGCTCTTTTCATGCTTCTGTTTTCCAAGTCCCAAATATGGTGAATTTTGGTCATTTTTCCACATAAAAACGGCTTGTTTTTATATGAAAATTTTACATGTAATGCATTTAGTTTTTACGTTTATATGAGTGAACTACAGCAGAAGTTTCAATTTGATATCTCTAAGTTTAAGATTTTTTTCCTATTTGCCTGCAGCATCTCTCCTGTTGACTGGAGGTAAACAAGGATCAACACAAAGGGGCATCTGAATGTTTGCTCTGAATCACTGTGTGCAGACACTGTGTAACAGAGCCTGGTCTCCGTGACGACGGGACGAGCCGGGTCTCAGGAGGTGCTGCTCCTCTTCCGGGTCCTCGGCCTCCTCTTCAAGATGTCCTCCTCCTGGTCACTTTCACAGTCTCTCTAAAGGAGCACACAGGTCAGCACACAGGTCAGTTATAACCTCTCTGTATAACACAGAGGTCAGTTATAACATCTCTGTGTAAGTATAATACAGCATAATATATACAGTGTAGCGGACCAGACTTTTCACATTTCTAGTTTTAAGCGAAAACAGTGCCCTTGATTTAGTACTGGTGCAAATACGTTTTTAATTAATTTATATTAGCAGAAACGTATTCATTCTTAAAACTGTTGTAAATGAAAAATTTTATTCTGTAGTGGACAAAAGGTCTTTTTTGATCCAATTCAATTCTGGTCAGATCACTGCTGGACACTGCCTTATATCTGTCTGAAGGGAGGGGCTAACTACACTGAAGCTAACACACCTGTTTGTTTACAGTTTCTCTTTGTTGGCTAGGTCTAAGTGTGAACTGTGCCCAAGTTATATTTTACGTAATAGCTCAAGCCCCTAATGAGTGCTCTCATACCTATTAGCATACTGGCTATTAGCATTCTGGCTAGCACTATTATTTACCTCGTTTAGGTTTAGTTCTGAGGATGTTGTTCTAAATAGGAGACAGATGATGGATAGTCTTTAAAAATTGTCTTTTGCGATATTAGTATGTGTGCAATGTTAGCATGTTAGCATATGTACCGCAGTTATGGGCTATGGCATCAGTCTGCCTCCGACCTGCCTGCATGAATGTGTTATAAACGTCATTATAAACACATTCATCCTGCAGAAGCCACTGTCCAGAGATAGTTCCACAGTCCTCCATAAATGACAGTTGAGGTTAGATTTTGTTTTGGGATGAGACATTATAACGAGGTTGTAGTTTTATTGGGAGACTCGGTTCACGTTGACTGTTCAAAAGAACGTTTCAATGATAAAACTGGAGCGTCTGAGTTCTTACCCCGTCCTCCATTATCTTCGGCCCCTTCTTCATGATGCGAGTTAAATGGTTACACAGCGCTACAATTCTGAAGGAGAGCTGCAGAAGACCAGAGTAATGACATTTAGACACATTTTACGGCATGTTGGTACTCTGCAGCTGATGTCATTAACGTTCCCTGGGGGTGTGACGCTAACTAGAAGCATTGCCCTGTCTGAAGCCCTGTTAGACTTTACTCTGAGCTTTATTTTAACACAATTTGACCATAAAGACTTGACTTAGTTGGAACTACAACAGGTGACTGATTTGTGCTGTTAAACAAGTCCCTCTCAAATAACATTTTAGTCACAGGCTAGCTAGCATTAGCCAGCAGTATTTTTTTCTTACCTTCCATCTACGTCTGGCATATTGTCTCTTGAAGTTCTCCAGGTTGACCACAGACAGTCTCTTGACCATGGCCTGTCGAGGGTTCAGAGGCTGTGGGGACAGAGGGGGGTCAAATTCAAATCTATTGTGTTTATATTATAGCACATTTATAAACAAATCAGTTTCCAAAATAGTCCAAAGAGGTTCATCTGGTATTCTGATCATTTATTTTAATAGATTCTTTTTTCAGACTAAGGACGACAGCGCCATCTGCAGTCCAACTTTTTCAGGACAGTATCACAGGTGTGTGAGAGTAAAGGCCCCCTCGTCCCTGTTTATAGTACAACGACGATGTTTGTTGTGGGCTTCTTATCCTCACCCACCTGGGATACACCACCAGTAGCAAGAGAGCGCCAAAACTTGTTTAGATCAGCTGACTGCACATGTCACAGCAACATCACGCGAACACTATGAGACGCTGGTGAGCAGTCCAAACTGTCAGGTATGAAAACAAACTAAACCTTGGTCTGGAAAAAGAATCTATTAAAACAGATTCCAAAATGCTGCACAGAAAAACAACAAAAGACATTCATGGGTTTTTCTCCATTCAGAAGATATTATATTTAGTTTTAAATAGTTAATCGCTATGACAACAGCCCTAACTTTTCATTATGAACGATGTGTAACTGTTTGTATTGATGTGTTTTATCTCTTATAAGCTGCACATATACATTTTACATGGTTTTATTAGAGCCTTATACATTTATATGGAGGTTAGCACATTTGAAGCCCCCTGAAGGTTTTTGGTGACCGTCCTTCACATTCTATTGTATAAAGTATCTTATTCTGTATTTTTTTTACCAACTGAAAATAAATAAAACTAAACTATTTATTTTAGACTCAGAGATAAATGCGTAGTTTGATACTAGTCCTAAAAGAGTTAAATATTCAAAATATTGAAAATAAAACAATAGAATAGCAATGAAATATTAAAATAAATTAAATCAAAACTTTGCAGCTACAACTGAGACACTGGAGGCGAGGTGGGTTGAGTGTCTTGCCCACAGACAGAACAACAGCATTCATCTTTGAGAGCTGGAACCGCACCGCCAAACTGTGGCTCAGTGGATCTGACCGCTCTACCAATGATGTTTTTAGGTTTGAACCACGAACCTTCTGATCAGAGGATGAGTACTCTACCAACTGAGCCGCAGAAGCTGCAGTGGGTTTCATTAAAATGTAGACGATGCAGATTTAGTGCAGATTATGTTTATTCTTGTGAAACACATTAAACACAGTGAAAAAATAATAAATTAAGACTCTTCAAATATTTTTTTTCAATATATCAATAAATAAATCAATGAAAGTGCAAGTTTTAAGTTTCAAGTGTTTGGATGAAACCAAAAGCACAAAAACACACAGTGACAGAGGAATTATGATCACACTACTCTCTGATCTCTGTAACTTGTAGTGTAATACGGGCCCTTTAATGTGTTATTTTAATCCTTGTTGGGTTTGGTCTGCTGATCTTCTCCAGACAACATTGTTGACAGAAGGACCTTCGAGTCAGACCTCAGTGTTTCCATTCTCCTCTGTCTCAGCTTGTAGCTCATTTCGATCGTGTTCAAAATCACATCCATGTCCTTCACATTCTCCTGTATGGCCCTCCTCATCTCCTCCACTCCGACAAACACATGGCGTGCCTCTGAAACCTGCCCCCTACTGGCCACACATTCCTCTCCATTACTACAGGCGCGGAGCAGAGCTTGGAGGTCCCTGTGTAGCAGGTCATGAACTCCTTCGACCTCTGCCAACTCAGACCCGATCATGCTCAGCTCCTTCGCCAGATGTGAGAGTCGCTCCAGGTTGGCGTAGGCGCGGTCAGGGCTGGACGGAGGGTGGGGGGGCATGGAGTCCTCTTTGGGTTGGGCGATCATCCCAGGTGTGGTGTGGTGGACCATGTGAGACTTCAGATAAAAGGATGAGGGACAGGGAGTCAGAAGAAGCTCTCAAACAAACATGGACCAACTCTTCCAAGTTAGTGAGTGATAGATACAAACCCCACTCCAAACACACTCATGCTGTAGAGATAGAAGTCTTCGGTCAGTCAAGTGCCAAGTTATTAGGTTTACAAAGAGGTCAACCAAAATCATGGTGAAATCCGTCCTATCGTGCTTATGTCTATAGTCCTCATCTCTGACCCTGTGGATCATTATGTTTAAATTTACTCATTTTAAATCACAATATTCATCTAAATTTCTTAATAAACTTAATTAAAAAAACAAGTCAGTTGACTTCTGCGTTAGAAAACTGCTGTGTCCAGTGGGAGCTAACGTTGCCATAAACGTCACCACAACAAAGCTGTCGGTGCCCCCTATGGGTAGCTGCATATCACACTAGAGCAGAACATTTTTTTTCATTTGTACCAAAATGACTACACGACACTGCTGAATCCTACAAGTATCAGCGATTAAGAGATGGTAGTGTGTACGTCACAGTGGATGTGTACGTCACAGTGGGCGTGTACGTCACAGTGGGCGTGTACGTCACAGTGGGCGTGTACTGATGGAGGTGAAAACGGTGATAGATCAACAAAATGGTGTCTTGAAAATAAGCAATTAAAGATAACTCAAACATGAATCACTCCAAATACAACTTCAGAGGCTTAATGAGAAGAAACAAGTTTCAAAGCTCTGAAAAGTCCAGTTTGCAGAAGAGTCTGCTCATTGACATGTAGCCTACTGTCCCTATACTCATTAAATTGATAAAGTCATTTATTTTAACATAAAACAGGCTCTGCCAGTTTACAATTTGAGGGACAAAGTTATGAAATAATCCTGACCATTACTACAGGAAGAGCACTGTATACATGTCTATGTCATGTCATGTCATGTCTGTTTTGCCTGAAATAATCCACAGAATTGCAAAAGGCTTTACAATCTCCATGGAGACAAACAGTGAGTCTTCCAAGTTCCAAGTCAAGGTAAGAACACTGCCTGCAAATGAATACATTACATGTTTAACGCCATACTGTGGAACATTCCAGGCAAATCTCATCAAGAGAGACTGCTAGATCATTGCAGCTCTATGCTCAAATTTAAGCACACCAGTCTTCTATTGGCCAGTCCGTGACACGCGCTGAATGATTGACAGGCAAATGTAATCAATCACAAACAAGTGTGCACTCAGAAGAGAAACAGAGAGCTCAGTGAACCTCTTCAAGGCCACATAAATCTGATAAATAAACTGATCTCAAATCCAAACGATGACCTCACCTCAAAGGGAATCATGATATTAATTCCCTTCCCTCCCCTAACATGAACCAAACATATTTGTCCTTCAGTGTGATGTGAAATCTGAGTCAGCTGTGAGGATCTCCCTGTGGAGAAGGGCGTGGTGCTGCTCAGACGAGCCAGAGCAAGTCTCCAGCTGAAGGGTGTGAGAGCAGAGCCCAAACGTCTCTTTGGGTTTAAAGACACAATGCTCTTTCACTTTGGTCTATAGGGGAATTATTGAGCTAAGACACACAAACAAGCACACTTTTATAGTCTGCGTTTCAAACTGGACAATATGTCAGGTCATATTATAAATATATAACTGAAATCCAGTTTTAAATTACTGAGTGCACAGTTTAGGGCTTTGTCTCGTCTGCCTCCACCAAAGAACAAAGGTATTTGTTCGGTAATGAATTACAAGGAAGCAGAGGATCAGTGTCATAGTGCAAAAACAAACTAAATATTGTGCCACTGATTAAAAAAAATAAATAATAAAATAATAATAATACAATAATAAATAAATGGATAAAAACACTATTCCTACAGGGGGCACTATTTAGGGTTCACACTATTTTTAGTAGTGTCTGAATGTCCAAGGAGTGAAAAAGTAGTGCACTCAAAATTTCCCCACACCTTATGCACCTTGAAAAATAGTGGGCATCAGTGGTCACCAAACCAGTCAATACAAACAACAATGCATTGGGAGAGTTGGAAAAACAGCAGTGGATAGAGACAGGTCTTTAACTGGACACAACACGACTGAATGAAGCAGATAGAAGCTCTGATTATTATTAGTTCATAAAGACTTGTGCCAGTCCAGTCTGATCAGTATTTATGACACAAATCAACTTTTATCAGAGCTTAAACTTTAGATGTTTTTTTCACCCAGACCCAGAGTCACATGACCTGAGTCACATGACCTCAGTGTAGCCTATTTAACAGTTAAGAATCAGCTTTATCCAAAATACTGCCTATCTGCACAGCCAGTCAAAAGTTTGGACACACCCTCTCATTCAATGCTGTTTTCCTTTATTTTTACAACTTTCTACCATACACTATATACAAATGGACATAGATAGCCGCTGCATTCCATATAGAAAAAACTCTGTCCTCTCTTTGTAACTGCTGCTGTCAGACTCATAATTTTAGCTTTAAAATGTTCATATTAACCCTCTCTACATGATCCTGGGGGTTTTATTTCACTATTGTGTCTGTAAATCAAGATATGAATATTAGTAACAAACAAATTAGCTGCCTTCCCCACTAGCGTTAGCAACAGGTTTGCCCACTCCCTGTTAAACCTATGGTGGGGGAGTGAAGAGGTATTACCTTCAACAGCCTCGCTCCGGATTGAGTCTTTGGTTGCTATGATACTCACAATCGGAATTCCAAACACGGAATAACATTTTTAAAAATATATATTTTCTGTTAATAGCCAACCTTTGCTTTGTGGAAAAATATTTCACAGAGTTATTTAACTTTTTTTTTACTACATAATTCCCTATATCTTGTTTCACACATCCGATGTCTTCTGTGTGTAAATAAAATGTCAAAAGTGGTATAAATAAAAAATAATAATAAAAAAACACTGAATGAGGGGGTGGGTGCAAACTTTTGACTGGTCGTTTGAGTAAATAAAATATTGAAATAGTAAAAAAAAAACCTATGGACATTATTCATGGGAGGCAATGTCAAATTTAGACGTTTGAGAAGATTTTTGAGCTTTTCTTTTAAAGCTCAAATGAAAAACTGGTTATGGTCAAAGCAAACATGCATCATCTATAGTGTGACTTTAACTTATCTATAGAGACAAATTTGCTTGGGCAAAACATAAAGAGGGTGGGTATAAACTGTAATTGTCTCGAATGGGCCAAACTGACTAAAATAATGGGATTCTGCAATGAATGGAATGTGCAATATTTTGTATGGTACAATTATGGGAACTGTGCAATGAGTGTAATGTGCAGTGAGTGCAATGAATGTGCAATGAGTGGAATGTGCAATTATGGGAACTGTGCAACAGATGGAAATTAGCCTTTGGTTATTATCCGGTGTGTTTACATTCATGTTGTATCATGTCTGTTCATTTGCATGCTTTGTCCCAATCAAATAAATAAAATAAATACAAGTTTTTGCACCAATTTTGGTGGAATCTGTTAGTGCTGTAAATGCTGGTCAGACATGGAGCACTGGTCAAATGTGGAACACATGGAGTTGAGCAGGTCAGAGGCTGGTTTACCTTTATCCAGGGGTGATTCAGCGTTTCTTCTATTGTCATTCGTTTTCTAAAAGAGATACAGAGAAATAATTTAAAATTGTACTCAGAGATGTAATGACAGTGATATTAATGACTTCTTTTGGTTGGAGTCTTTTCTTTTTATATGTTTCTGAAGCCTACAGTCCCTGTAGGCTGCTCCTTTGGGCAAATTAAAATGAACTTTGATTCTAAAATGATTTCTCTCCATAGCCTGAATGTATAAATATACATAGCTAACCTGCTAGCCACTGCGTGCCAAACAGGAAATGATCACACTTCTGACTTCATCGACTCTGGCTCCAATTCACTTTACACTGAAAAACTGTGTCCCCTCTCTCTGTAACTGCTGCTGTCAGACTCGTCATTTTGATCTTAAAATGTTCATATTAACCCGCTCTACATGATCCTGGGGTTTTTATTTCACTATTGTGTCACTCCCTCCCTCTAACATTAGCAACAGGTTTGTTGTCAAGTGCCTGCTCCCTGCTAAACCAGTGGTGCGGGTGGGAAGGAGCATTACTTTCAACAGCCTTGCTCCGAATTCGCTCTTTGGTTGCTATGATACTCATGGTCAGACTTCCAAATATGGAACTTGGCTCCAAATTGGCCACTATAACTGCTCTAGACTCGATGAGCTTCATTTGACTGGAGCCAAACGTTGTGGATGACGTCACACTCATTTAGTCCACTTCTTTACACAGTCTATGTTTATCACTTAATCCGTCATAATGATTCTTTCTTGTGATAGTGAGGGTAAGCGTGAGCATTTTCTCCTGGGCCTCTGCCTGTGTGTAAGTGTTGTACCTTTTGTCCTTCTCCAGCAGCTGTCTGATGAAGCTCTTGGCCAGTTCGCTCGTGTGGCTGAACACTTCTTCGTCAAAATCATAATTAACGGCAGAAATGTTTCCGAGCGTTTCCTGTTTGGTTTCTCCAAGGAAAGGCGACGCTCCGCTCAAACTGCAACATGGGAATTTACAAGATCCAACATTAAAATGGGACTGGGGGATATGATTGTACCACAGTATGAATCTGATCATTGTTTCATTATTATTTTGTGCTTTGGGGCAGTGACGGCCGTTTGCAAATGTGCTTTAGAAATAACACTGACCTAATCCCACTATGTATATGCTCAAAAACATGTCCCTTTTACTTCTCCCCACCCACTCCTCCTCCTCCTTCTCCTGGTGCTGTCATCTTTCAAGGTTCCCACACTGTGCTTGAAATCATTTTCCAGGACTTTTCCAGACCCTTTTGTAGTTATATAATAATGGCATTTAGAAGCATATATAGTTGTTATATTAAAGATGAGGTCTAACCTAAGTCTGTACCTGAAGTAAACAATTATTACAAATGACTACACCAAGGCAAACACTCTATATTCTGTTATGTAGATGATTCAAACATATTTTCAGGTGGAATTTAGATTAGATTAGAACATGTGAACCCAAACATATGGATTTAGACTGAATGAGTGAGTGTTCATGACTCATTCTCCACATGTGAATGGAACTTTGTGAGTCCAGTGTTGAATTTTAATACAGGAGAACACATATGTTATACTAAGGTCCATCTGAGGAAGTGACACAAACAGGGGGAAGTAAAATTCTCTATTAATTTGATCCAATAAACAGTAAAGCAAAAGGTGGAGACATTCAATTATTTTCCAGGTTTTCCAGGATGTGTGAGAACCCTGTGTTTTGACTGACAGGCAGAGTTAACCAATCACAGTGAAGCATGTAGCATGGGAAGACCAATAGGACGTACACTGTCTGGCCAAAAAAAAAAAAAAGGTCACACACTCTAATATTTGCCTTTAGCTTTGATTATGGCCCACATTCGCTGTGGCATTGTTTCAATTTTGCTTCTGCAATGTCACAAGATTTATGCCCATCCAAGTGTTGCATAAATTTTTGACCAAGATGTTCCATTGATGATGGTCGAGTCTGACCGCTGCACAAAGCCTTCTCCAGCACATCCCAAAGATTCTCAATGGGGTTAAGGTCTGGACTCTGTGGTGGACAATCCATGTGTGAAAATGATGTCTCATGCTCCTGAACCACTCTGTCACAATTTGAGCCTGATGAATCCTGGCATTGTCATCTTGGAATATGTCCGTGCCATCAGGGAAGAACAAATCCATTGAAGGAATAACCTGGTCATTCGGTATATTCAGGTGTCAGCTGACCTCATTCTTTGAGCACAGACTTTTGCTGAACCTAGACCTGACCAACTGCAGCAACCCCAGATTATAGCACTGCCCCCACAGGCTTGTAGAGTAGGCACTAGGCATGATGGGCACATCATTCATCTCCCTCTCTTCTTACCCTGATGCACCCATCACTCTGGAACAGGGTAAATCTGGACTCATCAGACCACATGACCTTCTTCCATTGCTTCAGAGTCCAATCTTTATGCTCCCTAGCAAATTGAAGCCTTTTTCCGGTTAGGCTCACTAATTAGTGGTTTTCTTAAGGCTACACAGCTGTTCAGTCCCAATCCCTTGAGTTCCCTTTGCATTGTGGGTGTGGAAATGCTCTTACTTTCACTGTTAAACATAGCCCTGAGTTCTACTGTTTCTTCGATTTGATTTCACCAAAGATTTAAGTGATGGCCGATTTTTTTTTAACAGCCACATTTCTTCCTTGAAGATGATGGGTCCCCACTATCCTTCCAGCTTTTAATAATGCATTGGACAGTTCTTAAATTTTAGTAGTTTCTGCAATCTCCTCAGATGTTTTCTCTGCTTTATGTATGCCAATGATTTGACCCTTCTCAAACAGACTTTCTCGAACACCTTTTCCAAGCACAGAATGTGTCTTTCGACATAGTTGTTTAAGAAATTAGAAGCAACTCATTGCACCAGCTGGGGTTAAATAAGTTGTTGCTAGCTGAAAGATAATTGCCCATGCAGTAATTATCCAATAGGAGGCTCGTATCTATTTGCTTAATTAAATCCAGGAGGCAACTTCTTTTTGGCCAGACAATGTATAAGAGAGTAAAAAATGTTTTCCTTAGTCACATTTAAAGGTGCACAGTGTAATTTTTCTGGTGGAAGGATTATGTCTACTCGTCACCATGGAGATGTTATAGCTTTTCCAGGAATGTTCCGCAGTGTGGTATTAAACATCGTACTGTGAGTGGCGTCACCTGTCCAGTCCTGACCCGTAGCTCTGACCATAGCAGGTGTCCACGGAGATAACGTTTAATGCCACGCTGAGGAAAATTTCGAGACAATAACATCTCCATGGAGACAAGCTGGTGACATATCATCAACCAGAAAAGTTACATAGTGCACCTTAAAGACAGTAAATCATAACAGACTTCCATGTCTCCAGTTTGAGCCAGAGCTGTTTGCGTCAAAATCGGGTCTGCACATGCTCAGATGTGAATTACTACGGCAACACACACAGGGACAAACTACATGTAATAGTCTATGTGTTTGTATGATTCTTTAAGTGTTTATCTAAAGGTGAATGTGAGCCCAGCGTCGGTGTTAACAGTGCATTTAACTGGGAAAAGGCTCCAGCAAACAGATGAGAGCAGACAAACATGGAGGCTCTGATCTGAGTGTAAACCAAAACTAAACTAGGACTAAACCAGGACTAAACCAGGACTAAACCAGGACTAAACCAGGACTAAACTAGGACTAAACCAGGACTAAACCAGGACCAAAACCATTCTACATCAACACTAAGTGTGAATGCACCTATAGAGCAAACAGGTGAGAGACAAACATGGAGGCTCTGATCTGAGGTTAACATTTCATGTGTTTGTGATCACAGCCTGACGGGATGAACAGTTTTTTTTATCAAAATAAACCTCATCAAAGTTTATTTACACTTAAATGAAGGAGAACTAAGGTTTAACTGGCAGAACATTTAACTGTTTCTGGAGTCAAATAATAAAAATAAAGTCAAGCTAACAACTAGCATGACGGATGCAGACTGGGTTGACTCAAATTGGATAATGACACTCATGTTGTGTACGGTTCACTCACAGGATGTATGTGATGACTCCGATGCTCCTGTAAAAAAGACAACACCAGTTAATCCACCGTAATGTCATTATGTCTTGTCATTGTACAGCGACCAGCCCAAGTCACATGACTCACAGCCCAGGTCACATGACTCACCACATGTCTGCCTCCAGGCCCAACTGCTCATAGTTCACAATCTCCGGAGCTGAAAACAACAACACAGCAGTGGAATGAGTGAGGAAAATATGACCTTTATGACACAAAACTGACTCTTGTGAGCTTTAAGCCATGTTATGTTGTCAAAAACAGACCTGGAGTTGTGTTTTGTTTCATTCACACATGTTTGAGTAATACTTTATTATCAGTCTGTCTACGTCTCCAAAGCTCAAAATGCTCTGTTCCCCCTTGTGATGTCATGAAGTGGTAGTTTTCAAGTTAACAGCTCCTTTTACCTTTAGTTCAATTAAGATTGGCAATTCCAGGACTGAAATGATCCAAGTGATTCTAGTGAACGTGTGTGGAGTTTAAAAACACAGTGGAGCGCTTCCTGCATTACCACATGACATCACACGGTGGAACAAAGTATTTTCTGTTTGAGAAAAGAAGTCAGCCAAAATATGCAGGGTTTATGTGTTAAACATGTGTGAATGAAACAAAACACAACTCCATGTCTGTTTGTGATGAGGAAACATTACAACATAGACCAGAAAACAGTGTAATGTGGGCCCTTTAAAGCTGCCCTATGAAACTTTTCTGGTGGACGGTCAGTAACCTTTATACAGTCTGTGACGTCTATAATTATCTCTTCTTAATAACGTAAATAACACAAAACACACTTGTAAATGTTTTTAAACTGGCTATGATATCGCTCGCATTTATCTGCGTGGTTTTCCTTTCCCAAAGTCCCCGTGATTTTTCATATTCTGGGATATTCCGAAGTTAATCCCAGTATTCCCATTGAAATCAGTCACATTAAGCTCCTTTTGCCTCCATTCCAAAGTTTTGAATATTTTTTGTTTACACATATTAATAAGGGCCCAGTTCTCTCAGGTCAGAATCTTACCCACAAACTCAGGTGTGCCAAAGATGTTTTTAAACTCGGCCCCAGGCTCGATCCTGTGCGCCAGTCCAAAGTCGATGATTTTGATCCGAGGAAGAGGAATGTTCCGGTCCAACAGCATGATGTTTTCAGGCTGAAGAAAGAAAGAAAAACAAGAAAAAAAAACCAAGAATGGACAGTTTAATAAAAGAGGGAGGGGGGCCGAACATAAAACTCAAAAAACACAATATTGAACCCAAAATGTTGACATTTTAATGTTCTTAAAGTTTTAGTCATTGCAATTTCCATATTATTTATTTATTTATTAGAATATTGGTCCCAAAGTAAATTAATACCTCTAAGATTTTGTCCCCTCCAGACTGTGCAATAGCCTTATAATTTGGCTAAAGAATAGGACTATTTAACTTTTCCTCTTCCTTAAATGAGACCTATCCTGCAAACTGTTCTGTTCAGATCTTTATCCATGTTCTAGCCATTTCTTCTCATTGAGCCTCTGAAGTTGTATTTGGAGTGATTCATGTTTGAGACACCATTTTGTCGATCTACCCCCTTTTTTACCTCCACTGGTACATGTCCACTGTGACACGCCCACTGTGAGGTACACACTTCCTTCTCCAGTTTTATTTTCTTAATCAGTGATACTCATAGGATTCGGCAGCGTCGCGTAGTCATTTTGGTACAAATGAAAAAAAAAAAGATATGATTTACATGATAAATGTACATTTCCTTTGTCAAGAGCTAAGAAAGAAATTAGAAGTAGATGCATTTCCGTTGCTGGTTCAGCTGTGGAACATGGCCAAATCAGATTAAAAATGTGTCGTTCTTATGACATTTTCAAAAAAGTGTTGTTCACCTGTTTTATTGAGAAATATGGCTGTAAATGAAGCAGCAGTAGTTTTCTTTATCTTTTACTCTTTTCTTTGTTTCATGATAATGTTTTGTCTAAATCAAACATGTAGCATATAAACTACCATGTAACATGGAGCATGTACACTAGCATAAGGCTTCTGCCTTATGCTGCGTTCAGGCCGGGGAGTCAAAAACGCATTGGACGCCTCTAGTTGGATGCCTCCAACACTCGTCATGAACGCCGTGGACTCATGTCTGAGAAAAATGCTTGACTCGTGTCCAGGGCATCAGTTGCAGTTTGCGAGTGCGTTTTACATTGAGTTGCATTTAAATTATCATTAAGTAAAAACACAACATAGGATTAAAAACAGCTTTATGTTTGTTTCACTGTTTGCTCTGTGTTTATTTCTCACTGACTAAAAGAAAAGTCACACCTGCCTCACCACAAGAGCTGAGTTTGATCTTTTTCTCACTGATTCTGTGCAGTTTGAAGCCTAAAGTTTGTGATCAAGTACCGCCATGTTTTCCTCTGAGTAACTCTACCAGAATACAGTTACTCAAAATGTGTACCCATGTATCCTCAGTACATGTATTCAGTTACTTGCCATCACTGTGGACTTACCTTTAAATCAAAATGGGCGATGTTCTTGGAGTGCAGGTAGCGGACTCCCTCCAGGATCTGTTTGATGAACTGTGTGGCCTCCTCTTCACTCAGAGACTCTTTCTGCGCCAGGAAGTCAAAGAGCTCTCCTCCAGACACACTGCACACACCAATGCTAATGTTAGCTAAACATGCTCACACCAACGCTAATGTTAGCTAAACAGGCTCTGTGGAGACACATTACCTTAAGTTTATTCATAGACTCTGATCAAGGGCCCATATGACTCTATTCTCTGATCTGTTCTAATGTTGTTTCCTCATCACAAACAGAACTGGAGTTGTGTTTTGTTTCATTCACACATGTTTAACACACAAACCCTGCAGATTTAGGCTGAGTTCTTCTCTCAAACTGAAAATACTCTGTTCCACCTTGTGATGTCATCATGTGGTAATGCAGGTAATTTAAACTCCACACACCTTCACTAGAATCATTTGGATCATTTCAGTCTGGAATTGCCAATCTCTACTGAACTAAAGGTAAAAGGAGATGCTAACTTCAAAACTACCACTTCACTTTGGAGATGTAGACAGACTAATAATGAAGGGTTACTCAAACATGTGTGAATGAAACAAAACACAATTTCACATATGTTAGGTCTAACATGGCTTAAAGCTCTCAAGAGTTAATTCTGTGTAGCATTGAAGCTTTAATTGTAATTACCATCAGCCAAACCTAAACCATAACCCAGTGTTTCACAATCATAATGGAGATGATGGCGTCCCCTAGTCTAAACAAACTGAGCAGTAAATGGTATTAAAATATTATCTTAAACATATAGAGGTGACTTTATAAGTTATGTTTTATATAATCTGTATCTAATGTCTGAAAGGACACCTCGAGGTTTCTCTTTTTCCCACTGGGGTTTTTGTTGTTGTTGTTGTTGTTTTTGTTTTTCCTTGACAGTTCTTCATTTGCTTGTTTTCTTGTTGTTGACCAGTGTCTGTTTCATTGATTTTTGAACTTTCTGTAAGTTAAATCCATGATCGTGTCGATCAAGCTTTACAAAAATACACTGAAAATCCAACAGCTTTATGTCATTTTGAGCTCTCTGTTCTTAGATAAATAGCTGCCTCTTCCTGTTAAAGTCAAAGAGAGGCCATAGAAAAACAGATAGAATCAAAATGGCGCTGACTGCTCTGATGTCTATGTGATATTTGCACAGAGTGACTTTCGTTTTGCAAAATGACAATTTTATACATGACCAGTTAAACGTTTGGAGACTTTTTCATTTGTGTTTCTTCTTTATTTGCAGGATTATTCACACTGTAGATTTTCATTTAAGTGTCAAAACTATGAACGACACGTGGAATGGAGCAAACAAAAATAAACTCAAAATAACTCCAAACTTGTTTTAAATTTAAAAAAAAAAAATCCTTTACCCTTTGCTTAGAGACCCTGGTTTACACTTTTTTTTTTCAGGAGACTTCATCATGAAGCTCATTGAGAGAAGGACAAGGCTTTAAGCTCCACAAAGCAAAGGGAAGAGATTCTGAGGATTTAGATATATAAAAATATATAGTTGAGTTTACTTTTTCTTTACTGCATAACTTCATATCTTACTTCATATAGTTGATGTCTTCTGTGTGTATTTAAAATGTAGAAAGTTGAAATGTAGAAAGTTGTGAACATAAACAACATAGAATGAGAGGGTGCGTTCAAACTTTTGACTGGTCGTGTAGTTTTGAATGTTCATGTTATCACCACAGACTGTATACAGAAGTGGACTGAGCGTGACGTCACCCACAGCGTTTGGCTCCAGTCAAATGAAGCTCATCGAGGCTAGAGCAGTTATAGCGACCAATTTGGAGTCAAGTTGCATATTAAGAATTCCGGCCTCGAGTGACATAGCAACCAAAGAGCCAATCCAGAGCGAGGCTGTTGAAGGTAACGCCCCTTCCTTCCAGCACCAATGGTTTAGCAGGGAGCGGGTGCTTAGCAACGCTGTCAATCAAACCTGTTGCTAACGCTAATGGGAGCGGCTTCGCGGAAAGATGGCGCCTGATTTGTCTGTTATTAATGTTCATACCTTGATTTACAGACACAATAGTGAAATAAAACCCCCAGGATCATGTAAAGCAGGTTAATATGAACATTTAAGACCAAAATGACGAGTCTGACAGCAGCAGTTACAGAGAGAGGGGACACAGTTTTTCAATAGAATGTGAACTGGAGCCAGAGTCTACGGAGCCGAAAGTGCACCCATGATCACGCGGCGTCTACCAGGTTAGCTATGTCCATTTATGCATACAGTCTGTGGTCGTCACATAGAGACAGATGCTCACAGTTCCAGGATGAGTACGACTTCAGTCCGGCTCTCGTACACGTCGTGGACAGAGATGATGTTTGGATGCTGTAGTTCTTGGAGGATGGACACCTCCCTCTGTATCTCCTCAGCCTTGACCCCTCTGCGGCTCACTCGGCTCAGACACTTCTTTATGACCTTTGCCGCAAACTCCAATCCGGTGCTTTTCTCCCGGCAGAGCTTCACGAGGGCAAACTGACCACTACAGAACAAACAAAGACAGTATGTTATTTTTTACATTTATGATGTCGCAAATGTATCCAGATTAAACATAATATGGAAAGAGCAACAGTTGACCTGTCCTATGACACTTTGCAGCTGATCAACGTTACCTGGGGGTGTGATGCTAACTGTAGGCACTGCTCTGTCTGAAGCTCTGTTACTCAAGTTAGACTTTGATCTGAGCTTTATTTTAACACAATCTGACCAGAAATAGCTGATTTATCTAAACTACAACAGGTGAGTCCCTGTCAAATAACATTACAGTCACAAGCTAGCTAGCATTAGCCAACAGTTTTTCAGTGACTCACTCTCACCTAAATAGATTTAAAGTGAAACTGAAAAACTGTTGGCTAATGCTAGCTAGCTTGTGACTGTGATGTTATTTGAGAGGCACTCAGATTAAAGTCTAACTTGAGCAGCAGAGCTTCAGACAGAGCAGTGTTTCCAGTTAGCATCACACCCCTAGAGAATGTTGATGACATCAGCTGCAAAGTATCAATAGAACTACATGACAATATTAAAGGAACTGTTTTGTATTGAAACTGTCATTATGTTGTGTGAATGCAGAATTGAAATTAGTTTTGAGGATCAGGCCTTTTTGTCAGAGTTTGAAATTTGGACGTGTTTTAATTTATCACACTCCACACATTCGCTCAAGTGTCGTTGAAACTTTCGAGAGAGAAATTTGACTGTTTTTGCGTGAAATGGCACTAACAAAGTTTTGTTCAATTTCATAAAGTTACTGCTAAAGGTCCTGTATTACGCAGATGTGACTCTTATGAGCTCTCCTGGTCTCCATCTGAGAAAGAGCAAGAATAGAAGTCTTTAAAGGTCCTATGTTACACAAAACTGACTCCTGTGCGCTCCATGTTCTAATGCTGTTCCCTCCTCAAAAACAGACCTGGAGTTTTGTGTTTTGCTTTATTCAAACATGTTTGAGTAACACTATTATTAGTCTGTCTATCTCTAAATCTCAAAATGCTCTGTTCCACCTTGTGATGTCAGGAAGTGGTAGTTTTCATACATACCGTGAATGCTAATGCTAATGCTAGCTTGTGACTGTAATGTTATGTGATACTTGTTTAACTGCACAAAATGAGTTGACAAACAAGTTCTTTATGGTCATATTGTGTTAAAATAAAGCTATAACTTGAGTAACAGAGCTTCAGACAGAGCAGTGCCTACAGTTAGCATCACACCCCCAGGAAATGTTGATGACATCAGCTGCAAAGTATCAACAGGGAAATCCGGCCGTTGTTCCCATCTGGGAGTATGACGTCATCACATTGTAGAATCAGAAAACCACCAACACGAGGAAGGGATGTGTGATTGAAACAGACACGACCCCAAGAACACATTTAAAACACTAAAACAAACACAACATAAAGCTTCAGTACGGGGTTTACATACAGGTAATCCAAGCCCCATGATTTACACAATATATCTGATAAACATGATAGTTTCCAAAATGCTGCACAAGTAAAAGAAAATGAAAAACAACATGAAATAGTAAATAAAGATGAAATAAAAAACATTAAAATATGTAAAGCTATGGTTAAAATAATACAACAAATGAAATCGATAAAAAACACACAGCTCACACAGCACCTGGAGTTGTGTTTTGTTCCATTCACACGTTTAACACACAAACCCTGCATATTTAGGCTGAGTTCTTCTCTCAAACAGAAAACACTCTGTTCTACCTTGTGATGTCATCATGTGGTGATACAGGAAGTGCTCCACTGTGTTTTAAACTCCACACACCTTCACTAGAATCATTTGGATCATTTCAATCCTGGAATTGTCAATCTCTACTGAACTAAAGGTAAAAGAAGCCGTTAACTTGAAGACTACCACTTCATGACATCACAAGGTGGAACAGAGCATTTTGAGCTTTGGAGATGTAGACAGACTAATAATAAAGAGTTACTCAAACATGTGTGAATGAAACAAAACACAACTCCAGGTCTGTTTTTGAGGAGGTAATAGTTTTAGAACATAAAGTGTTAAGTGTTAAAATGACGTTAATACTTTGACAATGTTTAAATCCAGACTCAAAACACTTCTATTCAGCTGTGCATATGACTGAAAGGTCTCTATTCTGCACTCTTCTGTTTTAATGTTAATTTTATGATGATTTATGGTTTAATTTGTGTGATTTTAATGTATTTTTTATTCTGTAAAGCACTTTGAGTTACTGTGTATGAATTGTGCTATACACATAAAGTGTCATGCCTTGCCTTGCCTAAAGCTACAAGAGTCACTTTTGTGTGATATAGAACCTTTAATGTTTACAATATCCTTGCATCAACCCTTTAACACAAATTCTATATATTTCTTTGGCCAAGTTAAAAACAGGAAGTGTTTGTCTGAGGACACAAATGTGCTTTAAAGGAAGCAACGTGTCAGTGAACCGTGAAACACCGAAGACTTCCTGTTTTCAGAACTCAAAGGGTCAAAGCGCTTCTGCCTCTGCTGCCGGCCACAGCAACACGATAAACGATAATACTGAAACTCATTTATGCCACTGACATAAAAAAACAGATTTAAACCACAAAAAACTATCCTAAATCTACACTATT
This sequence comes from Periophthalmus magnuspinnatus, assembly GCF_009829125.3. Classification (NCBI taxonomy): domain Eukaryota; kingdom Metazoa; phylum Chordata; class Actinopteri; order Gobiiformes; family Gobiidae; genus Periophthalmus; species Periophthalmus magnuspinnatus. The sequence continues at coordinate 2,036,243 of NC_047131.1, read as the reverse complement.
GTTAAAAAACTAAAAGCTGCAAGAAATAAACACCAGAATGAAACACTACTGATGCTTTGCTGTGGCATCATGTTGGGAGTGTTCTATATGTATGTCTATGGTGGAATGTTCAGCAGTTACCATGGTGACACAATGCACAGATTAGCAAACACAGACAAAAAAATTCTAACCCTGAAAATTCAAGAAAAACTCCAAAATGGATTTACAAATCACATTTTCAGGAGCCTGTGATCAGTCTCAGCGTTCATGGTCCTGTTTAGGAGTTTGATTTTACACAAAAAGGTCAGAGTGACTCACTGAAAAACTGTTGGCTAATGCTAATGCTAGTTAGCTTGCAACTGTAATGTTATTTTAGAAGGACTTGTTTAATAGCACAAATCAGCTCACTTTTTCTAGTTCAGATAAGTCAGTTTGCTATAGTCAGATTGTGTTAAAACAAAACTCTAAAGTCTAACTTGAGTAGCAGAGCATTAGACAGAGCAGTGCCTACAGTTAGTATAGCCCCTGTGCAGTTTAGCTTTTGTTTTATTTAGAGACAAATCTATCAGCAACAAATACAGTTTATTATCTGACAAAAGTCTGACCAAACCTGAGAAGCATTTTAGTCAGACTGACCACAACAACATTATGATGAGACCAGAGACAGAATGGAGGCTCTGACCCCCGTCTACCCCTCTGACCCCAGTCTGCACATGAGTACAGTATTTTTATTAATCTCGCTATAATAATACTTTCTAGAATCACATTTATGTTCTAAAACACTCCGCTTCCTCAGACAGATCAGAACTATTTCACTAATGAAAAAAATTAAAATGTTTTAAAATGATTTTGGTTTATTGTTTTGCTCTTACTTGTTTCATTCTGAGGTAAACGCTGCACACTCTCAGCCCCTGAGCGTTTTTATTTCAGTGTAGTTTGAGTTGATAAGGCTCTTCAAGCCTGAATTTTTTTGTTTCCACCAGTAGCTCAGTGTGCTGAATAAGTCTCTGCCATAAATGTTGCGTTTTTAATGTGTCTTTACTTCACCCACAGACTGTATAAAGAAGTGAACTAAGTGAGTGTGATGTCACCCACAACGTTCAGTTAAATGAAGCTCATCGAGGCTAAAGCAGTTATAGTGGCCAATTTGGAGCAGAGTTCCATATTTGAAATTTTGACCACGAGTATCCATAGCAACCAAAGAGCCAATCTGAAGCGGGGCTGTTGAAGGTAACACTCATTCCTCCCCACACCACTGGTTTAGCAGGGAGCGGGCGCTTATCAACACTGTCAAACAAGCCTGTTGCTAACGCTAGCAGGGAAAGAAGGCGCCTGATTTGTCTGTGATTAATGTTCATATCTTGATTTACAGACACAATAGTGAAATAAAAACCCCAGGATCATGTGGAGCAGGTTAATACAAACATTTAAGACCAAAATGACAAGTCTGACAGCAGCAGTTACAGAGAGAGAAAGTACTACATAGAAAGTACTACTGTAACAGTACTATAGTAAGAGTAATACAGTACGAGTACTACAGTAAGAGTACTACTGAAATAGTACAACTACCCTGAGGACATATTTAAAAGAGCTGCTGCAGATCTCTATCAGAAAGAGAGAACTGGAGACGAGCCCAGGTCCCTTTATCAGAGAACAAAACATCCAGCAAAAACGCCAGAGGAAAGGAAAGAGGGAGAGAGAGACAGAGGAGGGAAGGAGAGAAAGAGGCAGAGGCGGGAAGGGATGGAGGAGGGGAGGAGAGAGGAAGCGAAAGATGGAGGAAGAGAGGAGAGAGGGAGAGAGAGATAGAGGAAGGCAGGAGGGAAAGAGGGGGAAGGGAGTGATGGAGGGGGGGAAGGGAGGGAGGGAGGGGGGAGAGATGGAAGAGGGGAAGGAGAGATGGAGGAGGGGGAGGAAAAGGGAGGGAAGGAAGGGAGAGAGATGGAAGAGGGGAGGAGGGGAGAGATGGAGGACAGAGGGAGAGAAGGAGGGAAGGAGAGAGGGAGGGAGAGATGGAGGGGGAAGATATAGAGGGGAGGTAGAGGGGGGCATTCATGTGGTAGAGCTGCCCTTGGTTCTGTCTAAAGTGAGCGTTTCAGGCCATTATTGGAAAAAATTATCATCTTTTTTGGAATTCTGATAAAAATCAGAGCTGATATCTTTAAACATGTTATATTGGTCCTGTTTACAGAAATTTTACAGTATTTTCCAGACGATCAAAGTTGCTACACAAATCTTTTATTCAGCCCCTCCATACCTGGTGGTAAAGATCATTCAGCGATGACCTAAGTGAAGTGTCTTGCTCATGGGCACAACAGCATGCACAGGTTTAACCACTGAGCAGGTTTAACCACTGAGCTGCAGGTTAGTGGGCAAATGTTCTATTCACTGAGCCACTGGAACACTTCATGCAGCTAGTTTTCTTATTACCATCTGAAAAACTGTTGGCTAATGCTAGCTAGCTTGCGACTGTGATGTTATTTAAGAGGGACTTGTTTAACAGCACAAATCACCTCACCTGTTGTAGTTCAGCTAAGTCAGCTCTTTCTGGTCAGATTGTGTTAAAACAAAGCTCAGGTTAAAGTCTAACTTGAGTATCAGAGCTTCAGACAGAGAAGTGCTTACAGATAGCATCACACCCCCAGGTAACGTTGATGACATCAGCTGCAAAGTATCATTAAACTTGTGGATACACCGGCGCCCTCTGTCTGTGAGGGGGTCCTGAATCAAATTGGGAGTTCCATCTCTCCTCACACGTTCTGTCTCGAACAGCTGAAGATCATTAGGCACCATCACGTTTGAGCGACGTCGACATGTGGCGCCAGTCCAGCATTTAACCCCCGATCTTAAACGAACAACAATATCTAGGGGGCGGAGTCATCACTGCACAGGCCACTCCCAAAACACGCTTTTACTACAGCAATGTGTCACATGAATTTGTTAAGATTATGGTGTCTGTGTAGTCCCTCAGTCGTCCAGGTTGTCGTCTAGGGAGCAGTGGTGGAACGTAATGAAGTAAAGTAGTAAAGTACTGTACTTAAGTAAAAACTTGAGGTATCTGCAGTTTACTGAAGTACATTACACAGGCTGTACTCTTTACCTTTACTTCAATACATTTGAGAGCAGTATCTGTACTTTCTACTCCACTACATTTATGAACTGGACTGAAGTGTAGATTTTTCCACTTTTACTTGAGGTTTTTGTTTTTTTGCTTCAATATCTGTACTTTTACTTAAGTTACAAAATTGAGTACATCTTCCACTACTGATGGGGGTGCTATAGTCCCCTGTATTAGTGGGAAACAAAAATTTGGGAAAAAATACAAATACTACTGCCATTTTTAAAAATAATAAACAACATGTAAATAAAAACACATTCATATTTATAAACCCTTTTTGTACGTAGCGGGGGATAAGTACCGTACTTTACACCATCACAGGCCTCAGATGTATCACTTCTCTAGCATTCCAAATAAAAAAAAAACTCCCATCATCCATCAGGAATTTGTCATAAAATTAAAGTCAAAATTTGTTCACAGATTAATCACAATTTTTATCATGATTCAGAGATCAAATGGAATATTCCCATTTCCTCATCAACGACAACGACGACACTGTGAGGTCATCAGCGAATCTCGAGACCAAACCCCCGAGACCTGATTCCCAGATCATTTGGGACATTTAGACATCAGATTTAGAAGTGTTTTTAGCTTTGCTCAGGCGAAGTGAAGCTTCCTGTTCCTCCTACGGCTCGTCCCCTCTGCATTCCACACTGTTCTACTCTGATAATAACGAATTTGTTCTATGTCCTGGAACAAAACGATTACATCAGATTTCAGGCTTAAAGGGCCCATATTACCTTAAAGGGCCCATGTTACATTGTTTTCTGATCTGTTCTAATGTTGTTTCCTCACAAGCTCACAAGAGTCAGTTTGTGTAAAATGCGACCTTTAAAGATGCATTGCGTAATGTTTCTAATGGAGAGTTGGCCACCTGTTTGTCTCCAGGGAGATGTTAAAATGTTTAACTTCATAGGGACAAGCAGTTGGTGCCAAGTTACAGATCAGATGTGTAGAGAAGTCTGTCATAGTAAGAATGAATGCTTTAAATCAGTCCTATTGAGCTTGTGTCTCTATAGTTCTCATCTCTGACCCTGTAGATCATTATGTTATAATTTGCACATTTTAAATCGAAATATTCATCTAAAACAACTTAATAAAAGAAACAAGTGCACTGATGTCTGTGATAGAAAAAAGCATTGCCTACGTCGCTGTAAACGTCATTACAACAAAGAGTCGCCACCTCAGATACCAAAATGACAACGAGATGCTACTGAATCCTGAAAACGTTGGCTAATGCTAGCGAGCTACATGACTGTAATGTTATGTGAGAAACTTGTTTAACAGCACAAATCAGCTCAACTTTTAACCAAGTCAGATCTTTCTGGTTAAACTTTGACAAAATAAAGCTCAGATTAATGTCTAACTTGAGTAAAGAGCTTCAGACAGAGCAGTGCCCACAGTTAGCTTCACAGCCCAGAGAACGTTGATGACATCAGCTATAAAATATCAGTAGTTGTAGCAGAACGTCAGGACATGAGGCAGAGGTGAAAAGGAGTTTGTTTGTGGCAGAGTCCAGAGAAGTTACATAATGTCCCTTTAAAGAACCAGAAACAGTTCACCAACAATTATTTATGGTTACGCAACATGAGCATGTGAATGTGAACGCTACAGGGGGCGCTCTCTGCAAACAAGTGATCTGCAAATTAACCAAAGTAATGCAAAATTATAAGAGCTGGAGAAATATTACACTCAACCAGCCAGATGTTTGGAGACTTTTCCATTTCTGTTTCTTTTTTATTTCCAGGATTATTCACACTGTAGATTCTCACTGAAGCATCAAAACTACGACTGACACATGACACAGGAGAGGAGACATCAGACTTTTGACTGGTACTGGACATGTTTATTATGTTTAAGTTTTAACCATTACATCTTCATATTTATATTATAGTATGGGGTTATATATAGAGTGTATGTATGGGGTGTTATATCATCTTTGTTTCTCTGTTGTCTTTCACACGGACAGGCCGATGTGACCACAGCTGTGGTCAAACATGTTAGCAGAGTAAGTATGTGAGCATGACATTTACTCAGTCAACACGACGAGGGGAGAGCGACTTCCTGCTCACAAAACACAGACAACTGCTTTATGCTAACAGTTTGAGCAGGTGCCCTGTTAACACAGTCAGAGGGAAGTAGTAAAGTACAGATACATGAAAATACTACTTAAGTACATTTTACAGTGTGTACTTTTTACTTTTACTTCACTACATTTGAGAGCAGTATCTGTACTTTCTACTCCACTACATTTTTTAACTGGACTGAAAAGTAAAAGTACTTTTCATATGATTTGAGGGGTTATTTTTACCTTGTTCGTGGAAAAGTCCTGACTAAAGTTTGCGAGTTCAAGCTTCTACTTTGAGTAAAAATAAAAACACAAAATAAAACACAGAAGAGAAATTAAGAAATAAACTTATTGTTTATGTTGAACAAAATCTGTGTAATTTTGAATCAATATCTCTACATTTACACTTTAACAAATAAACAACATGTGTGTAATACTTTTACTTTTTACTCATATAGTACATTTTCAGGTACTTAAATACTTTTACTTAAGTAGATTTTTGTACCTCTGTATCTGTACTTTTTACTCAAGTAACAAAGAGAGAGAGAGAGAGATTGGAGGAGAGACAGGGAGAGGAGAAGGAGAGAGTGAGGGGGGGAGGAGGAAAGAGAAAGATGAAGGAAAGAGAGAGGGAGGAGAGAGAGAAGAGAGAGGGAGGAGAGAGAGAAGAGAGGGGGAGGAAAAGAGAGCATAGAGAGACAGGGAGGGAGGAGGAGAGAAGGAGAGGAGAAGAAGAGGGGGGAGAGAGTGTGTGAGAGAGAGAGTTTAGAGGAGAGAGAGAGGGAGATGAGAAGAAGGGGGGAGAGCGCGGAGAGAGGGAGAAGGAGAGAGAGAAGAGAGCGGGGGGAGGAGGAGAGAGAGAGAGCGAAGAGAGAGAGGGAGAGGCAGAGAGAGGGAGGAGGAGAGAGATAGAATAAATATAAGGGGTTAACGTTATAGGTGCTATCTCCCCATGAGGATGTTATGTTCCACAGTATGACATTACTATAAACGGATTGGAGATAGATATGTTTTAGGCGGCACCAACATACCAAGTTACAGGTCAGATCTATGGAGATCTACCCCCATGTACACGCCCACTGTGACGTACACACCCACTGTGACGTACGCACTTCCTTCTCCAGTTTTATTTCCTTAATTGGTGATACTCGTAGGATTCGGCAGCATCACGTTGTCATTTTGGTACAAAATGTGCTGCTCTAGTGTGATGTGCAGCTTTCCATAAGGGCATTGACAGCATCCGGCGCTTTGTTGTGACGTGTTACGTCAGAGAGTGTAGCATTTTTTTCATATCTTGAACACACAAACAGTTATTAATGTTTTGTTTCTGAGGAGAATTGAATGACCCAAACTCTGGGTTCACTGGGCCAATCCCTGTAATCCTCCTGCTCCACCGCAGACTTTCCCTCCTCCTCATGAGCTCGTTACTGCAGCTGCTCCTCTTGTCAACACAATATTAACGACTGTCTGGGTGTGTCCTCTATAGATACTGTAAAGTGACATCACTCAAGGGGTGTTCTACATGCATGTCAAAGGTGGAATGTTCAGGAGTTACTATGGTGACGCGACGCACACATTAGCAAACAGTGTCAGAAAAGATTTAACATAGATTTAAGATGTAAAAATTAAAAACATCACATTTTCAGGAGCCTGTGATAAGTCTGAGCGTTCATGGTCCTGTTTAGGAGTTTGATTTTACACAAACGGTGAGAGTGAAAAACTGTTGGCTAATGCTAGCTAGCTTGTGACTGTAATGTTATCAGTTCAGCAGTTGTAGTTCCAACTAAGTCAGCTCTTTCTGGTCAGATTGCATTGAAATCAAGCTAACATGAGTAACATATCTTGAGCAGTGCTTTCAGTTTCACAGCCCCAGGGAACATAGATGACATCAGCCACAAACATTCTGACCTCAGTCTAAAATCATGTAAATCAGTTAGCGGCCCCGTCACACCTATGTACTCCACACCTCAAGAGGGCAGACTGCCAAGTTCCTTTTGATGAGACAGTTATGAGCCAACACTTCCTCTGTTTCTCTGGACATCACCGCTCTAAAACACTTCAAGTTTAGTCGCTAAAGTCGCTAATGTTGTCAACTTGTTCTCAGGCCAGCTGGACCCACACTCACGAAGCGGAGTGTAGAAATAGGCCAGATCTGAACTCACTGCTCGATAAGCAAGCTTAGAATATTGGGGAGATAATGGTCTCAAAGTGGAGCAAAAACAGCAGATTAGCAGTAAAAATGGAACAAGTTTAAATTCTACTCTTTCAAAGTAATATTTCTACACACTAACCTTCCACCTGCACAATCCCATGGAAATAGAAAGAGATTTTACGCGATACTGTGGAAGATTACAGCCAAAGGAACAACATTTCCATGGCAACGAGTACCCAAATAATAGCCAGATGTGTGGAGATGCAAGCACACTCTTTCTATGTTTTTCAGTGCAATAAACCAACTGACACAATCATTTTATAAAACAAGCTTTTATTTTAGTTAATTTTAGGGTTAAAAATTATTGACTGTGGCTTTAAAGTTATTCAGATACTACCCCCTATAAACCAGAGTTATACATTTTTGCCAATATTGTCCACCTCAACACAGTTCTAGGGATCCAGGTTTTTCAGTTACAATACCAATGTCGACTATACGATCAACCGATACCAGAGCAGAGACTGAAAACAGCATTTATGTACTTCAAAACTGATCCAGACCTGTTATGTAGCTGTTATTTCTCTCTCAAGTAATGACATAACATCTGTGCGTAAATAAAAGTTTAAATATTATGAGACTTTCTGTTTAAATGTCCAACCAGGATATCGACTGAACCGATATATGAAAGCCAGTATTCGATCTAGTAAATGTTTGAGTATTGGCACCGATATCTGATACCAGTATTGGTGCGTCTCTACTATAGACTGTGTAAAGAAGTGGACTAAGTGAGTGTGACGTCACCCACAGCGTCCGGCTCCAGTCAAATGAAGCTCATCGAGGCTAGAGCAGGTATAGGGGACAATTGGAGACCAGTTCCATATTTGGAATTCCGACCACGGGTATCATAGCAACCAAAGAGCCAATCTGGAGCAAGCTATTGAAGGTAACGCCCCTTCCCGCCTGCACCGCTGGTTTAGCAGGGAGCGGGCGCTTAGCAACCCTGTCAATCAAACCTGTTGCTAACGCTAGCAGGAGTGACTTTGGGGAAAGAAGGCGCCCAATTTATCTGTTATTAATGTTCATATCTCAATTTACAGACACAATAGTGAAATAAAAACCCCAGGATCATGTAGAGCGGGTTAATACAAACATTTAAGACCAAAATGACGAGTCTGACAGCAGCAGTTACAGAGAGAGGACACAGTTTTCTAATGTAAAGAAATTTGGAGGCAGAGTCGATGGAGTCAGAAGCACACCCATGATCACTTCTTATTTAGAACACGGCGGCTAGCGGGTTAGCTATGTCTATTTACATATACAGTCTACGGTCTCAGTACTGCAGTCTTACCTTCCGAGCGCCTCTCCCATCTCGTAGAAATCCTCCACGTTTTGTTGCTTAAAAACAGCCATGCCTGACGTCCTCATTGATGTGGTTTTCCTCTGGAGATGACAGCGACTTCAATTTCTGTTTTGTTGACCTTGAAAAGCAGAAACACTCTAATAATCTGACGCCCCAGAGATACAAAATGTGTTATACAAGTTGGGACAAGCAGAAGGCATTCCAGCAGTAAAGACTTTCACCTCAGCTTTGAAAACACGTATTCACTGCAGGTTTACACGGAGCAGTAAAGGTCTCCAAACAAACAGGAGCCAAAAGGCGCTCAGTGTGGTGGAATTGTACAGCTCGGCTCAAAGATTAGAAATATGAGGTTGTTTTGGGTAAGTGGGCCACAGTCTGAACGCTTTGCTCCGATTGTGAAATGCCCAAACTGAAAAAATAAATACAAGTGATTCAGTGAGTAAGTGCGACGAAATGTGCTCCTCAGGCAAGTTTTGGGTTCAACATCTGTAGTATATGTTTCTGTAGTATTTTAAGAGTACTGTGTATTTAAAGAGTACTTATGTATGTGCGTTCTTAAACTTTCTGAGTATTTTATCAACAGGATAAGACCAGAAGTAAACAAGATACAAACAAGGATCTGTACTTTACTTAAGTACATTTTACAGTGTGTACTTTTTACTTTTACTTCAGAACATTTGAGAACAGTATCTGTACTTTCTACTCCACTACATTTCTGAACTGGACTGAAAAGTAAAAAGTAAGCTTCTGCTTTGAGCAAAACAAAAATAAATACACACAATTCATGAGAAAAATTAAGAAATTGATTCATATTGTTACTGTTGACCAAAATATGTGTAATTTTAAATCAATATCTCAACATTTACGCTTTAACAAATGAACAACACTTAAATACTTCTACTTTTTGCTCTTAAAGTACATTCTTAAACAGGTAAATACTTTTACTTAAGCAGATTTTTTTCATGTGATACTTTTACTTGAGTAACTTTTACCTCTGTATCTGTACTTTTACTTACGTAACAAAACTGAGTACTTGATCCACCGCTGCAAACAGGAACAACAAACAGCCCAGGTTACAAACCACAGGGCCACTCAAAACATGTGAAATGTCAGTTAAAATGACTAAAGATGCATCATGGACTGACAGTTGGTCCACCTCCTGCTTGATTCCATGGTGATGTTATGACTTGCCTGGAATGTTCCACAGTATGGCATTAAAACATGTTTTTAACATAGGCTGAGTTACAGGTCAGAATGCACGTCTTTCAGTGTTTTTTGTAATAAACTTGTAATTATGTAAATGCTACAAAGATATGTGGAACATTGCAGTCAAAGCTTTAATATCTCCATGGAAACAAGTAAGTGATACTCTCTACCAGAAAGTTACACACTGCACCTTTAAGCCTGTTATTTGGAGTGTGTTTGGCCCTGAGATTTTAACACTGAACAAACCACATAAACTTGTTGGCCAATTAAATATTAAAGCTTGTAAATTGATTTTAAATATAAACCTTACCTTTGTCCTCTCTTGTCTCTACCAGTACGTCTCTCTTGTCATGACTGCATCGTCCTGTTCACTGCTTCAGCCTCCTTCTCTCTGTGTGTCTTTTGTGGGTTGTGGTCCCGCCCCCTCATGGCTCTGTTATGACACTGCTCCTGTCATCACCGCATTGACAAACACGTCTGAGCGTTTCAGGAACTCCCGCTTCAACTTCATCATTTCAGATTCATTCGTGTAAAGGCGGTCATTGGGTTTCAGGTAGTGTCATTTTCTATAGAAACACAAGGTTGAACGGAGGTCAGGAAACAGGAATAAAAAATACTATTGTTAAAAGTGTAACTGTAACTTTTCTGGGGAAAGGTCCGCCACCTGCTCTTCTTCATGGAGACGCCATTGGGTTGCCTGGAATTTTCCACAATATGGCTTTAAAATGTTCTATGTCCATTGAGACAAGCAACAGGTCATAGACAGAATGCACGTTTTAACAGCAATAAAAATAATAAAATAATAATAAATGACAAAACATAAAACTTAGAAATAAAAAAAATACAAAAAATAATAAAATAAAATGTTTATAATAAAAATAAAACATACACAGACAGATAGACAGAAATAATGTCATACTGTGGAACATTCCAAGTAAAGCAGTATCTCCACCATAGTTACAAAGTGCACCTTCAGTGGGATTTCACTCATTGTTATTTTTGCTTGAATTAAATAGGACAATATATTGAACCTATGTAGTCCTTATGGGATTCAACAGGAAAGGGAAAAATAGCAGCGCTAAAATTGGCATTATGGGTATCGAGGAATCGTTTCAAACATCAGGATGTTTTAGATTTAGATTACAAAAAATATCCTTTACCCTTTACTTTGGCCCTGGATTGCACTGTTGTCATGTCTTGACCCTGATGCGAAACAACTGTGAAGTGAAAACCATTTCAGGGACTTCATCATGAAGCTCCGTGAGAGAAGAACAAGAGTTTGAGCTCCACAAAGCAAATGAAGGACACTGAGGATCTGAATATGACATATAACAAATATTTATTAGTTATTTCATTTTTGTTTACTACATAATTCCATATACCGGCTTCATATATTTGATGTCTTCTGTGTGCATTAAAAATATAGAAAGTTGTAAACAAACAGAAAACATATATAGAAAAAGAAGGTGTGACCATGTATTTGACTAGTTGTGAGAATATGCATTGTTATAATGGAAAAAGACATGTGAATTTTGATCCTTACCAAGAATTTGAATAATATTTATATTAATTAGCAAGTATCAGTGATAGACCACAACAGCAAGACAGATTTGGGACAGTGGTACCATTGGAAAAAATCAGTATCAGACCATCCCAGATAATTCTTATGACAAGAATCCAAGAATCTATGGGCGAATCTATGACCCACAGGCTGGCGGTGCGATTCCAGCTCCCACAGATGAATGCTGTCACCGTGTCATTTGTGTACACTGGTATATGATGGATGGCTCTGAGTGACTTGAAGATGGAGAAGCTATATAAAAATGTGACCATTTTACCACTGTACTTCTAAGAATTCAAATATAAAAGCCAGGAGCAAGCAAAAGATTCAGTCAGCTGATATTTATTGATTGACAAGTACAATTTTGTAATAGAAAGGATAATGATTCCCAAAATGGATCGATATACAAAAGGCAAGTGCATAATACTGTTTTGTGGTAAGAAAAGCATAGAAAGTAATATTTAGCTTATTCAATGTGAAATACAGCTCATGAATGAACCAAACAAACTCTTAACTAAACCTGCATCTGTCTGAGAGACCTGCTCCCAAAGCCATCTACTTCACATTCACAATCTTTCACAAGTGCTAAATATAACTCAGCATTTATGGAAGCAAAGTTTGGAAAGGCACATGGCAAGTGTATATAAAAGATATAAGACAATACAAAGACTTTTCAGCATCGTTGAGTCATATTTGTGAAAAAGTGGCACTTTAAAAGCACTTGTATGTGGAATAGTACACAGCTCAAATACAGCCGGACCCTGCAAAAAGGCAAACCTAGTCTAGCATACCCTTAACTACTGGAATTAATACAATTTTCTTGATCTTGATTTGAGCAGATTTGACTAGACACCAATGGAACAAGAGTTTTTGTGCTTAATATGAAAATGCGTATTATGCGTGTGATTTGTCCAGTCAAATCTACTCAAATCATGTAAAAATATTTGTAATTTAAGTAATTATGAGTAACCTTGATATTACCTTTTGCTGTGTTTCTCTGTGGTACCTTTTGGAGCTTATGTAAACTCTTTGAATTCTGTACTTGTATTAACACTGGGATTTCAACAGTGATGAGAAGAATACTGTGAAAATATATTTTTTTAAAAACCCAAAAAACCAAACCCTGAATGGATCTAAACGGTGAGCTCACTCTGGTCCCACAAATAAATTTGACATTCATTTTTCCCATAGACTTTTAGAAAACAAATATTGAAGGCATCGCGGAGGCTAACCAGCTACGTGCTAACAGATACACGCTAACCAACTATGTGCTAACAGCTATAGGCTAACCAAATATGTGCTAACAGCTACAGGCTAACCAGCTATGTGCTAATGGCTACGGGCCAACCAAATATGTGCTAACAGCTACAGGCTAACCAGCTATGTGCTAACAGCTAGAGGCTAACCAGCTTTGTGCTAACAGCTAGAGGCTAACCAGCTTTGTGCTAACAGCTATGTGCTAATGGCTACAGGCTAACCAGCTATCTGCTAACAGGTACAGGCTAACCAGCTTTGTGCCAACAGCTATGTGCTAACGGCTACAGGCTAACCAGCTATGTGCTAACAGCTACAGTCAAATCAGCTATGTGCTAACAGCTCAGTGCTAATGGCTACAGGCTAAACAGCTATGTGCTAACAGCTACAGGCTAACCAGCTTTGTGCTAACAGCTATGTGCTAATGGCTACAGGCTAACCAGCTACGTACTAACCAATATCCATAATGCAGTTGTTTTAAGTCCAAAAACAACTTGGTGGTTTATGAAGTTTCAGAGGCAAATTTTAAATAAAAGTACAGGTCTTGTAGTCACACAGTTGTTCCACAGAGCTGATTAGATCTAAGCTTTCAAACAATTATTATTATTTTTTCTGGAGGTCTACGAGTAAACTGAATGAGAAATTTAGTTCTTAAAATGTCCAATCAGAGCAATATCTGAATACTTTATATTTAAAACACTTTTACATTGAGTTGCATTTAGAGTAAAAATGCAACACAGGATTAAAAACAGCTCTATGCTTGTTCTCTATTTGCTCTGTTTATCACAAAGCAGTTTGATTTTTCTCACTGATTCTGTGCAGGTTGATGCCTACATTTTGTGATCAAGTACCGCCATGTATTTGTTTAAATTTAGTAAAGTAACTGTAATCTCAATACCTTCAAATGAAAAAGTAACTGTACCAGATTACAGTTACTCTGCATATGTATCCCGGTACCTGTCAACACCATTTTATGTCCACATGTAATCCAGAATCAGCAAACAGACGATGCTCTACCGCCCCCTTATGGCCAACTCCTACAAGTACAACTTTCCATATGTAAGCAGCAGTCATAATAAAGCAGTCATAATTAACCGTGTCACATACTTAAGGATCCGTGATATGAGAGTTACGTGACCAGCTATTTAAACGGCCCATATTACACTATTCTCTGATCTGTGTTCTAATGCCGTTTCCTCATCACAAACAGATCTGCAGTTGTGTTTTGTTTCATTCACATGTTTAACACAAAAAACCCTACATAATTTAGGGTGAAAACACTCTGTTCCACTTTGTGATGCCATCATGTGGTAATAAAGGAAGTGCTCCAGTGTGTTTTTAAACTCCACATACCTTCACTAGAATCATATGGATCATTTTAGCTCTGAATTGCCAATCTCTACTGAACAAGAGCTAAAGGCTAGTGGTTAACTTAAAAACTACTATATGACATCACAAGGTGGAACAGAGTATTTTGAGCTGTAGAGATGTAGAGATGTAGACCAACTAATAAAGTTACTCAAACATGTGTGAATGAAACAAAACACAACTCCAGGTCTGAGGAGGTAGCAGCATTAGAATATAGTTTAAAGCTCACAAGAGTCACTTTGGTGTAATATAGGACCGTTAAGTGTTTCAGCAAACATAATAATTCAGCACAATTAGATTAAGTGCAACAAAAGACCAGCGACAGAACAATACAAGGTAAACAAAGGGTAAAATTAAGAATTACAAAGATTATAAAAAGTGATAAAAAGTCCTTCAACAGATAAAATGGCCGATCATTTAAAAACAGCCAGATGTGCAAAAACTGATTAAGAACGTGAGCTTCCACACTGCACCGCCACCTGTCCAGCCAGAACCACAAACTATGACAAAACTTTACAAAAGACATGTCCAAAGTATGGCACAAATGGGTTGGGTGTGTCTGCGCAGTGTGTGAGTGCGTGTGTGAGTGCGTGTGTGAGTGCGTGTGTGAGTGCGTGAGTGCGTGTGTGCGTGAGTGTGCGTGAGTGTGCGTGAGTGTGCGTGAGTGTGCGTGAGTGTGCGTGAGTGTGCGTGAGTGTGCGTGAGTGTGCGTGTGTTGGTCTTGTTGACATACACAGCACAACGGTGAAGTAAACGGAACTAAATCTAGAGCCACTGGGGGGCACTCCACAGAGCCATTAAGGTGTGAAAATGACCTTAGAAACAGCGTGGATTTGTGTGGAATCAACAAGTGAAGCAACAAACTGTTATTTACCTCACGTAAAAGGAGTTTTGAATTATTGTTCTGATGCAAGAACTTTCAAGAAGACACAAACGAGCGACTGTGATTGGACGGAGGTTTGCCAACCAGGAAGAAGGGACTGGCTGCTCAGGCAACAGATACAGTGTCTATATAATGAGGCACTGACCACAGACTGTGTAAAGAAGTGGACTAAGTGAGTGTCATGTCACTCACAGCGTTCGGCTCCAGTCAAATGAAGCTCATCGAGGCTAGGAGTTATAACGGCCAATTTTGGAATTATTTGGCATTCCGGCTGCGAGTATCATTGCAACCAAAAAGCCAATCCGGAGCGAGGCTGTTGAAGGTCACGCCCCTTTCCATCTGCACCGCTGGTTTAGCAAAGACCGGGCGCTTAGCAACACTGTCACTCAAACCTGTTGCTAACGCAGGCTGGAGCGACCTTGGGGAAAGAAGGTTCCTGATTTGTTTGTTATTGATGTTCATATCCTAAGTTTTGGATAAAATAGTGAAGTAAAAACCCCAAGATCATGTAGAGGGGTTAATATGAACATTTAAGAGCAAAATGACGAGTCTGACAGCAGCAGTTACAGAGAGAGAGGACACAGTTTTTCAATAGAAAGTGAAATTTAGTGCACCCATGCTCACTTCCTGTTTGGAACGCAGTGGCTAGCGGGTTAGCTATGTCCATTTCTATATACAGTCTATGGCATTAACACTGAGTGGCAGCACTTGGCGTTGTGTAATAATTTTCTGAGGTGTGCTCGTCTTGAGTTGTCTTCAGTTGTCCTCATCATCATCGCTGACGAAGCTCCGCCCATCCTGGCTGCTCTCTCTCTCTCTGAGGAAGGTTTGTCTGATGGCCTCCAGCTCATTCAGCTCCAATCGGACCTTCTCCAGATGGAACGCTCGGCGGCTCTGAATCTGCCTCATTGGAAAAGGGTTCATATCCACAAACGCCATGTTCATCAGCTTCCTACAGAGGGGTCAAATAGACATCAGCATTAGCAAACAACTTAAAGGCCCTATATCACACAAAACTGAATCATGTGAGGTTTAATCCATGTTGCAATGCTCCCCCAAAACATACCTGGAGTTGTGTTTTGTTTCATTCACACTTAATTATTGGTCTGTCTACATCTCCAAAGCTCAAAACGCTGTTCCACCTTGTGATGTCGTGAAGTGGTAGTTTTCAAGTTAACAGCTCCTTATACCTTTAGTTCAGTAGAGATTGGCAAATCCAGAGCTGAAATGATCCAAATGATTCTAGAGAGGGTATATGAAGTTTAAAAAGACAGTGGAGCACTTCCTGTATTACTACATGATGACATCACAAGGTGGAGTGTTTTCAGTCTGAGAAGAACTCAGCCTAAATAAGGTTTGTGTGTTAAACATGTGAATGAAACAAAACACAAGTCCAGGTCTGTGATGAGGAAACATCACAACAGAGATCAGAAAACAGTTTAATATTTGCACTTTAAGGAGCAAGAAAAGACATTAGCATAACTATTGTAGATCATCACCTTACATTTTAAACCACAAAACTAATTTAAAATGCCTTAATAAAACAAACTTCTTGTTGAAACCTGCAGCACTGAGGCCCTGGGTCTTCATAATGGCATTTCATCAAGCAGCAGATTTTCATTCAAGTGTTTTTATCTGAATTTTTGACTAACCACAACTAAGGGTGAGAATAGGGGGTAGGTGAAAACAGCATTATTACTCAAACATGTATCAAAATAAAACTCTGAGCAAGTTAATAAGAAACATGATTTATACGAGATTAGAAGCTCAGTTAATTTTGCACAAGTCTCCTTTAAAGACAAAATAATACTGTAACTATAAACACTAATCCTAATATAATACACACTAATACTACTATACATGGATCTTTATCTTAGAATTACAATGAGACGACCCTCACCTTGAGTCGAGGATGGTGCGGGTGAAATATCTGAGATACTTGAAGATGGCGGTGGAATCCTGCAGCTTCAGAAACTCTTCCTCTTTGTATTTAAACAGAGCGAGGGCGAAACGGAATATGATCTGAAAACAAAACAGATGTAAAACATTATGAGGTTTACTGCACAGAATGACTTCACTTGATCCAGATGAAGCTCTGCTGACACCTGCACAGCTCACAGTGATTCATGACAATAACGGCTATTAGTTTGAATGTGGTGTGTGTTTAAGCACTGCTGTGGCTGGAGCATAGACTGTATGTATAAATGCACATAGCTAACCTGCTAGCCTCTGCGTTCCAAATAGGAAATGATAATGGGCGCACTTATGGCTCCATCGACTCTGGCTCCAATTCACTACATGAGAAAAACAGTGTCCCCTCTCTCTGGAACTGCTGCTGTGAGACTCGTCATTTTGGTCTTAAATGTTCGTATTAATCCGCTCTACATGATCCTGGGGTTATTATTTCACTACTGTGTCTGTAAATCAAGATATGCCTGTGTAAATGCTCAAACAGTGGCCTTTCCAGTGACAGGGGCAGGTCTGGACTTGTTGTGTGCAGTACATAAACATGGGGTTTATTCAAAGCTGTGGTGGAAGAGGAAACGCCCTCCGGGCCATACCTTCGGGCCCTCGTACAAGAAGGCGTCCCAAATCTTGAAGAGGA
This sequence comes from Periophthalmus magnuspinnatus, assembly GCF_009829125.3. Taxonomy (NCBI): domain Eukaryota; kingdom Metazoa; phylum Chordata; class Actinopteri; order Gobiiformes; family Gobiidae; genus Periophthalmus; species Periophthalmus magnuspinnatus. Next base: position 2,018,689 of record NC_047131.1, on the reverse strand, counting down.
TATCGCTCACGACACTGTCCACAAACACCACCAGGAACCAGTTGAAGGTGATGAGGGAGAAGTCTACCTTGTGCTGCTCAAAGTGAGCGTGGAGTCTGGGCAGTTTCTCACTCATCAGGTCCTTAAAGACACGCTGGTCCACCTGTATACACAATTGAAATATTTATTTAAACAGCAGTTACAGTTTAAATCAGCTGTCCCTGTTTATAACACGTGCTGCTTTGTTGTCATTATCATGCTAATGTTCACATTGGGGTTTTTATGGGGTTATTATGAGATGAGCTCTTGCACCTTTGGTATCGTACTTTTCATCAAAACTCTACAGTACGTGTTGTTCTCAATGTAATTTAGTTGTTTTCTTTGACAACAATAATAAATATCTTGAATGCAGATTTTTCCATGTTTTTCAGTGAACTTAAAACACCCAAAATGAAAAAAAAAACCAAAAACATGCATTTACTGTAGTGGTAGTAGTAGTAGTCTATAATTTGGTTTGGAAAGTTACACAGTAGAGCTTTAAATAAATGTCTATAGGGTAAATGTTGATAAAATGGACGATTTGGAAGAAAAATGTTGGTCATTTGCTGACCGTCACATTCTTGTCATCATGTGGAAACAGAGTGAGCCGTTCAGAACTGGTTTGACTTCAGCCAAAACTCTTCAGTCAGAATTTTATTTTAAATGTCTGCATGGGTTTGGCCCCTCCCTCTCTTGAACGTTGAAAGTTGAGATCAGCGCCAGAGGATTTTGGATGTTCTGAGGTTCAGACTCAAAACTCGAGGGGGCGGGGCTTTTGCTGTAGCTGGTCCCAGACTCTGGAACAATCTCTGTGTATTAGAACAGCCCAATCTGTAAATATTTTTAAATCTTTGTTGAAAAATCATTTGTCGAGACTGGGTTTAAACTCGAGCTGAGCGGGATTCTATTGTTTTGTTTTATAGGATCTCACATTATATCGCCTTTGTGCAGCATTTTGTGCAGCTGTGGGTGTTTTATGAATACATTTAACCTGACCACTACTACTATAAGTGTGAGTAAACACCGAGCCTAAACCTGGCACGTTTACCTGTGAGCCAAGCAGAGTTTTGGTGTAGTAATCCCTCGGCATGAAAACTTCGACGATGGCGATGAGTGTCCAGAAGGCGTCCTCTTGGTCCAGATAGAGCAGAGCGATGGCCGCCAATCTGAAATCAATTATTATTTTAAGTAAGAGAAATACTGAACCAACAAAAGAAAAACTACAGTGACACGAAGGCTGTGAGATGAATCACAAACAGAAAGATATTTTAATAAGCGCAATTCGATCACACAAAGAATGCAGGTTTTGAAGTTTCAGAATTTCCTCCACAAACAGATGCCTTCCCTGTGTGTCAGATGCCCTACCTGAGTCTTATTCTGCATAAACCTCTATCTGTACAAACATGGTCTGAAATGCCTGTGTGTCAGATGCCTGTGTTTAAAATATGAACTTTTAACAGTATCATATTGTTAAAACATAAATCTACAATTTAAATCATGATGCTTCTCAGAAAAATCTCAATAACATTTTTCACAAATCGTGCAGCCCCTGGTAACACTTACACGGCCAGTCAGAGGTTTGGACACGCCCTCTCATTCAGTGCTTTTTTTTTTTTTTACTACTTTCTACATTTTACACACAGAAGATATCAAATACATGTAAGTAAGATATATGGAGTAATAATAACTCAACTATTTTGTTTTTAAATATTCAAATCCTCAAAGTAGTTGTCATCATAATCACTATATCGACTTACCGTTCCATATATGAGCTGGAACAGGAGATTGAGCTTTTTTCTTTGCAAAACTGGGGAGAATTTGGGTATTTTTGTTGTGATATGACCATATTTGAGCTGTGGAGGGTGAATAAGTCTCTTTTATGGCTCATTATTGGTATATTTTGCTGTTTGTCTTTTAATAAAACTACCGGTAATCTATAATAATCCATATAATCTATTTATATATGTTTACTGGGATTGTACAACATTAATAAAACTTAACAAAAAACTTAAAATACTTAATGCCATTATTTATCGCAATATTTCTCTGTAGTGATATTTCATACTTCAAAATGTGTGATCGTCTGTATCCTCCCTTTGCTTTGGAAAAACTATTTAGCAGAGTTATTTAAGTTTTTTGTAGAAGGGGTAAACATGAAGGGAAAAACACTTTAAATGAGAGGGTATTGTCAAACTTTTTGACATTCCGAGCTGCTTCTTCAGTTCTGGTCAGATCACCGCTGGAGACTGCCTTCTATCTGTCTGAAGGGACGAGCTAACTACACTGAAGCTAACACACCAGTTTCTGTTTGATGGCTAGGTCTAATGAGTTACACCAACTACACTATGCCGGAGTCAAATTTAGCATAATCATTCAAGCCCCTAATGGGTTCTCTTATACCTATTAGGATACTGCCTATTAGCATACAGGCTATTAGAATACTGCCTATTAGCATACGGGCTATTAGAATACTGCCTATTAGCATACGGGCTATTAGCATACTGCCTATTAGCATACAGGCTATTAGCATACTTGCTATTACCATACTGGCTAGCTCTATTGCACTCCTTGTTTAGATTGTCTTTCCTAACAAAGATTGCGTCTTTAATTCCCCTTTCAAACCATGCCTTTTCTGTCTCAAATCTGACCTCACTGTCTTCAAAGGAGCGGTCAGTGGCTTTACCGGTTAAGTCCCTGGCAGTATCCTATGTCCGGGTTCCTCCAGGAGAACGCCGTGAGGACATTTCGGAGTTTCTGTATTCCTGGTGCACTGGGAGAGGAATAGTGCTTGTTGTTGGGTAAAGTTCGCAGTAAGTCCAACTCGATCTGTTTAGAAGCCGGATTCGGTTTCTCTTTGGCCACATTCAGTAAGGTTTCGTAATAATCAGGGGCGATGTGGTCCCGTAGCTTCTTGACGTGGAAGGACACGGACCACTGCCACAGTTTGGAGCGGTGTTCATGAGGGACTCCGCAGCGGACCAGGCTCTTTAGTTCTGGTGAGCGGGTCAGGTTCCGATTCATGGTTCCTGCCAAATAATTCTCCCATTTCACCCCCACAGACACCTCCTGATCAGTCAACGACAAGGACTTCAGCTCCAACGCTCGCACCTTCGCCACCAACTTCTCCTCCTCTTCCTCCTCCTCTGGGACCGTCTTGAAGCCAAACACGTCATATTCACTAAAAAAAAAAAAGAAAAACAAGTATATTTACCATGTGTATATTTTGACATTTGAAACCAACCACTTGTTTGTCTCCAGGGTGATGTTATTGCTTGACATGGAATGTTCAACAGTATGGCATTAAACACATGTATCTCTATGGAGACGACCACATCAGTCCCTCATGTTTTTGTGAGGATTTTTTTCAAGTGGAACAATCATTATAACAACTACTACAAAGATATTGTCTGTAGGCCTCGTATAAATGGACATATCTAACCTGCTAGCCGCCGCGTTCTAAATAGGAACTATGGCTCCAATTCCCTTTCTACTGAAAACCTGTGTCCCCACTCTCTGTAACTGCTGATGTCAGACTTGTCATTTTGGTCTTAAAATGTTGGTATTAACCTGCTCTACATGATATTTTTTATTTCACTATTGTGTCTGTAAATCAAGATATGAACATTAATAACAGACAAATCAGGAGCCTTCTTTCCCAGAGGTCACTTCTGCTAGCGTTAGCAACAGGTCTGATTGACAGCGTTGCTAACTGCCCGCTCCTTGCTAAACCAGCAGTGTGTGCAGGAAGGGGGTGACCTTCAACAGCCTCGCTCCTGATTGGCTCATTGGTTGCTATGATACTCGGGGTCAGAATTCCAAATATGGAACTTGGCTCTATATTGGCCCCTATAACTGCTCTAGCCTCGATGAGCTTAATTTGACTGGAGCTGAACGCTGTGGGTGACGTCACACTCACTTAGTCCATTTCTTTATACAGTCTGTGCTAAGCCTTAAAATGTGTCTGAACTTGTAGTTAAATGCTGTTAAAGAAGATGAGATGCAGACTTAAGAACAAGACAGACGTTTGATAGTTCGGTTTCGTCCAGTTTCATCCAGTCTGGTGTCAGTGACGATGCTTTTATGCCAGTTCTCTGTCTGGAGTGACAAACAATGGGACTTTTTTATCTGGAAAGTTTGATCTAAGGGTTATGGTGGTTACACCTGCAATGCCCAAGGCCAGATGTTTTCACAGTCTGAACACATGCACAGTATAAAGAGTAAAAACATGAGAGCGTAAAAAGGAACAAAGAAAAGAGACTGAAACTGAGTATAGTTTAATACAGTGTGGTTGGTTCTTATGGCACTACCATAAGAACCATCTCACTCTGAGGACCTCAGGGACCGGCCTCCCGGTGTAGTCCCGGTTCAGTCCTAGCCACCTGTGCCCAGAGTCAGGACTAAACATGGGGGAATCAGCGTTTGAGTTTTGTGCAGCTAAAACCTGGAACAGTCTTCCTGAAGATGTGAGACAGGCCTCTACTTTGACAATGTTTAAATCCAGACACAAACGGTTCTGTTTAGCTGTATATGACTGAAAGGGTTTTATTCTGCCACTTCTATTTTAATGTTCATTTTATGATGATATTTATGTTTTTGTTGTATTGTGATTTTAATGTCTTTCTTATTTTGCAAAGCACTTTGAATTACTTTGTGTAACAATTGTGCTTTACAAATAAATATGCCTTGTGTGTACACTCGTGTGTACAGTCGTGTGTATAGTTTTATTGCTTCTACAGACCTGACAGTGTTTGGCTTGAGCAGGAGCTGGTCGTGCTCTGTGGTCTCTCCCTGTAGAGCGTCCTCCAGCAGTCTAGAGATGACCTCTCGAGCTGGACTCTCTGAGGAGCCGCACACAGGCGTCTTCATCTCCTGCAGCAGCACCAGGTACTTACTCTCCACTTGGCACAGCTTGGCCTCCAGAGATGTGTACTACAACAGAAAAAACATGAGCTCAGAGCCACATTCTACACACAGACTGTACAAAGAAGTGGATTAAGTGAGTGTGACGTCATCCACAGCGTTCGGCTCCAGTCAAATGAAACTCATCGAGGCTAGAGCAGTTATAGCGGCCAATTTGGAGCCCAGTTCCATATTGGGAGTTCTGACCAAGAGTATCACAGCAACCAAAGAGCCAATCAGGAGTGAGGCTGTCAAAGGTAACACTCCTTCCCGTCTGCACCACTGGTTTAGCACAGAGCAGGCACTTGGCAACGCTGTCAATTAAACCTGTTGCTAACGCAAATGTGAGCGTTTTCGAGGAAAGAAACCACTTGATTTGTCTGTTATCAATGTTCATATTTTGATTTACAGACGTGAAATTTAAAAAAAAAAGAACATGTAGAGCGGGTTTATATTTTTGACGAATCTGACAGCAACAGTTACAGAGAGAGGGTCCAGAGTCGATGGAGGGGAGAGAGTCGATCGAGCCAGAAGAACGACCATGCTCATTTCCTATTTAGAACACGGCGACTAGCAGGTTAGCTATATATTTAAATATACAGTCTACAGCACCACAACAGAAAAACATGAACCCAGATCCACCTGTAAACACCACACACATTCACACATCCTCTTTCAGTCACCTTTGCCTCCAAAGCCCGTTCTCTGCTCTCTGCGTTTCGACGTAACACTGTCAGCTCCAGAATCTCTTTGTTCAGAAACTTGTTTTGAGTTTTGTATCCCTGAAGGCTGTCCTAAAATACACAACAAGGAAAAACAGGTTAATTCAAACACAAAAGATGGACAGCGTGAATGACGGGGTTTCAGACAGACTGTAGATGTGGGCAATGGGTCAAATTATTATCATCTATTATGTGAATTTCCAATAAGCAAAAAGAGCTAAATAAACAAGGATTTAAACTGAATATTTATTTTTTATTAATTTAAATAAATATTTAAAATTAATAAAAAAAAAAAACGTTAACTGGATTTACATTTGCGTTTCTTTGGGAATTTTTTATTTAAAATGTATCTAATTACCAGTATATCTAATCAACAGTTTGAGTATGGCACCAGCATAAAGTGTGAAAACATGGCTGACAGTTAAATCTCTCACAATATTTATTGTAGTATTTTCTGTAGGCTACAACATTGTAAATATTCTACTTTTTCCTTCTAAAATGCCTTAAAAAAAATAAATAAATAAAATCTTTTCATTTTTGTTTTATTTTAATTAAATTATTTTTATTTTATTTTATATGTTTAATTATTACAATAAATTAACAGAAGACCAGATGAAACTGATTGGAATGCCTTGACAAGACTTTGGTTCTATCATAATCCAAAGTCTTTCCTACTTATTTCTAGATCACGGTCTATGTAGTTCTGTTTTTAGCTGCTGTACCAAAACAACAAATTTAAGCAAAGAGCCTTGTGATTTGATAAACATTATGCCGGCCCATGATATTACTGTGGGACTTTTAATGATATAAGATCACAGTATTTTAGTTCTTGTTTCCTCCCTAATGAAAACCACACATGGCAGTGCACCTTGAGTATATCCACTTCGCTCTGCTCTCTGCTGGAGAGGGGGGAGCCGGGCTCGCTGTGTCCGCCCTCCGAGCTCTGTTCCTGGGACAGTTTCATGATGACCTCGTCCTTGGCCTGGATGGTCTCCATAAGCATCCCTAGCTGTTCGTTCATCTCTCCCACTTTGAGCTTCAGCCCCTTCAGCTCCTTTTGTAGACTGTCCTTCTCCAAAGCTAACCTCTCCATGTGTCCACACAGAGACTGGATCTGTGTGTCTCTGTCCTGCAGGAGGCGTTCTAGCTGGGACAGGGCCTCTGGGGTCACAGCAGGAGGCTCGGTCAGGTCAGGGTGCGGTGCGTTTGGGTCTGAAGGAGCTGAGGTCTGAGCTGTGCGGAGCCAGTCACACTGAGACGATCTGAGGGTCTGCTGCAGAAGTCTAACCAGCTCCTAAAAATTCAAAATATTAATAAAAATCGCAAAGGAACAACCAACTGCTACTTTGCAGTGACATAATTCTGGGGGTGTTCTGCATGTACAGTGGAAAAGTATTCATCCCCCTGGAACTTTTTCATATATTGTCACATCACAACCACAAATTTAAATACATTTTCTCAGCATTATATGTGAATGAGTAACACAAAATGGCACGTGTGTTAAGTGGAAGGAAATATTTTACAAGATTTCCAAATTTTTAAAAAACAAAAAACTTAAAAGCGCAACGTGCAAAAGTATTCAGCCCCTTTTTCTTGAATGCAACCAATTGCTTTTAGAAGTTGCCTGATGATTTTGGAAAGATTGAATGTTGACGTAAGGACTAAAAAGAGTCCACCTGTGTGTGATCTTGTCTCAGTATAAATGCAACTGTGCTGTGAAGGCCACAGAAGTTTGTTAAAAGAGTGTTGGAGAACAAACTACAAAATTAAGTCAAAGGAGCACACCAAACAGGTCAGAGAAAATGTTGTGGTGAAGTTTAAAGAGGGGCTTGGATCTAAAAAAAATTTCCCAAGCGTTGAACATCTCAAGGAGCACTGTTCAATACATCATCCAGAAATGGAAAAAGTATGGCACAACTACAAACCTACACGGACATGGCCGTCCACCAAAACCTACAGAACGAACAAGAAGAGCACTCATCAGAGATGCAGCCAGGAGGCCCATGGTGACTCTGGAAGAGCTGCAGAGATTCACAGCTCAGGTGGGGCAATCTGTTCACAGGACGACTATTAGTCGTGCACTGCAGAAATCTGGTCTTTATGGAAGAAGTCTCGTCTACAGTTCACTAGAAGTCATTTGAAGGACACAGCAAACATGCGGCAGAAGGTGCTCTGGTCTGATGAGACCAAAATCAAACTTTTTGGCCTAAAAGCAAAACACTACGTTTGGAGGAAAACTAATACTGCACATCACTCTGAACACACCATCCCCACAGTCAAAAACCATGGTGGCAGCATCATGCTGTGGGGGCTTTTCTTCAGCTGGAAAAGGGAAGCTGGTCAGAGTTGATGGGAAGATGGATGGAGTTAAATACAGGACAATCTTGGAAGAAAACCTGTTGGAATCTGCAAAAGACTTGAGACTGGGGCGGAGGTCCACCTTCCAGCAGGACAACGACCCTATACACAAAGCCATAGTGACAATGGAATGGTTTAAAGTAAAACATATTCATGTGTTAGAATGGCCCAGTCAAAGTCCGGACCTAAATCCGATTGAGAATCTGTGGCAAGATCTGAAAACTGCAGTTCACAAACGATCACCATCAAATCGGACAGAACTTGAACGTTTTTTCCAGGAAGAATGGGCATAAATTTCAGTCTGTAGGTGTGCAAGGCTGGTGGAGACATACCCCAAAAGACTTGCAGCTGTAATTGCAGTCAAAGGTGGTTGGTTCCACAAAGTACTGACTTAGGGGAGGCTGAATGCTTCTGCATGCTGCACTTTACAGTTTTTCTTCTTTTCTTTTTTTTTTTTTAATCTGGAAATGATGTATAAGTTTCTTTCTACTTCACACTTATGTACCATTTCGTGCTACTTATTCACATAAAATGCTAATTAAAAAATATTAAAATTTGTGGTTATGACTTGACAAAATTTGAAAAAGTTCCAGGGTGATGAAAACTTTTGCAAGCCACAGTATGTGTATGATGGAATATTCAGCAGTTAACACGTTGACACAATGCGCACATTAGCAAGCACAGGCCAAAATGGTTTTAGGATCATCTGAAGACTCAAGAAAAAATACAAAATGCATCTAAACGGCACATTTTCAGGAGCCTGTGATCATGGTCCTGTTTAGGAGATTGATTTTACACAAAAAAGTGAGAGTGACTCACTGAAAAATTGTTGACTAATGCTAGCTAGCTTGTGACTATAATGTTATTTGAGAGGGGAGGAAGGAGGGCATCTGACACACACAGTGAGGGCATCTAATGTAGTTCCAGCTAAGTCAGTTTTTTGATTTGAACTGTATTAACACAGTCTGACCATAAAGTCTAACAAGCCTCAGACAGAGCAGTTAGCATCACACCCCCCGGGAATGTCGATGACTTCAACCTCATCACCAAGTGTATACACTACTAAAACATTTCAAGCATATAGGCATTATAAACATTTTAATGGTAAATCTGTCCAAAACATTACAACATTACAAAACGTTTCTCTCTGAAGTTACAGCGGCTCATGTCTCGTGTCTCAGTTACTTCTTCAGAATTTTGAGTTTGAAACATTATTGGCTCATGGGAAATTTCTTTATGAAACTGACTTCCTTCCTGTTTAGTGATTTGTTGTAGCTCAAAGCCAACTAAACCAAAACTACTATTTCAATTACATATTTGTGATTAAAACAAAACAACACCAGCTCAAACTGTAGCATATCTTGTGTCTGGTCCATATGACAGTATTCTCTGATCTCTGTTCTAATGTTGTTTCCTCATCACAAACAGACCTGGAGTTGTGTTTTGTTTCATTCGCACATGTTTAACGCAAACTCTGCATATTTAGGCTTTGAGTTCTTCTCTCAAACTGAAAACACTCTGTTCCACCTTGTGATGTCATTATGTGGTAATACAGGAAGTGCTCCACTGTGTTTTTAAAGTCCATACACCTTCAATGGAATGATTTGGATCATTTCAGCCCTGGAATTTCCAATCTCTGCTGAACAAAGAGTTTCATCTTGTCTTTGTTCTTTTAGCCTGTATAAAGAAATGAACTAAGTGAGTGTGACATCACCCACAGCGTTCAGCTCCAGTCAAATGAAGCTCATTGAGGCTAGCAGTTATAGGAGCCAATTTGGAGCAGAGTTTCATATTTGGAATTCTGACTATCCAAATATAATAGCAACCACAGAACCAATGTGGAGCAAGGCTGTTGAAATGCAGATTAGATTTAAGGTCCTATATTACACAAAAGTCCATCCATCCATCTTCTTCCGCTTATCCGGGGCCGGGTCGCGGGGGCAGCAGTCTAAGCAGGGACTCCCAGACTTCCCTCACCCCGGACACGTCCTCCAGCTCCTCCGGTGGGACCCCAAGGCGTTCCCAGGCCAGCCGAGAGACATAGTCCCTCCAGCGTGTCCTGGGTCTTCCCCGGGGCCTCCTCCCAGTGGGACATGCCCAGAACACCTCCCTAGGGAGGCGTCCAGGAGGCATCCTGAGCAGATGCCCGAGCCACCTCAACTGGTTCCTCTCAACGTGTAGGAGCAGCGGCTCTACTCCGAGCTCCTCCTGTGTGACCAAGCTCCTCACCCTATCCCTAAGGGTGCACCCGGCCACCCTACGGAGGAAGCCCATTTCAGCCGCTTGTATCCGCGACCTTGTCCTTTCGGTCATTACCCAGAGCTCATGACCATAGGTAAGGGTAATTACACAAAAAAGTCAGACCTGTTCCTGGTGCATGTTGGACTCCGCCAGGGCTGCCCTTTGTCACCGGTTCTGTTCATTATATTTATGGACAGAATTTCTAGGCGCAGCCAGGGGCCGGAGGGGGTCTGGTTTGGGAACCACAGGATTTCATGTCTGCTGTTTGCAGATGATGTTGTCCTGATGGCTTCTTCGAGCCAGGACCTGCAGCAGGCACTGGGGCGGTTTGCAGCCGAGTGTGAAGTGGCTGGGATGAGAATCAGCTCCTCCAAATCCGAGGCCATGGTTCTCGACCGGAAAAAGGTGGTTTGCTCTCTCCAGGTGGGTGGTGAGTCTCTGCCCCAAGTGGAGGAGTTCAAGTATCTCGGGGTCTTGTTCACGAGTGAGGGAAGGATTACACAAAAGTGACTCTCAAAACTTTAATCCATGTTCTAATGCTATTCCTTCCCCCTTCCTTCCTCAAAAACAGACCTGGAGTTGTGTTTTGTTTCATTCGCACATGTTTGAGTAACACTTTACTATTAGTCTGTCTACATCTCCAAAGCTCAAAATGCTCTGTTCCACCTTGTGATGTAATTTAGTGGTAATTTTGAAGTTAACAGCTCCCTTTACCTTTCGCTTAGCAGATATTGGCAAGGTGTATGGAGTTTAAAAACACAGTGGAGCATTTCCTGTATTACCACATGACATCACAAGGTGGAGCAAAGTGCTTTCCATTTGAGACAAGCTCACCCATGTGTGAAATGTGTGTGAATGAAACAAAACTTCATTTTGATGAGGAAAAAATGTCATAACATAAATCAGAAAACAGTGCAATATGTGCCCTTTAAAGTCTAAGAGAGCCTCAGACAGAGCAGAGCCTACAGTTAGCATCACACCCCCACGGAATGCTGATGACATCAGCTGCAGAGTATCAGCTGCCCCGGTCTGGAGTGGAATACCTTGTGAGTAAGCAGCTCCTCTCTGAGCTGCGCCTGCTCCTCTTGTACTCGGCACAGCTCCTCCTGCTGGCTCTGGAGTCGCAGGTGCAGGTCTACAGGTCTGCTGCCGTTACACTCCACAGATATGTCCGCACTGCCCCGCCCCAGTCGCCCCGGCAACAGTGGCCTCTTATTTCGACCAGAGTTGCGCCCAAAGTCAAAAGTGAACGCCGAGCCGAAGGAATCTGAAACGAGATTCAGAATTCATATCAGGACTCAACTGTCGTTAATATTTACAAAATTACATCAGAATATCAAAGCATTTTTTTAATATAAAGTCAGATTTTCTGGGCATCTTGACACATTTTCACAGTTCAAAGTTGAAGACACATTTTGGGCAAAACCACAAACTCTGTGTCTGTGGTAACACACAAGAGGAAGTCATTTGTCACTGACTCTACAATATTTATCTTAAATCCGCCCAGTTCTTCAAACTGTTCTTTTCAGATCTTTGACCAGGTTCTACTCGTTTCTTCTCATTGAGCCTTTTAAGTTGTATTTGGAGTGATTCATGCTTGAGTAATGTTTAATCGAGTATTTTCAAGACACCATTTTGTCTATCTACCCCCGTTTTCACATACGTAAACGTCTTCTCATTGGCACTTACGTCTGTGGGCCTCATTGTGTTTGACGTCCATGGGCACGTCTTTGGGAGGAGCGTCCAGAAGCTCCCATTCATCCACTGTGCTGCTGTTGGCCGTGTAGAACACACTCCTCCGGCTGTCGCGCCCGGCCCGAAGATATGACATGGAGTTTCTGAAAGAGCCAAGAGCTAATGTAGGCTACGCTGTACAAATCTAAGAGAGCCAATGTAGGCAATACTATAGAAATCTAAGAGAGCTGATGCAGGCAATATTATACAAACGTAAGAGAGCTAGCCAATATCCTAATAGCCAATATGCTAATAGTCAGTATGCTAATAACCAGTATGCTAATAGCCAGTATGCCAATAGCCAGTATGCTAATAGCCAGTATGCTAATAGCCAGTATGCCAAGTATGATTCATCCACAGTTTACACTTTGTGTAGCTCATTAGACCGAGCAAACAAATAGAAACTGTAAAAAACAAGTGTGTTAGCTTCAGTGTAGTTAGCAGTTATGGTCAGTAGCTCCTTCCAGTGTCCAGCAGTAATCTCACTAGAACCGAAGAAGCAGCTTGGATGAGCAGCTACAACTTTTTGTCCAGTGACAGATTTATATTTTTCTTTTCCTATTTATTATCAGAACTGGACGACTTAGGGACACATGTACACAGGTACAAATGGAAAAGCTCAAGGACACATGTGGGAGGAGCCTTTTGAACTGCTACTGTTAAAGGCCAAAAGTAAAAGATTTTTGCAATATCATCTGATGTGGTGGATTAACAAAGACTCTGAACAAACAACAGCATATAAAGGCAGACCACACAGTAAACACACTGCACCTTCTGTTTGCACTTTCTCACAATAGTAACCTGCAATAATGATTTTAAACCAGACCAAAATAATAAACCAGAAGTGCAAATCGAGTCTCAGGGGCCCAAATACAGCTCATGTGTGGTATCAATAAACAAGTGAGACTATTTAAAACAACACTGTGTAACTTTCTGGGGATATAGAATGTTAAAACCATTCTTTGAAACATTCTCCATGGTGATAAATGAACTTTATGATGTGGAATATTATAGCCAAAGGAACAGCATTTCTACAGGAAAAATAAACCGGAAGCGCTCCCCCCGCAGGACAACTAAGAGTAACATTTGTGGAGATGCAAGCCTGCGTGCTCAGAGTAAGAATGTGTGTTTAGTGCAATAAAAACTTCCAAAAACATCTCTTTAGACTACGTGTTATAAGGTTGTGTAAGTTCTGTCAAATGCAGGAAAATAAAATAAACATCCATAGTGCATGTTTACTTGGCAATATAACATACACTTCAGTAAACAAACAGAATAATTTAAAAGATGTTCTGCCCATACCGAAGCTCAGTGCCAAAGTTTCTGAGTGTGTTGAGTGGGTTGGCGGGTGACCCTGAGGGACCCCTGGACAAGGGACTGTCCCCCACTGAGCTGTCGGCCTCAGCCTCCATGGCAAAGTCACTGCGCACCTTCTCCATGCTGTCGTTCAGCTTCTCAAAGATCACACCATCTGAAAATGAGACAGTATGAAGTGACATTCAGATGTTGTTTGGGGGCGATGCACTTTTAAGGCACAGTTAGATTCCATTTGATTTCAGTACAGTCCCATGTGCAGCTTGGCACACACAGGCATAAAGTGGATTATTCAGGACTAGTTGACGACTTGGTTCCTTTAAGTAATAATTGTTAACCCCATCACTGTATTCTCTATGGAAAAGAGGGTTGGCCATCGCTGTCTGTTAGAAGAGAAAAGCACTGCAAGAAATTTATCTATAAAGGACTACTTCAAAAACCCAGAGAATCCCTCACCTGCTTGTTAATCATTGATACTGGAACATTTAATACCAGATCACATGACTGCATAAGGCTAAGGACGAGCCGCACCAAAACTGAGATGGGAATGAGGCTTTTAGCTGTTTTGCTTCATAAAAATGGAACACAGTTCAAGGAAAAGCAAAATTGAAGACTTTGGCGATTTAATAATCTGGTAACGAACTTATACACACATCTGCACCTGTTTTAATGCTTTATATGAACTTATATATTCTTTTGTTTAGTTAACAAAAGATGAAATATAAATCTGTCAACTGGACAAATTGCTGTATCAATCCTACAAAGATTTGTCCAGTTGATTGATTTAAATTCCATCTTTTGCTATGGATCAGACCTGGACGACTGAGGGACTACACAGGCATTAGTTTAGTTTGTTTTCCTGCTTGTATTGTTACGACGGAGTTTAAGGGTCAATTAAATAAAATTAATTATGAGGGCGCTACAATAATAAAGTCGTAGTATTACGACATTAAAGACGTCATTTTACGAGAATAGAGTCATAGTACTATGAGAATAAAGTCGTCATTTTATGAGAATATAGGCTATTGTGCGTGAATGAGTAGACTAGTGTGTTATGCATTATGGAGAATTTGGAGCATTTTGTTCGGATATACATTCAACACGACAAAATATTGTGTCTTTTAGCCCATCATCGCCACACTATCATCAGTATAAGTGCTTTGAAGCGACATTGCAAACGTTCAAGTTTGTTTCGTCAAAGGAACCATATAGATTTGGAAGAAATTTCTATTTTTGTGGAAGAGGAACTGACTTGACTGCAGGGGTGAAATGTCCATGTTCCTTTAGAGTTTGAAAGATGTCCATCCCAAATTGAATGCATTGTTTACGCAGGACTCCCCACCAAGACTTTATTTGTTGATTGGCGGTGCTGCATCCATAGATGAAGCTTTGATCCCCAAGAAATGTGGTTTCAGGGCAAGAACAGTTGCATGTTGCGTTTTCTGTACCTGGATCCACCCGGGGCCTTTGGGGGCACCCTCCAATGTAAGTCACTCTGTTGATATAGTAATCCGCAATTACTTTCAGATTGCTGTTGGTAACGTATGCCTCCATCCACATAATGTGACGACTGAAGCCATCAATACAGCCATTTATGCAAATACCATATGGCTTCAATTTATCATATGAATCCAAATGGCACAATACGTTTGGCCCCCTTACACTGTACTATCTTCACCAAAGATGCTTCTCTACCCTTCTCTACCCAATTTGGATCCAATATTTTCAGTAAAATTCGAACAGTTTCTTGAGAAACACCAAATCCTCTCTGGACAGCTCTGGTGGGCTAAAAGAGACAGTATTTCATCGCGTGTAAACCCCAGTTGAAAGTATATCTGAACAAAATGCTCCAAATTCTCCATAATGCATAATGCACTAGTCTACTCATTCATGCACAGTGGCCTATATTCTCATAATATTACGACTTTATTCTCGTAATATTATGACTTTTTCTGGCTTCAACTTTATTCTTGTAAAATGACGTCTTCAATGTCGAAATGCTACGACTTTATTCTTGTTGCAACCGCATAAGTTTTTTTATTTAACTTATTTTTTGTAACTTATTTTTATTTTAAACAAGGCACTGATGAAAAAGAGACCCCAAGTGTTCTCGTTGGGTTCTCCTGTATAAATAAAGATAAATAAATACATCTGGATCAATCCAGCTTTTTCAGTCCTGATGCCGATATAGATACTATGGCTGATAATCGGTATCAACCAATTCAAGCGTAGGGGCTGAAAATCTGTTGTGTTATGTAACTGTCATTCACTGTGTGTCTCATTGCATCCAGTTAAAGCCCAACAAGAATATCAGCTGAAGCGATCTCATGGAGCCGATACTCGATACCAGGCACAGTGCACACTTAGTGTAGCTCAATAGATCTAGCCTACAAACAGAAACTGTAAACAACAGCTGGTTCCAGTTTCAGTGTAGTTATCTCCTCCCTTCAAACAGATATATAGTGTCCAGCAGTAATCTGACCAGAACTGAAGAAGCAGCTTGGATGAGCAGTGAAACGTCTTCACTCCTCGAACGATTTGGCCAATTGACAGATTTTACTTTTGTTTTTTACTATGGATCAGACCCGGACGACTGAGGGATTACAGAGACATTCACCACCAGTGTTTCGATACCAAGCTACTTTCACACATTTAATACAGAACTGCTTTTGAAATTTATGTCACAAAATATTTTCTAACAAATGGCAGAAAATGTGATTTGAATAAACATTAAGTATTATAACTGTTTAAATGTAGAACCTGAACAAACATCTAGAGGTCATCTTTCACACAGATGTGGAGCAGTACTCACCGTTGTCTTTGGCCACCAGACCTGTGGGGGGGTGGGCCATGATGGGGGAGCTCCAGCTGTCTCTGTGTCCGGAACCTCGTGTGTTGCTGTATTCCCAACGCTTCTGCTGCAGCTGCTGGAGCCAGTAATGCATCACCTGCCTGTTTGGAGCCTGGAAACAGCACAACACACACACACTAACAAAAGCTCTGTCCTGTACGACTGGATAACGTTATTGGGGGGGAGTTCTGCATGTATCTCTATAGCTGTTCTTCAGTTACAGTTACCATGATGACACAATGTACACATTGGCAAACACTGACAAAAAGTTTCAAGAGAATTCTGAAGACTCAACTCAAAAGCAAAAGTGATTTAAAGAGCACGTTTTCAGGAGTCTGTGGTCAGTCCGAGCATTCATGGTCCTATTAAGTTTGAGTTTACATTTGACAAACTGAAAAACTGTTGGCTAATGCTAGCTAGCTTGTGAGTGTATCGTTATTAGAGAGGGACTTGGGACAGCCAAATCAGCTCACCTGCTGTAACTCCAACTAAGTCAGTTCTTTATGGGCAGATTGTGTTAAATTAAAGCTCTACGTATAAAAGAAAATGCCTCAGTAGCAGTACCTACAGATAGCTTAACACCCCCAGGACATGTTGATGGCATCAGCTGCAAATTATCAATATGACCCCCCTTTCCATTTCAGTTTCAGTCTTACAGATATAGAAGGTAGAGAAGCGAAAACTGGCACCTGCTGTGACAGTCATGTGACAGCCATGTGACTGCAGACCCGGAGTGAAAGGTCAGTGTGTCATGTGTGAGCATGCCAATTGATCTTTACTGGATGTAAACAGTGGGCTTTTATGGTCTTCACATTTTTATACAGCACTTTTCCACCTTCAAGGCTCAAAGCGTTTCACATCAAGGAACCACTCGCCGATTCACACACACATTCACACACCAGTGTACACTGGGGGGGGGGGGGTTAAGTGTCTTGCCAAAGAACACAACAACATTCATCTGTGGGAGCTGGAATCACACCGCCAACCTGTGGGTCAGTGGACAAACGCTCTACCAGCTGAGCCACTGTCACCCATGTTTTTAGGAATGTTACCAAACCCAACTGACTCAACACTGTCAGACGTCTTGACCTGTGTAACACCTCAACTGGTTCATAGGGGGCGTGTTAGCTGCATGAATCTATATCTGTCAAGTGAGCAGTAATTAATAAGTCATTATAATAATTATCCCTGGCATTTAACACTAGCTCAACAGGATATCTTGAGGTTTTCATGTGCCAGACAAATAAACATGAATAGACTCTTACATGACATCACAACATCCTATAGGTTTATAATGTGTCTGTGGGCTTCAGAATAATGAAAAATGAGGACTGTTGCCTGTAGAGTATTTCTGTAGAGTGCTACTTTAAACTTGTATCTCAATGTACTAACGCTAAAGTTAACATGTGAATACTGGTCAAATGCAGATACATGAAATACAACAGGAGACACTGTTACTTGGAGTCAAGGACAGAGTTGTGAGCTCCTGCGGACCTGCTGCTGTGAGGGAGCTCACGAAGATAGCACTCTGCTGACCAGAAGAGGATCCTCCCTCAGACAGACACACACACACACACCCACCCCGGCACTAACTGAACATGCACATCTCATGACTTTCATCCTTTCCGTAGAGTCTGTTGCTTCATTGTCCACTTCACCTGTGTGAAACTCATTTAAACCCTGCTGACATTATATTTTAGACTCTTGGTGGTCTTTGACACTTACACCAGAAACAAACATTCTTAAACAAAAATATTATATATTTTGAATGGTGAAAAAATGGCTCCAAATGTCACCTTTAACAAGAAATCCACAAATGGAGCCTACTTATCATAGTGGTGTGTGTGTGTCTGTGTGTGTATGTGTATGTGTGGGGGTGTGTGGGGGTGTGTAGGGGTGTGTCTGTGTGTGTATGTGTATGCGTGTGTCTGTGTGTGCGTGTGTATGTATGTGTCTGTATGTGTGCATGTGTCTGTGTGTGCCGGGGTGTGTCTGTGTGTGTGTATCTGTGTGTGGGGGTGTGTGTGTATGTGTGTCTGTGTGTTGAGGTCATTTAACATTTGTTCTTTTGTATGTTTTTCTGGAAGCAGCACAGACATTATAGACCAAAGAAGGGTCAAGGCCGTGGGGCAGTGGTCAACGGTTTAAACTATGAACTTGAATCTTACAGAGTTCCACGCTGTGATGTCATAAAGTGGTTAACAGCTCCTTTTACCTTTAGTTCAGTAGAGATTGGAAATTCCACATCTGAAATGATCCAAATGATTCTAGTGGTGTGTGGAGTTTAAAACACAGTGGAGCACTTCCTGTATTACCACATGATGACATCACAAGGTGGAACAGAACATTTTGAGCTTTGGAGATGTAGACAGACTGTTTTCAGATTGAGAGAAGAACTCAGTCTAAACCTGCAGGTTTGTGTGTTAAACATGTGATGTCTAAGTTTGTGATGAGGAAACATAATATAGATCTGAAAACAGTGCCCCTTTAAATAGTTTCTAGAGGAAGCACACACAGACACACACAGACACAGACACACATATATACACACAGATGCAGACACACATATATACACACAGATGCAGACACACAGACAAATACACATATACACACACATACAAACACATGAACACACACACAGATACATACACAAACACACACAGAAACAGACACACATATACACACACAGACATACAGACACACATACAGGCACACGCACACACAAAGATACAGACACACTCAAAGACACACACAGCAACACAGACACACATATACACACAGATATACATACACATACATACACAGATATACATACATATATATATATATATATGTATGTATATATATATATATACACACACACACACACACACACCCCGATATACATACACATACATACACAGATATATATATATATATATATATATATACACACAGATATACATACATATACACACACAGATATACATACACACACAGATATACACACACACACACACCCCTACACACACACCCCGATATACACACACACAGAGATATACACACACTCGGCTCTTGTCACGCTGTGCAGTGAGTCAGTGTCTCGCTACAATAAGGTCAGATTCTTGGGCAGAAGTTTACCTTGAGCAGAAACTCTTTCCCCGCGGTCCGGACCTCAAACTGGCCCTCTTCTCCGTCCAGGTCGTAGCTGAAGCACGCGTCGCTGATGTCGATGTGTCCGAGGGGCAGCGCGTCCTGCGGAGTCTTAAAGTAATACATGTAACACTTTCTGGGGTCATAGACGAACCAGCGCGGCTTGTAGCCCCTCAGAGGCCCTTTCCCGGACAGTTTGTGGAGGTATCCGCAGAGTCTGGAGGCCTGCTCCTTCCCGCCCTCCGCCTCGGGCACGTCCAGGGACTTGGAGGAGCCGATCCGCAGTGAGCCGCGCGGACTCGGCTCGCCGCCGTCCTCCTCTTCGTGCATCTTTGCTCCAGTTTAGTTGTTGCAGAGCGGCGGTTGCATGGATGTGCACATCAGCGGATGTCCACGCCTGTTTCCATCCGCATGACTGCCAACCTCTGCGCGGGGCACTATGGGAAATGTAGGCCGCCCACTACGACGACGTGTACAATGTTAGACTCCAACGACCACTAGGGGGCAGCCTTGACTTAAGAGGAGTAAGTAGCCCACAGAGCAGAGATCAGAGGTGGAAGAAGTACTCAAGTTTGATACTTTGGTAAAGGTACAGATACTAGAGCAAAAAATACCAACGTAAAAGTAAAAGTCTCACATGGAAAAATCTATTTAAGTAAAAGTATGGAAGTACCTGTCTAAAATATACTTAAAGAGTAAAAAGTAAAAAATATTTCATACAGAACAAAAACAATTGAATCAATGTTTTTTTTTTTCTATCTGTTTTATCTATATATTTTGTTTTGTTCAAATTATGAACGTGTTTAAAATAAACCCTCAGCCTTTTCAGCAGGTCTCAGACAATAATAGCAATACTTTTAAGTCCAGTTCAAAAATGTAGTGGAGTAGAAAGTACAGATACTGCTCTCAAATGTACTGAAGTAAAAGTAAAAAGTACACACTGTAAAATGTACTTAAGTAACGTACAGATACTTGAAATGTGCACTTAAGTACAGTAATTTACTACTTTTACTTTGTTACGTTACACCACTGATTAAAATAGACTATGAGCCCAAATACTTTTGGGCTCATAGTCTAAAAGTATTTACACAACACCCAGAACGCAACACTCACAACACAACACCCAGAACACAACACTCACAACACAACACCTAGAACACAACACCCAAAACACAACACCTAGAACACAACAATTCAAATCATTTTATTTTTGTAACGCCCAAAATCACAACAACAGTTGTCTCGAAGGGCGTTCATGTTTTGGTTGATTGGGGAAACCGGAGTACCCGGAGGAAACCCATCCAAACACGGGGAGAAACATGAAAAACTCCACACAGAAAGGCCTGGGCGACCCGGGGATCGAACCAAACCTTCTTGCTGTGAGGCATGATGACGGCCACACCACCACCTTGACCTGTGCTCCAGGCACTCTGAAAGTTCATGTGACTTGATGGTGTAGATTCGTTTAGTCTAACATAATCATTTGCCATGTTTCAGTTAGGGCTAGCAGATCAATATTAACGTCGCCAATTAGTTCATTTATTAAAAGGGATTTGGAGGAAAGAGACCTGATGTTTAGCAGTCCACATTTTACACACTTATCATTTTGTTCATTTGCGGCACATTTATTTATTTTTATTAAGTTATGAGATCTGACAGCTTCCTTGTCAGAGTTTAGGGGTGTTTTATTTGTGCTTTTTGTACGTGGGGCACACATGCTCAACACAAACACACAACACTCAGAAGACAACACCCAGAACACAACACCCAGAACACAACACTCAGAATGCAACACCTAGAACACAACACTCACAACACAACACCCAAAACACAACACTCAGAACACAACACCTGGAACACAACACCCAGGACACAACACTTAGAACACAACACTAAAAACACAACACCCAGAACACAACACCTAGAACACAACCCTCAGAACACAACATTCAGAACACAACACCCAGAACACAACACCCAAAACACAACACCCAAAACACAACACTCAAAACACAACACCTAGAACACAACACCCAAAACACAACACTCAGAACACAACACCCGGGACACAACACTCAGGACACAACACTCAGAACACAACACTAAAAACACAACACCCAGAACACAACACCTAGAACACAACATTCAGAACACAACACCCAGAACACAACGTTCAGAACACAACACCCAAAACACAACACTCAAAACACAACACCTAGAACACAACACCCAAAACACAACCCTCAGAACACAACACTCCCAACACAATACTCAAAACACAAGTCCTAGAACACAACACCCAGAACACAACAACTAGAACGCAACACCCAAAACACAGCACACAGAACAGAACACCTAGAACACAACACTCAAAACATAACACTCAGAACACAACATCCAAAATACAACTCTCACAATACAACACCTAGAACACAACACCCAGGACACAACACTCAAAACACAACACCCAGGACACAACACTCACAACACAACATCCAGAACACAACACCTAGAACACAACACCCAGGACACAACACTCAAAACACAACACCCAGGACACAACACTCACAACACAACACCCAGAACACAACATTCACAACACAACTCTCAGAACACAACACCCACAACACAACACCTAGAACACAACACCCAGAACACAACACTCACAACACCCAGAACACAACACCCAGAACACAACATTCACAACACAACTCTCAGAACACAACACCCACAACACAACACCTCGAACACAACACCCAGAACACAACACTCACAACCTATCATCCAGAACACAACACTCACAACACAACACCCAGAACACAACACCTGAAACAAAACACATAAAACACACACCCGGAACACAACACCCAAAACACATCACCCAAAATATAACACCCCGAACACAACACCCAAAACATAACACCCAGAACACTACACTTAGAGCACAACACCAAGAACAGAACACAGAGTCATATCAGAAGAGCTGGGTGGATACAGACTGGAACAGCAAATGAAACTGCCAGTTAAATGGTACAGTTAAAAAACATAACAACATAAAACATAGATCATTCCCGTGTTAAACCATGGTGCTACTACACACAGACAGCTCTGAGAAATTCACATTTACAGTGAAATGTAATGACATTTGAGTTCTTCAGTACAAAAATATAATTCACAAATCTCTAGGCGAGTTGCTCGGGGAATGGGGAGATTCTGAAACCCCTGAGCTTCAGGTCACAAACCCCTGTCCTACATTCAGTAATCAGAAAACTGACCAAAACAGGACAAAGTGCTGAGTGCTGCTCTGCAGAGCTGTGGAGGAAGTGTAAAAATAACCTCAGGTGGTGCTGTGGTCTTTGCACAACTCTGCTCAAAGTGGAAACAGCTCAAGCATGGGGTCTTACACAACTGTAACTGCAACACTTTGATCTGCTCTGTAGATGCTGCCAGTGCTGGGAGAAGTAAGCAACTCTGTTACTTAAGTAAAGTACAGACACTTCAAATGTGTACTTTACAGTAAACAGATTGTGAGAGGAGGCTCAGGACAGAACTCTGAGAATGAATCTACTTCTATTCTCCTGCTCTTGTTGTTCCAACACTGGAATTCCCCCATTATGCAACAAATATTATTATAACTAACACTCTCCAGTCAGCATAAACAATGACATCGCTTTGGTGGGTTCTTCATTTGGATTAAATAAATAATTCTTTTTGCATCTGGGTTAGCCCCAGAGCACTATGGGTATTATGACTTATGTGGTCTATGATTAAGAGTTTTGTGGAGTTTGAGCATAAATGGGATTAAACTCAGAGCTTCCATTCTGAAGCTTTTGAGAGATGGTGCAGTGAAGCGGATGCCGGGTGGAACCTTGCGTGCGGTCTCGTGTGCTAACCACTCTGTGAGCCTGTCTTTCCATCTCTTCAGGAAATGCATACTTTGTTTTGCAGCAGCTAAAAGCACAAATCAATGTTAGCTCTGATGTGCTAACTGCTCTGCTGTTTCCAAAGCTGCTGGAAAACTCCAAATGTCACTTGTTTATATTGGATAAGAACTCTCAGAATCTGATCATCAAGAGTAAAGACGACATCTTCACATCTTAGACCATGTTTGATGAAGTCTGCTGAAATGACACTAGAGTCAGATCAGTTCATCTCCAGCGCAGGTGAGCAGCAGAGGGAACTGTGACTGCGGCTCTCAAAACTCAGTCCAAATATTAAACTTTTTTATTTATTTATTTTTTACAGAAAATTCCAAGAGGACACGCAGATTATACAGGCAGCAGGTCCCTCAGACGAGACACAGCAGCTCACACTGTCTCCAGAACTGCTTACGCTTCTGTTTCAAGGTATGTGGAAAAAATGTGGACAAGGCCAAAGTCTGGTGTGTTATTTTGTTTTGGGAAATTTAAACTGAGACTCGTCACATCCTCAGACTTGTATTTGTTCACTGCACAAAAATATATTCTTAAAAACATATGTAAAAGACAGAAAAAAAGTCATAGTAAATGTGTCAAAAACGAGCAACATTCTCTGCCAGTGGATGAATTACACTTGTTCTAAGGAGTGTTGTGTTCTAAGGCTGAAAATCCTACTTGACAACACATTTTTCCACAATTTATATGAAAATAATTTGAAAAAAAACCCCCAAAAAAACATGTATTCAGACGTCTCAAATCAACATTATTACGTTATTGCTTTTTCAAATTCATATGATGTTCTAATTTGCCATATTTTCGATCTATTAAGTGAACCAAGCCCCCCAGACACCATTTTGTCAAACTGTCTCCAACACAAAAGGAACACTGACCTATTTATAACATGTCAGCAAATGAGGCTAGTTACTGTTGTTAATAATTGTGTTTTGGACAGAAGCGAAGGAACATGGAGCAGAGAGGAGCCACAGTGGAGCCCCAGCCCGACCCCACCACTGCGGGCGGCCTGAGAGAGCTGACCACCTCCTGGTTCATACAGACCCAGGCCCCCCGCATCAGCCACAATGGACTGCTCCCAAAATGGTTCCTCGGCTTCATCTCCAGAAAGTATGGAGACATTTAATAATATTATTATTTTATCAAATTAAGTTTATATATTATATTTGTAATATTTGTATTTATTTTATTTTGTATTTATTTATTTTATTTTTAATTTGATCTATTTATTTATTTTTGTTTTTATAGGCATAGTGTGTATTTGTTTCATTGGAATAAGGTTTATAGTAGCAGTAGTAGCTCAGTTAGTTGTGGCTATTGCCCACTAAGCAAACCACTTCACTCACCTTGTTTGTGTGCATGTGTGCGTGTAACTGTAGCATTATACTTAAAATCGTTAACATAACGTCAAACCAGGACATGCAACATGCACTGGGGTGGTCTGAAGAAAGTGACGCGGCCGGGATGAAAATCAGCTCCTCTAAATCTGAGGCCATGGTTCTTGAATGGAAAAAGGTGGCGCTCTCTCCATGTGGTGTAGTGTCTCTGCCTCAAGTCAAGTAGAAGAGGTGAAGTCTCTCGGGATCTTGTTCATGAGTGAGGGGAAGAAAGGGGTGTGAGATTGACAGTTGGATTGGTGCAGCGTTTGCAGTGATGCAGTCGCTGTATGGGACTGTTGTAGTGAAAAAAGAACTGAGTCCAAAGGCAAAGCTCTTGATTTATTGGTCAATCTACCCTCACCTATGGCCATGAGCTTTAGGTAATGACCGAAACGACAAGATGGCGGATACAAGTGGACTGGAAGCTCCCTTAAAAGTGAGGAGCTCGGCTGCACGGGAGGAGCTCAGAGTAGAGCCACTCCTCCTCCATGTGGAGAGGAGACAGCAAAGCCTTGAACATGTGGTCTTGATGTCTCCTGAACGCCTCCTGGGGAGGTATTAACGTCCTGCCAGGAGGAGGCAGTTGCTCAGGCAGTTGCCTCAGCAATCCACCCCAGATAAGAGGAAGAACATGGATGGATGACATATTCTTAACATTAACACATTTAAATACGTTTCCAACATTACTTTTATATATAGAACCAGTTACCTCTTGTTTAACTTTTTTTTTTTCCATTTCCAGAGATGCTGAAGACATTTTGAAAAATAAAGAAGTGGGCTGCTTTCTGATCCGCCTCAGTGACAAAGCGCTCGGATACATACTCTCCTATAAGTGAGTGCGATCAGTGTTTTCAACTGTGTACCCTTGGATTTTTACTTTATTTTGTTAATGTTGCCATGGTGTTTCAGAGGCAGGGACCGGTGTCGTCATTTTGTGATAAACGAGAGTGAATCGGGGGGGTTTGTTGTACATGGAGACAACATTCGGCACGCCACTGTATCTGAACTAGTGGAATACTATAAGGAAAAACCCATAGAGCCGTTCGGGGAATATCTGACTGCTTCCTGTTACATGGTGAGTCAGCTCCGTACACACGGCTCTGTGTGACACGGCTCTTTGAAGGAGGATAACATAACAATGATTACAATATAATCTAGAATATAACAATATAATTTATCTTTGTTAAGTGCTTTGTGCTGCAGTGGACCTGTGGATAACAATGGTGGTTCTTCTGATCTGGATTATGTTGAATCTGAACCTCAGGCAGATAACAGTCCCATTTTCACTTTAAGACCGTTTACTTGCATAGTTTAGTTTAGTTTATTGGTTTATTTTAACAGGTACCATGTGCTTTAAGAGATGCTTTACACCAGATTTAGCTAAAGCTCATCTCCATCTGCAGTCATCGGGCAGATTACAAACTATTAAAATCCATCCATCCATCCATCTACAATCAAACTTTGCATTCTCCCATTTTTTCATTCAAAAACATCACACTCCACATTTCCACAGACGATATAAGCTCCCGCATGGAAGTCAGCATTGACAGAGTGGACTCTGAGGCGTCCCTCAGGTCAGAGTTTCAGTCTGCCTGGAGCTTGTTCCATTCTTTAAAGCCCTTGTATGAGGCTGTCTGTGGAGGTCTTAAATGCTCTCCACTCCATAGATCCCAACAGGTCCACGGGAGCTAAGGACCTTGATCCAAATCTACTATTACTTCCCCATGTTTAATTCTGTAGTTACAAACACCTATATCTATATAAATATATATATATATATATATATATATATATATATATATATATATATATATATATATATATATATATATATATATATATATATATATATATATATATATATATATATATATATATATATATATATATATATATATATATATATATATATATATATATATATATATATATATATAAAAGCTATATATAAGCTACATATGAAAAAAAAGCTTTCCAAAGCTGTAATCCATTTGAAGGATATATAAAACTGGATAGCGCCACTGCAGCACTTAATAATGTGTAGCTAAACATACACTTATGTTATGTTATAATCACACCTGCTCCTGTTTTTAATGTTTCAAAAGGACATATGCAGGTATGTGGTCTGTTTTTGTTTGTATTGTTTGAACAGGGCTCATGAAAGAGTCTCTCACTGGGTTCTTCCTGGAGAAATAAAGATTAATAACTGATTATTTACAGAGATGCTGCAGGTTTTCCTTATATATGTTGTAATATTTAATATTGTTGTTTTCCAGGTTCAAAATGAAGACCTTTATGACACAATCCAGGTTAGCCCCAAAGAGCGGTCAGTGGCCACGGTCCATGCTCAAAAAGCTAAAAAAAAGATGAGTAACCGAGGATCAGAGCTCCAACTCGCTCAGCCCAGAGGAAGTGACCACTCATCACAGGTAGAGGGCAGCACACTGTTCATGTCTAATCATGTTTCATTATTAATATAAATGACTGTTGGGTCAACAGGAACTACCTCCTCTTCCTCGAAGGAGCAAACATTTGGAAAATGGCACGGAGAGCCAGGATAATGTTTGCTACGCTCAGGTCAGACGTAAAAAGCTTAAAGATCGAGAAGTGAAGAGAGACGGTCCGTCCAGACCCCAGTCCCTGTACTCGGAGGTGGAGCTGCTGGACAGCCGCAGTCGATCTCTGCCTCTCCTGCTCAACAGCAGTGATGAACAGAACTACCGGCTCAGTATCACCCCCCCAAGGCTCGAAAGAGATACTCCCAGCCCCGAGCCCTCACACAGACTGGACGTGTGCTGGCCAACCCCTCCCAGCTCTGACCCTGGCACCAGAGAAGAAGACGGAGGGGTGTACGCCGAGGTCCTCGGGCCACACCGCCTACAGGACGACACATATGAACAGATACCAGACAGCAGCAACCCGTATGAGCCTGTGGGGCGCCTCAGGGCCCAGCATGAACGAAAAGTAAGTTTATCACATACAAGATCACATACAATATCATGTACAAGATCACATAGAAGATCACGTACTAGATTGTGTACTAGATCACGTAAAGATCACCTACAAAATCACATAAAGATCACATACAAGATGGACTCAGGTCACACACTTCCTCTTCTGTTCTGTCTCTGCTCAGAGATTATTATTTCAGTTCATTTCTGGGCCTATATATGTTCCTGCTTCTCTCTTTCAGAATGAAAAGTGGAAGCGTCTCTTTCCTGAAGTCAAAAGAAAATGGTGAGAGGCACTGCATGTGACACTATGGCTGATTCTGAGAGCAGGTGTTTGTGAGGGAGACTCAGCTTCTGATGAACTAAAATGAATAATTTAAATGTAAGAAATATTTTATGATTAAATGCATTTTTAAATTACATTGGTCTGATTTTCATTACATGTCCTGAAATGCTGATCTAACTGTTTTTACAGCTGCTTTGTGATCCTGGTGTCATTATTTCACCACAGCGCCCTCTGCTGGTAATGAAAATAATGTTCGCGCAGCTGGTGTGGTGTGTTTTAAATGATGGTGTCTGGTTGCATGTGTTTAAAGGGGTTTTCCTATCGACTTTATAAGTACATTCATAAATATATCCTATCATGTCCAGATGAGATTAGGGGCCGCTCGAGAACGCTGAGGAGGCACATTTTTTACACAGCCGTTCTTCTTCAGCTCCCATAATGCACTGGTGTGTGGGTCTCCATCATGTTAAATATGCAGGTCATCAACTTGGCTATGAGTTAAAGTGAATGGAACAGCCTGGTCCCAGCACTGGTCATAACAACAACAAGCATCAGCAGAAAAACTATTATAAGAGAATGTCATTATGAGAGAACGTTATTATGAGACAGGGAGCAGAGATGTTTGGCCCAGAGAAGTCACAACTACCTGTTTAAAAATGTACTTCAACAGTAAAAAGTAAAAGTATTTCACACAGATTTTGAAATTTAATCAAGCGTCAAATGTGGTGATTTTGATAAAGATTTGAGCTGAATTTTGTTCAACAGAAACAACTGAATACATATTTTTTTCTGTTTTTCTTTGTATAATTTAGTTTTGTTCAAATTAAAAATAAACCCTCAGCCTTTTCAGCAGGTCAGACAATGATATAAAATATTTTTACTTTTCAGTCCAGTTCAGAAATGTAGTGGAGTAAAAAGGACAGATACTGCTCTCAAATGTAGTTAAGTAAAAAGTATCCACTGTAAAATGCCTGATTGTCTGTTATTAATGACACAATAGTAAAATAAAAACCCCAGGATCATGAAGAGCGGGTTAATATGAACATTTTAAGACCAAAATAATGAGGCTGACAGCAGCAGTTATAGGAAGAGGGGCCAGTTTTTTAATGTAAAGTGAATTGGAGCCAGAGTCGATGTTTTCTGTTTAGAAGGTAGCGGCTAGCACAGACACGGGCAAACTACGGCCCGGGGGTCACACACAGCCTGTTGGGCTTGTTAATCTGGCCCGCCAAAGAAGACCAAATTATATTAAAATAGGTAAAGGTAAACCTTAGTTTACCTGCTGTGTTTTTCAAGTTTTTTTTCTGTTTATTTAACTGAAATTTCATAAATGAATTATTAATTTAATGAATCCATTTGGAAAACAATTTGTACAATGAGCCTTGCATATTCATGCTTTGCTACAAGTTACTGGCCAAATCTCTAATGTAATATATATATATATATATATATATTGCAGCATAAAAATATGCTGCAAAAAAATTACACAAAAACAACCAAGGGGAAAGTAAAAGACCTTTATTTAAAATGCATGAAATGATACAAAAATAATCTTACTTTTTCCAATCACCCAATAAATGGTAAATAGTTACATTTTTATACAGCACTTTTTCACCTTCAAGGCTCAAAGCGCTTTACATCAAGAAACCACTCACCCATTCACACACACACTCACACACACATTCACACACCAGTGTACCGTACCACTAATGTTTCCGTCGAGAGCGGGATTTGAATCACCAACCTTTGGATCAGTGGACAAACACTATCTGCTGTCACATATGTTGGGAGTACAGCCCTCAGTGAGTTAGGTTTTTTTTTTGGTTTCGTACATTATTGCTTGAACATAAAAACATTTATAAGCCCTTTTTCTCATATTGGAATTTAAGTTATGCATCCACTGTTCGAAAAAGTCACTAAAGAAATTCTTTCCTGGTTGTTGTTCTTTTAAAAGTCCTTATTTTTAGCATTGTCAGTGTCGGTTTTTACCATCTCCAACCAGAGGAGGTGTCGTGTCCAGCACAGACGGAGGTAGGTTGTTAAATCTTCCTCAGAGCCCTTTAGATTCTTATGTGGAAAGTGCTGGAAAAAGACATTTCATAGTAAGTACAAACATAAAGTAAGTGTACCCTTAAACCATAGACTGTATATATAAATGGATATAACTAATGTGCTGCCGCGTTTCAAATTGGAGGTGATTACAGGTGTCATCGACTCTGGCTCCAATTCACTTTACATTGAAAAACTGTGTCCCCTCTCTCTGTAACTGCTGTTGTCAAACTCGTCATTTCTTAAATGTTCAGATTAAACTGCTTTATATGACCCTGGGGTTTTTATTTCACTATTGTGTCAAGAAATCAAGATATGAACATTAATAACAGACAAATCAGGCGCTGTCTTTCCCCTGAGGTCGCTCCCACCAGCGTTAGCAAAAGGTTTGATTGACGGCTTTGCTAAGCGCCTGCTCCCTGCTAAACCAGTGGTGTGGGCAGCAAGGGGGGTTACTTTGAACAGCCCTCTGGATTGGCTTTTGGTTGCTATGACACTCGCAGTCGGAATTCCAAATATGGAACTGGGCTCCAAATTGGCCGCTATAACTACTCTAGCCTCGATGAGCTTCATTTGACTGGGGCCGAATACTATGAGTGACGTCAAACTCACTTATCCACATTATACACTCTACACCTTAAGCCCGAGCTCTGTGCTGTACCTGAGGAAGTCTGGGGCTCTGGAGATCATGTTCTCAAAGTCAGAGTAGGACAGTTTGCTGTCTCCGTCCAGGTCGGCCTCCTCGATGGTCTTCTCACAGACCAGCTGTACCTCCTCTGGCGTCAGCTCCTCCTTCGTCAGCTTGTTCAGGACCTTCTCCAGATCTTCTTTGCACAAGTAGTTATCCACATTGTAATCTGTGGACCAGAGCAAAGATAGTGGTAATACTGTGCTCTGATATTGATACTTCTCAAAAACGTCACGCTGGGGGTGTTCTACATGTATCTCTATGCTGGAATGTTCACATATTAGCAAACATTGTCAGAAACATTTTTAGTGTGAAAACTCAAGAAAAAATACAAAATGTAGGGTAACAGTGGCTCGATTGGTACAGTGCTCATCCTCTGATCTGATGGCTGGCGGTTTGAATCATATTCTCGACATAAACGTCATTGATTGAGTGGGCAGATTGACTCACAGGTTGGCGGTTTGATTCCAGCTCCCACAGATGAAGACTGTCATTGTGTCTTTGGGCAAGACACTTAACCCACCTCGCCCCAGTGTCTGTGTACAGTGGTGTGTGAATGTGTGTGTGTGTGTGTGTGTGAGTGGGGGTGTGTGTGTGAATGTGTGGGTGGGTGAGTGGTTCTTTGATGTAAAGTGCTTTGAGACTTGAAGGTGGAAAAGCGCTGTATAAAAGTGTGACTATTTACCATAACCAAAATGTATTTAAACAGCACATTTCCAGGAGCCTGTGATCAACCTGAGTGTTCACAGAAAGACTCACTGAAAAACTGTTGGCTTATGCTAATGCTTGTGAATGTAATTTTACTTGAGAGGGACTTGTTTAACAGCACAAATCAGCTCACCTGTTGTAGCTCCAGCTAAGTCAGTTCTTTATGGTCAGATTGTGTTAAACAAGTCCCTCTGAAGTAACATTACAGTCATGATAACCGATGAACATCCTGCTCTACATGTAGACCACCCCCAGTATGATGTCACTGCAAAGCATCAATAGTCCATAATTGCTCCTCTGTATATATATTACACACATGATTACCATATATTTTGAAGGCGTATATTGCCTTCAGTTCCCTTGGAGCCGTTTCGCTGAGCACTGAGAACATGTCCACGAACTCATTAAAGCTCAGGTTCCCAGCGCCATCTTCAGAGAACGACTCCACAATCCTGTTACGGAATGGATTCTCCTGCAGACAAATACAGAAGGATGTGTTCATGGTGAGAAGCCGTAAATGAGTTTTGATCCTGCTTGTAAAAGTTGAATAATAAAGACAAAGACAACAGTTACTACAGTTACTACACAACTAGGACCTAGTAAATATAACTATAACTATAGTGTACCTGATCCAAACTGAAATGTCAGCATTAGTGTCTTTACAGTTCATATTAAAATTATTAAATGACCAACATGTTGAGTAAACGTATTTAATTGTACTTATTTATCTTTAGTTCAACAGGGGGAAGCCAATGAGAGACCAGACTCTGTCTCATGAGCCCTGTTCAAAAACAGAACATTACAAAAAAAAACAAAAAAACAACAGATACCTGCCCAGGTCCATTTAAAACATTAAAAACAGGAGCAGGTGGGATTATAAATGTTTATCTCCACATTATTAAAGTGCTGCAGTGGCTCCAGTTTTACATGTCCTTCAAATGGATTCCATTTCCGGGAAGCAAAAAGATCAAAAGCTTTTTTCCAGTTTCAGTTCTAGTACGGTCAGTTTTTAGACAGAGACAATAATGAGATCTTGGATTAAAAGTTCAACAAGCAGGTAAGGTATTGAGTCAGTCTGTCATCGTATTCCCATAAATACATTTAATAAATACATTTATACAGTGTTGTTCTCTTCTGACAGATAGCGACGGCCAACCTACTTTTCAATAGAGTGAACAGTGATGGGTTTAAACTCATGACCTTATGAAATGAAGGGCTGAGTGAAAGAGTCTAAAGGTTTAAAGTAGAGTCTGAAGTCTCCATGTGGATTATATCTATATGTTTATTATATCTACAGAATCCAGAACAGAGATGTAATTCTGTAATTCAATGGGAGATGAGGTTTGTTTCTATAATAAAATGATATTTGATATAATTATGTTTGAGTGATGCACCTTGAGTTCCGGCATGTTGACTATCAAAGCCAAAGGGATTTTACACTCAGGGTCATTGGTGTAATCCATTGGAACCAAGTGTGGAGCCAGCTCATGGTATCGGCCGTGCAGCCTGCAGGCAAAAGAGCCGTGTTACATCAACACAGAGACATCATCCACATAAAAAAAACCACATGTCCCGAAGAATAGGCTCTGTTTGAAACATATAATGTTTATTTTCTATTCAGTCTCATCATTGTGGTGTAAACTGTGAGGGTCACAGTTCATAAACATTAAATAACATTTATTTAAACATAAACATAACAGACTTAGCAATATATATAAAAGAGAATTGAGCAAATCTCATAATAAAACTAAACTGAGGTACTATTTTGAGGTGTCTGTACTTTGCTTGAGTACTTTTACAGTGTATACATTTTACTTCTACTTTTACTTCAGTACATTTGAGAGCAGTATCTTTCTACTCCACTACATTTCTGAACTGGAATGAAAAGTAAAAGTATTTTTTATTATTATTATTGTGTGAGACCCGCTGAAAAGGCTGAGGATTTATTTTTAACACGTTCATAATTTGAGCAAAACAAAAATATACAAATAAAAACTGAAAAAAACGATCGATTCAATTGTTTCTGTTGAACAAAATTCAGCTCAAAATCACCACATGTGAAGCATTATAAGACTCAAAATCTGTGTGAAATACTTTTTGCTCTTTAAGTACGTTTTTAAACTGGTCCTTAAATACTTTTACTTAAGTAGATTTTTATGTGATACTTTTATTTGAGTATTTTTTTGCTCCAGTATCTATACTTTTCCTTAAGTAACCACCACTACATTTCTGTGAGTGTTTGACTCATGTGGAAGAGTTCTCACTCAGTGAGAGATGTTGAAATTTGACCTTTGACCTTTCGGAGCAGTGATAAACAGCATTACGACACTTTACTAAAGATTACATCACACTTTTCTGCTGAATTTAGAGCTGCAGGAAGCCACAGACTTTTGATAAACATCCAGCTGGTTTCATATAAACAAATTCAGTTATAAGGTTCAACTCAGAGCTGTGGAGATGTAAACAGTTACACAATCCTACATACATTTAAAAATATGTCTGGATTTTAAATATACTTTACGTTTTTTGGCAATCTGTATAAAGAAGTGAGTGTGACGTCACCCACAGAGTTTGACTCCAGTCAAATGAAGCTCATTGAGGCTAAACCGCTGGTTTAGCAGGGAGTGGGCGCTTAGCAACACTGTCAATCAAACCTGTCGCTAACGCAAGCGGAAGTAACCTCGGGGAAAGAAGGTGCCTGAGGTCTGGATTAATACGAACATTTAAGAACAAAGTGATGAGTCTGACAGCAGCAGTTACAGAGAGAGGGTACACAGTTTTCTAAATTAAAGTGAATTGGAGCCAGAGTCGATGGAGTTGGATGGAGCTATGTATTTGAAAGGTGGAGGCTAGTGGGTTAGCTATGTCCATTTATATACATATATACACAGTATATTTACAGTATATACACTGTATCACTTTCAACTGGAGCTTTTATATTCAATACTGATGAAAGTTTAAACTTAGAAAACTGACAGAAAATAAAATTAAGTAATTATGTCCTAAAAAACACAAAAAACAGCGACTGACCTGAGGATTTCTTTGCGAGTGAAGAAAGTGCAGTCCTGAAAAACAAAATGATAATAACATAATCATGGAAACTCCAAATACTATTTTCTGATCTCTGTTCTAATGTTGTTTCCTCATCACAAACAGACCTGGAGTTATGTTTTGTTTCATTCACACATGTTTAACACACAAACCCTGCATATTTAGGCGGATTTCTTCAGAAAACCCTCTGTTCCACCTTGTGATGTCATCATGTGGTAATACAGGAAGTGCTCCACTGTGTTTTTAAACTCCATACACCTTCATTAGAATCATTTGGATCATTTCAGCCCTGGAATTGCCAGTCTCTACTGACCTAAAGGTAAAAGGAGCTGTTCACTTGTACTTGATATAGATAAAGGGTTACTCAAATGTGTGACTGAAACAAAACACAACTCTTTACTACTACTGTACTACTACTACTTTTACTTAATTACTTTCCACCACTGGACCATGGTATACACGGATTGTTGTTTAATAATGACTTATCTTTGTGCGTTTGGTGAATTCTGTAGGAAACAAAACATTTATAAGTGGATTTGTCTCAAACTGAGCAGCTCTGAGTGGATCAGATTACTGCAGTGAGCAGAAGTCTCCTGAGACTAAAGTTTCAGCGCGTGTCAGCAGCTTCTCATTAAAAATACATCTGCACCTCATTTGATCACATTGTATAATATATTCTAGACTGTGATGATGTCATACTCTGCGATGGAGGAGCCAGGTTTCCCTATTGATTATACTGTGCTTTACTATGAATTATCCAAATGCTGAAACTGATTATTTCTATTACTGACTAGTCCCAAGAACTCACTGTATTATAAACTGCATTTGATTATTATTGTTATTAGTAGTAGTAGTAGTAGTATTAATAATAATAATAATCATCTGTTGATAGGTTTCAGGTTCCTGTTATATGTGACATTTTCAAGACTTTTCACAATTTATAATTTACAGCTGATGTCATCCACATTCCCCACGGTTGTGATGCTAACCGTAGACACTGGTCTGTCTGAAGCTCTGTTACTCAAGTCTGACTTTAATCTGAGCTTTGTTTTAACACAATCTGCCCATAAAGAACCTAGTTAGCTGAACTACAACAGGTGAGTTGATTTGTGCTGTTAAACAAGTCCCTCTCAAATAATTACAGTCACAAACTAGCAAGCATTAGCCAACAGTTTTTCAGTGAGTCACTCTCACTTTTTTGTGTAAAATCAAACTCCTACACAGGACCATGAACGCTCAGACTGATCATAGGCTCCTTAACTTGTGCCCTCTAAATCCATTTTGGATTTTTGTCAGGAGTTTTCAGACTTTTGGACAGTGTTTTGCGTGTGAAGATTCCGCCATAGAGATCTATGTAGAACACCCCCATCATGACATCACCACAAAGTATCAATTGCAAAAAGCTATATTATTTAGTTTTAAATTGCTAATAGTTATGATACCAGTCGTAGTTTTTCCATAGTAACAGATACTGTACCTGGTAGGCATCGAGCTGCTCATCAGTGAATATGGTTTGCTTGTTCCCCATCCTGCCACCAGAGCGTTAGGTTTGTACACATTCACATCACAGAATAACAACAGCCTCCTCTTGAGTGACGACATTTAGGATCCAGGGTAAAGGGACCGTCTCAGAATCCACTGATCTTCACTGTAAACTCCATGATGTTGAAGCCCAAAAACATGGTGTCCAGGTTCCGCTTTGTGTGGAGTCTCGGAGAGCCTGGGGGAATGTGTGCAGTGAAAATAGAGATCGGCTCTTTAAGCAGCAGCATAACAAACCAGAAGCAGAAGAAATAAATAAATAATCAGCTGGAACCAACAGGGCGGAGAGTCTCAAACTGCATGAGCCAAATTGTTTTACACACAGAACAGACAGCACAGGAATCAGAGGCTAAAATACAAGGCATACATGAACTCTCTTTACAATAAAATAAAAAAAAAACAAATACATAGACAATTGATAAGATATATTAATTCAACTTATTCTATTGTCCTCAGTGGTTTCCAAAGTGTTTTACCTCATTTAACACACCTCTATATGGGCTCTATTAGACACACGAAGCACATCGAGACGGGACTGGATTTCTCGCTGTTTCGCTGTAGCAGAGCCTCATCAATGGTTTAATCACATCTGTATCTTTTGCTTTAGTTCAGTAATGTCCCGTATTTTTGTTCCATACTCGATATCTTTAACATAGCCCCATAGACAGAAATCCGGTGAACGCGGTGGACACAGGACGGGTCCATCCCTTCCAATCCAACAGTCTGGAAATGTTTGAGGAACTCACCAACATCCAGACTCCAGTGTGATAGGACCATCTGCTGGTGAATGCTGGTTGGTTGAAGGTCCTGCAGTTGTGGTGCCACAAATTCAGTCAAATGATTGAGATCGGCATCTGCAGTAACTGATCTCTGGAAGCAAAATGGACCAATAAATCAATTCCACATGTAATTAAAAACTTTTGCAAACACTAAGTACAACAGAACAAATGTAATCAACATATCTTATCAACTGCCTTTGTCATTAAATTTGTAAATTGTAAAAAGACTTTATGGACACCCTGTATTATGCTGCATTGTGCTTAGATTAATGTTAAAGTAAATGGCTATGTGTTTTGAAATTACAATAGCAGCTACATGTACAAATTGTAAGTAAAAGTAGGTCTAAGTAACCTGCATGAACATATTTAAACATACATTTAATAATAATGTAATAAAAAAGTTGTATAACTAGATTAAAAAGTGAAGAAGAATTTATCATTTAAAAGGCACATATTACCCTGTTTTCTGATCTATGTTATTATTACAATGTTGTTTCCTCATCATGAACAGAGCTGTGTTTTGTTTCATTCACACATGTTTAATGTTTAAGCATATGAGTTCTTCTTTCTTTCTTTATTCTGTATTTGTCAGGGACTATGTACAAATTCATTAATCTTTCAAAAGAAGACATGAAGAAGAGATGATTTATACCCGATTTAGCTGCTGTTACTTTCCATGTGCAGTCCCTGAGCAGGTGAACACACATTAAAATGCACATT
Organism: Periophthalmus magnuspinnatus; assembly: GCF_009829125.3. NCBI lineage: Eukaryota > Metazoa > Chordata > Actinopteri > Gobiiformes > Gobiidae > Periophthalmus > Periophthalmus magnuspinnatus. Next base: position 1,981,338 of record NC_047131.1, on the reverse strand, counting down.
TCATTACAATTACAAGACAAACAGTTCATCATTCACATTAGCAAGAAAATAAAATAAATGTCCCCATGCCCAATACTGTTTTCTACAGTCCAAACCAATATAAAAAATCATTATATGCAGGTGAAACATTATTATATAATGTTTCACCTGCACATTATATTACAGTGAAACAGAACAATATAAATTAACTAGACTGATGTGGACACGTTTGATAATCTAAAATGTAGTTTTTCAAATTTCTAATAAAATTATTCAAATCTACAGACAGTTTCAGAGTCTAGAGCTGATTCTCTGAGGGTCTGAAATGAAAAGGCGGTTGAGCAAAGGCCGAGGATCTTTCTGGACCTGTGCATTGGGGAGTTTGTTCGGAACAAAGTTTAATACATTTTTTCAAAGTAGGTGGAGCTGCAGTATTAATAATTTTGAATATATTTCTTAGATTTGAATAGAAAAATAAATTGTTGTAACTGTACATTTTATATTTACTTAGGATATTACAGTGGTGATAATGAAGGGTTTTTTTATCGAGTGCCCTTAATGCCTGATTGTAGATGGATCTGAGAGGTTTGAGCTGATCTCATTGACCTGAGCAGGACACACAGTAGGTCATGTGTGGGATCATCATGGCAGAGAAATACATGAATTCTGAGTTCTTCTCTAAAACAGAAAACACTCTGTTGCATCTTGTGGTGTCATTTGGATGATTTTACACCTGGAATCTCTACTGAACTAATAGTAAAAGCTTTTCAAGTAGCTGCAGACTTGAAAACTACCACTTCATGACATGACAAGGTGGAATAGAGCATTTTGAGCTTTGGCGATGTAGACAAATTAATAATAAAGTGTTACTCAAACATGTGTGAATGGAACAATACACAACCCCAGGTCTGTTTTTTTGATGAGGAGACAACATTATAGCATCATAAAATAGCGTGATATGAGCTCTTTAAGTTACATTATATTTAAAAGATCACTTCAACACTGTGTTCACGTTTGTTTTCTCCAAAGGCTCAAACCCAAAACCTGTTGCACACAAAATAAAAACTTCACCAAACATGTCTCCCTCATTACAGCCCTGTCCTGGGTCTGTCCTCGGCCTGTGTGTGCCCTTTACCCGCCTCCTCCATCCTCTCCTCCATCCTCTCCTCCATCCTCTCCTCCGGGCTAATCCCTGGAGCTGATGCGCCGCAGAGGAGGCTGAGGTCCGTATCCACCTGCAGTGCGGTCCGTGCCTGGTCCTGGTCACATCCTGGACACACACATTTTTTTACTCCACCAAAAACGACACCTCCCCACCTTAATGTGAATGTTTTAAACCGTGAAAAGCCACAGTTGCCTGCCATGGAGCCGAAGCGTGACAAGAGCCATGGTAAGTTCAGACGGGCGGACGACGTTTGGCGGTTGCTAGGTGAGAACGTTAGCTGAGGCTATGCTAGCAGTTAGCTTGTGTCAAAGTTGGATTTACCGCGGACTAAATGCACAAATTCACCGCATTATTAATAGAGAATTATGCTCAAATTCGGCAGAACGTGTTATGAATAATTAAATGTCCAGAGGCACGAAGCTAGAGACGTGTTGCTACGTGTTGCTACTCATAGTTAGCCGCTGACCCCCTCTGCTGGGGCTATGGACACAGTGCTGTAGTGAAGGGTGGTCCACGCTGACAAGAGCATCCAAGTCTCTAAGCAGTGCAAATACAACACTCTTTTATTAAGTGTCATTATTTTATTTGCAAAAAATGAGGGTGGAAACTCTTTTGCATGAAATGAAGTTGCAATGTGCCCTTTTTCACCTCTGTAGACCCGAGCCCGAGTATATTTGTGCTATCATTATGCACTAAATAAACAACAGTTGCATTTAGGTTGGTAGCACTGATGGATTAAACAGGTAATGCCAGAAATAGCCCTCCTCATCCACTGAGCTGTGACCCTCCCCACGTATGAGTGCACTCCCACATGAGCTTATGTAGTGCATTAAACAGTTATGGTTCATGGGGGATTGGAGTCTTTGCAGAGTCCATCCTCCACAACACAAAACATGCTTCCAATGATGTTACAGTACATTTCTGATCTCTGTTCTAATGTTTCCTCATCACAAACAGACCTGGAGTTGTGTTTTATTTCATTCACACATGTTTAACCCACAAACCCTTCATATTTACGCTGAGTTTTTTTCTCTCAAACTGAAAACACTCTGTTCCACCTTGTGATGTCATCATGTGGTAATACAGGAAGTGCTCCGCTGTGTTTTTAAACTCCATACACCTTCACTAGAATCATTTGCATGATTTCAGCTCAGGAATTCCTAATCTCCACTGAGCTAAAGGTAAAAGGAGCTGTTAACTTGAAAACTGCCACTTCATGACATGACAAGGTGGAAAAGAGCATTTTGAGCTTTGGAGATGTAGACAGACTAATAACAAAGTGCTACTTAAACATTTGTGAATGAAACAAAATACAACTCCAGGTCTGTTTTTGAGGAGGGAACAGCATTAGAACATGGAGCTCACAGGAGTCAGTTTTGTGTAACATAGGACCTTTAAAGACTTCTATTCTTGCTGTTTCTCAGATGGGGACCAGGAGAGGATATCGCCAGTGCTCCTCAAATCACGCACAGGAGAATTTGACCTGGAATCAATACTTTTTCTAAAATTGAGAAATCTAGGTGAGCTGGAGTCCATTTTGTTTTTTGTTTTATAAACTATTTACATTTCCTATTTCCTATTTCCATGTCCTTTTAAGATAAGATGAGATATGCCTTTATTAGTCCCACAGTGGGGAAATTTCAATGTTGCACCGCACAGTTAAAGAACAGAAGGAAAATGGTACATGCAATAAAACAAGATAACAGATAAATAGCTTAAAATAAAAATAAAAAATAGACTTAAAAATAAACTAAAAATAGACTCTAATGTAACATTTTTATCTGTCTATCAGGGATCCACGACCTTGGATGCATTGGGGAGTGCATTAATCTGGAGAGACTGGACCTATCTGGAAATAACATCACAAACTTAGCTCCTTTGGCTTCTCTTCGGCTCCTTTCTGTTTTGAACCTGTGTGCAAACCGCATTTCTAACTTAGGTCAGTATTTCAACCTTTACTATTTCTGTCTGAATGCAGGAGGGCAAAGTTAACTACAAACTACAACTACTGGTCAAAAGTTTGGATGCACCCTCTCATTCAGTGTTTGCTTTTTTTTTCTTTGTTTTGACTTGATTGATTTTCTTTACACACAGAAGACATCAGACATATGAAGCAAGATATGTGGAATTATGTAGTAATAGGTAAATAACAAGTCAAATCCTCAAAGTAGCCACCCTTTGCTTTGTCAAACAATATTAAGTAGACACATAAAAAATATTCCGGTATAAAGATTTTTAGTTAAATAAAAAACAAAGAATGAGAGGGTGGGTTCAAACTTTTAGCTTGTGTTTTAAAAAAAAAGTTTGGACGCACCCTTCTTCTGTATTTGTCAGGGAACATGTAATTCATTAATCTGAAAAAAGAAAAGATGTATAGTCCCTGGGCAGGTGAACACATAATTTCATTACAATGACATTATAAGACTAACAATTCATCATTAACATTAGCAGTTAATTACAATAAAATGTCCCCATGTCCAATACATGATGTTTCCTACAGTCCAACCCAGTTTTAAAAATCATTATATGCAGGTTTTTACAGTGAACAGTATAAATGAACCATGACTGATGTCTACATATTTGCAAATGTGCTTTTTCAAATTTCTAGTAATTGTCATTGTATGTTTGTTGTTTGTTTTGTTTTTGTTTTTTTTTACTACATTTTATATACATACATAAGACATCAAATATATGATACAAGATATATGGAATAATGCAGCAAAGAAAAAAATGTAATAACTCAATATTTTTTGACAAAGCAAAGGGTGAATACTTTGAGGATTTGAAAATAAAATGTAAAAAAATATATTTAATAGAGTTTAAACTTTTTTTCTTACTGCATAATTCCATATATCTGATTGATATCTTCTGTGTATATATAAAATATAGAAAGTAGTAAAAATAAATAAAAAAAACAAAGAGTGAGAGGGTGTCTAAACTTTTGGCTGGTAGCGCACACGCAGGTCTGTCACTATCATCATTATATCCACTTATCGTTCTATATTTATCATGTGTTGCTTTTTTTTTGCTCTACTGGGACATTTTTGGTTATTTCTTGTCTATATGATCAGATTTAATCCGAATTTGAATTAATAACTTGTCTGACTCATTACAGACTCAAACTAACGACTGAAGTGTTTCATTCTGCTGTTTATTTATTTCAGTTTGTGATTTTTAGAGTTATAATTTTTTTTTTTGTAGTTTAAATCTGCTTCCGGGTTTTTGTGTCAGTGGCATAAATGAGTTTTAATATTATCGATTAGCGTCTATATTTATTTCAGCAATATATTGAACCTGAGAATGTGTGATTGTGACAAACCTGCGTACATGTATTTCTTACTTTGATGTAACTTGCTCTTTATGACAAAATAAACAAAATAAGTTCATGACTTTTCTACTCACAGATCCACTGCGCAGTTGTGAATCTTTACAGAACTTAAACTTGGCTGGTAATGTTCTGAACAGGTACAGCAGTGATGATTGTCATGATGAGTAAACTGTGTGTTACAGATATGATTTTGTTTTGTTGTTTCAGCTTTGAATGCCTTTACGCCCTTCAGTCTCTGAGAAAACTTGAAAACATTCGCCTTAAAGACAACACATACAATTACTCCAACCCAGGTATTCACACATCCCCATGACAGTTATTAGTGATGGGACTTCTGGATCTTTTCTGAGATCTGAATCTTGGATCATTTCAAAGAGCTGTTCAAAGGATTGTCTCTTTTGCTATGTATTTGTATGACAGAACCCAAAGTGAGAACTCATTTTATCAACAAACTGATCAGAGAGAAACAACCAAGGCTCAGATGTGTTTAAAATGGATCAAACTGAGAGTGGGAGACCATTGTCAATCAATCTCCTCCATACCGTGTCTCCTGTACAGTACAGAATGTGTTCAGCCAAATTTACATAAATGTTGAATCGACACTACAGCGGAGCAACGCCAGGACGAAGAGGCACGATCAGAGGAACTGTGAAATACACAAGAGTCACTACTAATTAATTAAACAAGAGAGAAATGTGAGAAAATGTTGTCTTTCTGAGAGAAGTGTATAAAGTGTGTGGTGAGGGGTTTTACAGCCTTAAAACATATAATAATAATAATCGTAAAAAATAAAGCAGACTACTTCGCAGATTTTGCCTATTTTTAGAATGTAACCCCCACGAAAAACGAGGGACCACTGTAAAAATAGTAATACCCTTTTAAAACTATTATGATGTCAGGTATGTTTTCTGTGTTCAAAGTTCTCACTCATGTTACTGCCCTGCTCCTGTGATGATTCTGGTGTTGGTTCATTATAAAAACGCGTAAAATTAGAGTGATTAGAAAGAGTCAGTTCTTTTAAAAATGAGATCTGGTTCCAAGCGTTCACATTAAGGAGCTGTTCCAAAGAGCTGACTCGTTCACAAACGTCACATCTCTGGCAGTTATAAAAGACGTATTCTCTGTTTGTTCAGTCTGCAGAAGCACGGCTTACAGGGCTCATGTTTTAGAAATATTCCCCAACATCAAGGTGTTGGACGGTAAGTATGAAATGAGCCATTGACCTGCCTTTGTTTTGCTTTGTTAGTTTCCTCATAAGAGTTCTATCTCCAGGTGAAAGAGTGGTGGGCCGTGGAAGTGATTTGTACCAGTTATGTAAAGATATTGATGATACAATTAAAGGTGCAGTATGGAAGGTTTGGACAGGACCTGTATTTTTTTAGCGTAATAATAATAATGATGTTTGCGTTTGTGTTTTATAGCAGGCTCATACAAAAACGGGCAGCTCGTGGAGCACTCTGACTGTAAGCCTTGGGTTGAAGACAATTTCTGGGATATCAAGAGGTCTAATAACGCCATAGTGGACGAAGCGTATAAACAGTTCAATGGTTTGTCTGTGTTTCGTTTGTTCCAGGCAGTGGTGGAAGAAGGTAACAAAGTACAAATTGTAACGTACTGCACTGAAGTAGAATCTTTAGGTATCTGTACTTTAATTAAGTACATTTTACAGTGTGTACTTTTTACTTTTACTTCACAACATTTGAGAGCAGTATCTGTACTTTCTACTCCACTACATTTTTAACTGAAAAGTAGAAGTACTTTTATGATTATGATTTGAGGAATTATTTTGCATGTTCGTGAAAACATCCTGACTAAATATTTTATGTTCAAGCTTTGACTTTGAGCAAAACAAAAATACACAAAATTCATGAGAAAAATTAAGAAATTGATTTGTGTTGTTACAGTGACCAAAATATGGATAATCTTTAAATCAATATCACCACATTTACACTTTAACAAATGAACACTTACACACAATACTTTTACTCTTTAAGTACATTTTTAAACATTTTTAATACTTTTACTTAAGTAGATTTTTTCATGTGATAATTTTACTTTTATTTGAGTAACTTTTTACCTCTGTATCTGTACTTTTACTTAAGTAACTTCATCCACCACTGGTTACTGGTGTATCCATATTTGTTCATGATTCATATGATTTAACCATGGTGTGTTTTTCTCCAGATGTTCTTCATGAATGCAGGCTCCTGAACAACAGGGCCACACACGTCATCTCTCAAACGGAGAGGTCTATGAGCCTGAAAAAGCAGTCCAAGCAGTACGCCATCTGAGGGAGGTTATTAAAGACGCAAGCTGCTTTTTGTTTCATTATTCTAAGTCATGGCTCTAACTGTTGGTTTCAGCTTTACGCCCAAGTGTCGTTGGCAGCACACATGCTCTGCCACAGTGTCACACATTCATTTCTATGCAGTTCATTTACTGGAAGTGTGTGGTTTGAAACACTATTGCACAGTCTGCATTTTCTCCTACACCTGCTCCATGTTTGCTCACTCTGCTCACTTTACTTCAGTGAAATTAGTTAGGACCTATTTTATTTCCAAATATGGCACTGCTAGTGATGGGACTTTCAGCTTTGTGGGATCCAAATGTTTTGGATCCGTTCTCTTCAAAGAGCCATTTACTATTTAAATTTTTTGACAGAAGCCAATTTGAAAACAAGTCTTATTTACAATCAGACTAATCACGGAGAGAAACAACCAAGGCTCAGATGTGTTTAAAATGGTTCAAATTGAGATCGGGAAAGTTTACCCATCGAGATTGTGAAAATCTAACCAAAATATTGCACTACAACAATAATATTTTCAAACTGTTATTATGATGTCAAATATGTTTTTTATGCTCAAAGTTCTCACTCCTGTTCTGCTCTGCTTTTGTGATGGTTCAGTGTTAATCAGGATAGAAACACATAAAAATTGGAAAGAAAAAGATTCGGTTCCAAGCCTTCGCTCTTCGAAAGAGCCGAGTTGGTCACGAACGTCACATCACGTCACTGCAGACTTTTTTTAAAATTTTTATTCTTTTATCATTTATTCTCCTTGAATTCTCTTTTCTCATTATTTGGACCTTATTCCAACATTTATCCAGTTTATATCTTATCTAATAACTTATTGTAAAGTTATTAGCTGTTTATTTAACCCTTGTGCGTCCCTTGTGCAACTCTCACAAGGGGACTCCCCAGAGGGGGGTCATGTAGACCCCCGTGCTATCGGAAGGAGACTAGTTGTGGGTGGGAAGACCCCAGCCTCTAAAAATGACACACACACACCCCCACACACACACACACACATATGGGTGGGACGAGGACGTGTGTGTATGTGGGGGGGGTGGACGACCCCAGGCTCTAAAATTGACACACACACACACACACACACACACAATGGGTAAGAGAGAGGTAAGGGGGCGGGGGTGGACGTCCCCAGCCTCTAAAATTGACACACACACACATCCCCACACACACACACACACAAAATGGGTAAGAGAGAGAGGTAAGGGGGTGGTGGGGGGGGTGAACGACCCCAGCCTCTAAAATTGACACACACACACACACACACACACAAAATGGGTAAGAGAGAGAGAGAGAGATAAGGGGGGGGGGGGGGGGGGTGGACGACCCCAGCCTCTAAAATTGACACACACACACACAAAATGGGTAAGAGAGAGAGGTAAGGGGGTGGTGGGGGGGGGGGTGGACGACCCCAGCCTCTAAAATTGACACACACACACACACACAAAATGGGTGAGAGAGAGGTAAGGGGGTGGTGGGGGGGGGTGGACGACCCCAGCCTCTAAAATTGACACACACACACACACACGAAATGGGTAAGAGAGAGAGGTAAGGGGGGGGTGGGGGGGTGGACGACCCCAGCCTCTAAAATTGACACACACACACACACACACAAAATGGGTGAGAGAGAGGTAAGGGGGTGGTGGGGAGGGGGGTGGACGCCCCCAGCCTCTAAAATTGACACACACACCCCCCACACACACGCACACACACAACGGTTAGGAGAGAGGTGAGGGGTGGACACGTCTACACACACACAGACATACACACACATATATACACGTCTACATACAGACGCGTACAGAACACACACGCACACCCACACACACATCTACACACACAGACGCCCTACTCCCCACGGACCGGAGTCGTCCAACAATCGGGTCCTCCGGAGCTTCGGTCAAACCGTATACAGGGCCGCTACACGAGGAACGCGCAGTGTAAAATATAGAAAAAAAATATATCATTATTATTATTATTATTATTATTATTATTATTATTATTATCATTATTATATTTTTTTTGCCAAATTCGTATAAAAATCCATCTCGAAGGAATAAATCTAACGCACGCAAGCAAGCACGCACGCAAACAAAAAAAAAAAAAAAAAAAAAAAAAACAACAACAAAATGTCTCACTACTAAGCATCCCGCGCGGCGGCGGCAGCAGCAGCAGCTAGGTTGACGATGAAATAATAAAAAAACAAAAAAAAAAAACAAACAACAACCCCCAAACCATCGAGAACAAATACATAAAAGCAAAAGAAATCCCTACAACTCAGAGAGGTCATGTCCCGCACGAGACGCGGGCTCGAATTCACGCCTCGGTACGCGACGGGCTCCTCTGAGCCCGGGGTTTCGGGACGCGCCAGCGGGACACGGGTCTGGATCGAGGGCCTCGGGTCCCGCGAACTTCCTCCTCCTCCTCCTCCTCCTCCTCCTGGTCCTGGTCCCGGTCGTCGTCGTCGTCCTCATTCTCCCCGGCACGATACAGACCCGCCGCAACCGAGGCCCCCGCGGCCTCCGCGGCGGGGTCTCGCTGCGGTTACCGCTGACTCGGATCGAGGGGGAGACCACAACTACTGCAAGCACCGTTATTATTATGATGATGATGATGATGATGAAGATTCTCATTCTCCCGAAGTTGCCCATCACGGCTCAGACCACAATTATTACAAGCACCGTTCTGATGACGACGACGCCGACGGTGGGGGTGACGAAGATGACGAAGAAGAAGATAACGGTGAAGAAGATGAAGTACAAGTAGTAGTAGAAGAAGAAGAAGAAGAAGAAGAAGAAGATAATGGTGAAGAAGAAGATAACGGTGGTGAAGAAGAAGAAGAAGAAGTAGTACAAATGTTTTCAAAACACGGGGACATCGCGTGGAACTCGAAGCCTCCTCCGCGGACGTCGCTCAGGGGCCCTCAGTCGATCGCGGCCTCGGAACTAGTCGCGCGAGGCGGACCGACCGCCGCGGCCCGCGAGGCCTCCAGGGACGTGTTATCCACTTTCCTGGCGTACTTCACCCCCGAGCTAGAGGACATCGTGATCGAGATGACCAACCTGGAAGGGGTCAGGAGGACGACGCGGAGGCGTCGGGGGCGAGACGGAGAGGAGGAGGAGGAGGAGGAGGAGGATAGAAGCCCGTGGAAGCCCGTGGATCGCACCCAGTTACGCGCCTACGTGGGGCTGCTGATCCTGGCCGGAGTCTACAGGTCGAGGGGCGAGGCGTGTGAAAGTCTCTGGGACCCGGAGAGCGGACGCGCCGTATTCCGCGCCACCATGCCTCTGAAGACCTTCAGATCCTACTCCAGCGTCCTGCGCTTCGACGATCGCGAGACCAGAGAGGCGAGACGCGCGGCGGCGTCGTCTTCTTCTTCTTCTTCTTCTTCTTACGGAGACAAACTGGCACCCGTCAGGAAACTGTGGGACGCTTGGTGCCAGCGGCTGCCGCTCCTGTACGATCCCGGACCGGAGGTCACCGTGGACGAGAGGCTGGTTCCCTTTAAAGGTAGTAAAGAAGAAAAAAAAAAAGAAAAGAATCAATCAATTAAAAAAAAAGGATGGAGATGAGGAAAGGCACCTGTCTCTCTATATGAGACAGAAAGAGGAGACACGCACACACACACCCCACACACACACACACACCCACACCCCCCCCACACACACTCACACACACACACAGAGAGAGAGAGAGAGAGAGAGAGAGAGGGAGAGATATTGTACCAAAGGATCGGTTTACAGCTTTCCACCCCTAACAACAACAATAATAATAATAATAATAATAATAGTCATATATTTATTTCTTTTCTTTTTTTTCACACACACACACACACACCCCCACACACACACACACACGCACACAGAGAGAGAGAGAAATATTGTACCAAAGGATCGGTTTGCAGCTTTCCACCCCTAACAACAACAACAACAATAATAATAATAATAATAGTCATATATTTATTTATTTTATTTTCTTTTTTTTCCACACACACACCCACACACCCCCACACACCACACACACACACACACACACACACACACAGAGAGAGAGAGGGATATTGTACCAAAGGATCGGTTTGCAGCTTTCCAACCCTAACAACAACAATAATAATAATAACAATAATAATAGTCATTTATTTCTTTCTTTCTTTTCTTTTCTTTTTTTCACACCCCCCCCCCCCACACACACACACACACCCACACACACACACACACACACACACACACACACACACACACACACAAAATATAATCCAGGCCGCTGCGCCTTCCGCCAGTACATGCCCTCCAAACCAGCTAAATACGGTATCAAGATGTGGGTCGCGTGCGACGCGCGGTCCAGTTACGCGTGGAAAATGCAGGTGTACACCGGTAAAGCTCGGAAGGATGGCCCCGCGGAGAAGAACCTGGCCGCGCGGGTCGCGCTGGACCTCACCGAGGGACTGGGACCGGGCCGCACCGTGACGTGCGACAACTTTTTCACCTCGTTCCAGCTCGCCCGGAGGCTGTTCTTCGAGAGGGGACTCACCCTGTTGGGGACGCTGCGCGCCAACAGGACGGAGGTCCCGCGCGAACTGGCCCGCCCGCCCACTACCCGGGGGAACGGCAGACGGGTCGGGTCCTCCGCGTACGCGTTCGCCGCCGGCGAGGGGGGAGGCCCCTCGGTCGCCCTTATCTCTTTTATGGCCAAAAAAAATAGGAACGTGCTGATCCTCACCACGGCGCCGCGGCACCTGCTGCTCGGAGAGCCGGGGGAAGAAGCGAGAGAGGGAGCTGGAGGAGGAGGAGGACGAAGCCGAAGCCGAGAAAGAGACCGCCGTATCGGTGACGGCAACGAAGACCAACAACAACAACAACAAAAACCTGCCGCCGTGCTCCATTACAATCGTACCAAGGGAGGAGTGGACAACCTGGATAAAGTCACGGGCACGTACAGCTGCAGGAGGAAAACCTGCCGCTGGCCCATGGTCATCTTTCACAACATGATCGACGTGTCCGCGTACAACGCGTTCGTTCTCTGGAGAGAGCTGAACCCGACGTGGATGCCAGGCAAACGCAACAGACGCAGGCTGTTCTTGGAGCAGCTGGGCAGGGCGCTCGTGGGCCCCAGCGTAATCAGGAGGAGCGCGGGCGGAGGGGAGAGGGGCCGCGGCGGCGGCGGAGGCGGCGGAGCCCGGGACCGCGGCGGCGACGGAGATGAGCGGGACAGAGATGAGGAGGAGGAGGAGGAGGAGGAGGAGGAGGACGGAGAGGACGAACCCGGGACGCGTCCGCGTCCGAAATCGCGACGCGCGCCTGTTCCGGCGAAAAGGAAGAGGTGTCGAACGTGCCCCAGAAGCAAGGACGTCAAAACCACAAACGTGTGCCGGGGGTGCGGTGTGCACGTGTGTGGAAAGTGCGCTCTATCCTTCTGCCCCGCTTGCGCCCCGGTCTGATTTTTATTTTTATTTTTTTATTATTTTATTTTATTCTTGTATTTTTTTTTCTTTTTATTATTATTATTATTTATTTATTTATTTATTCAATTATTATTATTATTATTATTATTATTATTTTAGGTTTATGGTTCTCATCGTTCATCCCTTATTCCAGTGTATTTCAACCTTTTTTGAGCCACGGCACATTTTTTTCATTGAAAAAATCACGAGGCACACCATAAGCAGAAAATGTTAAAAAAAAATGAAACTCTGCATCCTATATTTACAATATAAAGTAATTCTCATCAGATTATTTTGAGCAGGAATCAAATAAACACGCAAAAAAAGCTTTTTATAATAAAATAAAAATATTTCTACTCACTCAGTGTGAAACCTGATATTTTTTAGCCCAGTTAGGTGTAATTGGATAATTTCCTACGGCACACCGGACAATATCTCACTTGTGTGCCGCGGCACAGTGGTTGAAAAACACTGCCTTATTCGTTTTGTTTTGTATCCACGCCCTCTAGTGGTATTAAAGTGGTTTAGCAAAAGATCAGAATTAACCTGGCCCAAATACCGAATTGCCAAAAAAAAACGAAACAAAAAAAAAACTGTCAATATCCCACTTTATGTGCAACTGATCTGAGCGTTCTCTGGTTTATAGACTGTGAATGTAAACATAAATAAATGAATAAATAAATGAACTAAACAATTATTTTTTTTTTTTCCATTACTTCTGTCTCTGTTACATTTTTAACGAGGTATACACGCACGCACGCCTCTCTTTTTTATTTTTATTTTATTGTCATCGATGGGACTGGGGTCTCTAGGACCCCCGTCGTCCCGCCCCCCGCCCCAGAGTCCTCCTCCATTTTGTTTCATGAAGTCCTCCTCCATTTTGTTTCATGAAGTCCTCCTCCATTTTGTTTTTGTTTTCATGAACGGACTAGGGGTCTCCAGGACCCCCGTTGCGGTTCTTCTCCGTTTATTTATTTATTTATTTACGCGAACAGGCTGGGGGGGGGTCTCCTGGACCCCCCCCCCACACCGCACAGCCGCTCGCTGGGGTCTCCTGGACCCCCCACCGCCGCTTGCTGGGGTCTCCTGGACCCCCTTATCGCACCGCCGCTCGCTGGGGTCTCCTGGACCCCCCCCCACACACACCCACCCACACACACACCGCACAGCCGCTCGCTGGGGTCTCCTGGAGCCCCCACCGCCGCTCGCTGGGGTCTCCTGGACCCCCCCATCGCACCGCCGCTCGCTGGGGTCTCCTGGACCCCCCCCCCACACACACACCCACCCACACACACACCGCACAGCCGCTGCTCGGTGGGGATCTCCTGGACCCCCCACCGCCGCTCGCTGGGGTCTCCTGGACCCCCCCCATCGCACCGCCGCTCGCTGGGGTCTCCTGGACCCCCCCCCCACACACACACACACACATACCCCCACACACACACACCGCACAGCCGCTCGCTGGGGTCTCCTGGACCCCCCACCGCCGCTCGCTGGGGTCTCCTGGACCCCCCCATCGCACCGCCGCTCGCTGGGGTCTCCTGGACCCCCCCATCGCACCGCCGCTCGCTGGGGTCTCCTGGACCCCCCACCGCCGCTCGCTGGGGTCTCCTGGACCCCCCCATCGCACCGCCGCTCGCTGGGGTCTCCTGGACCCCCCCATCGCACCGCCGCTCGCTGGGGTCTCCTGGACCCCCCACCGCCGCTCGCTGGGGATCTCCTGGACCCCCCCACACCGCACCGCCTCTCGCTGGGGTCTCCTGGACCCCCCCCACCGCCGCTCGCCGCTCGGGGGGTCTCCTGGACCCCCCCACCGCCGCTCGCCGCTGGGGGGGTCTCCTGGACCCCCGTCACGGCTCTTCTCCGTTTATTTATTTATTTATCTTTGCGAACAGGGGTCTCCTGGACCCCCCCACCCACCCCCCCTCCCCACCGTGATGGAGGGGGTCTCCTGGACCCCATCGAAGTCCTTCTCCGTTTATCCATCCATCCATCCATTTTCTTCCGCTTATCCGGGGCCGGGTCGCGGGGGCAGCAGTCTAAGCAGGGACTCCCAGACTTCCCTCACCCCGGACACGTCCTCCAGCTCCTCCGGTGGGACCCCAAGGCGTTCCCAGGCCAGCCGAGAGACATAGTCCCTCCAGCGTGTCCTGGGTCTTCCCCGGGGCCTCCTCCCGGTGGGACATGCCCAGAACACCTCCCTAGGGAGGCGTCCAGGAGGCATCCTGAGCAGATGCCCGAGCCACCTCAGCTGGTTCCTCTCAACGTGTAGGAGCAGCGGCTCTACTCCGAGCTCCTCCCGTGTGACCGAGCTTCTCCGTTTATTTATTTATTTATTTATTTGTTCTCTTCTTCTTCCATAAACGGACTCGTGAGGTCTCCCCCCCGACCCCCGGCGCTCCACCGCGGGGTCGTGGTATGCTGCGACTCGGGGTCCCGGTGACCCCCCTTGGGGAGCACAAGGGTTATAAATAGCGCAGAATGAATCATTGTGTGTTTATTTTATTTTCAATTCCGGTTCGATTTGTTTGTGCGCAGCACAGATTTTCTGTGCGAGGAGACCGTGTCAGCAGTGCGCCATTGCGCACGCGCGCAGTTTAGAGGGAACAGTGGTCACAGCTCTAATCCTCTTATCATTCACTCTATGGTACTATTATTCCTGATTTATGTTTATTTATTATCCTTATTATATTTATTCCATTCTAGGGCATGTATCTGCGCCACTTTCACTTGGGCCTACTGGAGCAAAGAGCAGTAGTCTAGATGAAAGTGGACTAGAAGCAGTTAGTAGTGACAGTAATCCTGTGATAACTAAATGAAATCTTAGTTTGGTTAAAAAAAACAAAAACCGCTAAATCGCTAGATCATATTTTACAGGCTGTTATAGATGCTGCACCTCCAGCCACGACTCCGTCAAACTGGTTAAGTTTGCGGATGACACCACCCTCATCGGACTCATCTCGGACAGCGATGAGTCTGCCTACAGGAGGGAGGTGGACCGGCTGGTGTCCTGGTGCAGCAGCAACAACCTGGAGCTCAACGCCCAGAAGACAGTGGAGATGATCGTGGACTTCAGGAAAGTCACAGCCCCCCTGCCTCCCCTCACCCTGACGGACTCCCCCATCACCACTGTGGACTCTTTCCACTTCCTGGGCACCTGCATCACCCAGGATCTCAAGTGGGAGCCGACCATCAGCTCCCTCATCAAGAAAGCCCAGCAGAGGATGTTCCACCTGCGGCAGCTGAGGAAACGCAAGCTGCCAGTCCAGATGATGGTGCAGTTTTACACGGCCATCATTGAGTCCATCCTCACCTCCTCCATCACTGTGTGGTTCGCTGGGGCCACTGCCAGGGACAGACAGAGACTGCAGCGCATTGTGCGCTCTGCTGAGAAGGTGATTGGCTGCAGCCTTCCATCTATACAGGACCTGTACGTCTCCAGGACTCGGGGGCGAGCAGGCCGTATAGCAGCTGACACCTCTCACCCTGGACATGGACTATTTGAGCCACTTCCCTCTGGCAGGAGGCTACGGTCCATTGGGACCAGAACCTCTCGCCATAAGAACAGTTTCTTCCCCTCTGCTGTTTGTCTCATGAACACTCTATAATATCTGCACTAAACTGGACACTTTATAACACCGGTCACTTTAATAAGCCACTTTGCACTGTTGTTCTGATGCTGCTATTGTACATATTTTTTCCCTTTAAGTATTTCATTTGATTTTTTTAAGCATATCTTTTTAACTTTGTGCATGCTCTTATTTGTATTTGTATTTATTCAGTGTGTTTATGTTGCACTTTTTCACCGTATCAAGTTCCTAGTTTGTGAACTGTGTTCACAGACTATGGCAATAAAAGTCTTCTGATTCTGATTCTGATTCTGATGACGCAAAGATGCGCGCGTGCTGACGTCAGTGCGCACATGCGTGTTGTTGTTGCCAAGCACGCGTTTCTAACACTCTCGTATCTATGCAAACATTGCAAACCGGCTGCGACCAGAAAACTGTTTTTACGAACTTTTTTCGACATTTTCTTCGGAAAGAGAGATAACTTTTGAACATTTTCACCTACACTTCTGAACATTTTCACCTACACTTCTGAACATTTTCACCTAGACTTCTAGACTACAAGACTTCTGGGAGAAAAAAACGTGAGGTTTGTGACTTTCCACATTCACGTTCGGGGTAGTTATTTCACAGTGCTTTTCTAGTAGCATACTTTTACTTTTACTTTACCTATTATTGAAGTAACAGTACTCTTACTTGAGTGAAAGTTTTGGCTACTTTATCTTCTCACTGTGAGTAAGATTACAAGCTTTTGTTGACAGTACTACATTATTTGAACATTTGTGTTTCTTGCAGTACTCTTTAAGATATGATTTCGTTGTGCTATTTTTGTGGTCTGTCATTTGAAAATACCACTTTTTATGCATTATTCAATATTTTATCTTTTAAAAAAACAAACAAAACAAAACTATTAACCTTCTGGATTTAACCTTAGACTACCAGAAGACTATATGTTTTCACCTACTGCTTTTTGCATTGTTGCCTTTCAGCAGCTGAGAATACAGTGTTGTACAGGACACTTTAGAGCAGGGGTCCCCAACACTGTGCCCGCGGGCGCCATGTCGCCCCCAAGCCCCACATGAGTCGCCCACAGACCGGTTCTAAAAATAGCACAACTCACTAATGAGCTGCATCTAAAATTTTATTTTATTCTGTTGCTATTTTTTTAATCACCCTTGCGTTTATATAGATTTAAAAATGACAATATCTTAAACATATGTTCATTATACGTGAAGTTTAGATAAGTTAAGGTGAACTTTGACCTACTCACTTCAAAGGTCAGTATTGTGCACCTGTGACAAAACCAGTGCTCCGCTCGCGAGCGCTGTGAGGATGCGCTGAATGCAGTTTCTTTGCAGGTACTGGGTACCCCTGTGCATAAAAGCACTGTAACATGTCTTCACTCTGCAAATATAGTTGACCTAAAACATGACAAATTCACTATATTAGTTCAGGGTAATACATTAGAGTTAGATAAATAATCAAAATACTGTTGATCAAAATCACTGTTGATCTAGTACTGCAGACATGTTAGACACTGAGAGGCCAGAATAACTGGGTTAAGCCAACTACCAATGTATTATTTCAAAACATTCACATGCATTTGGGTTTATTAAAACATAACAAAACAGTATCTTCTAATTTAACATGTATGCAAAGAGCTCAACAATTGCTGTTTTGCCATGTGCGTTCAGCTTTTGGCATAAACTGAAATTTTAGAAACGAACATGAGAAGCGTTTTGGTCTCTACAGTTTTGTCATTTTGGTTCCTTCTGTTGGGTTTGCTGTATTCTTGTATGTTTGTAGCATCAGTGTCTGACACAAATGTTTCTCTCCACAGATCTGTGTGAGACAAAGCCCAGCTCTGCTCCGGACGTCCAGACCTCCTGCACACGTCCTCACATCAGGAGCTAAGTCCTCACACACTCTTGCACATACAGACATACACATTTACACAAATACACACACACGCCTCCGCCTTGCCTACCCCCGCCGTGTCCCTCCTTGCTACCCTCGCTATGCCCCTACCCGCCACTTCCGCTATGACCCTCCCCGCTACCCCCGCCATGCCCACCTCTGCTGCCCCCGCCATGCCCCTTCCCACCGCTACGGCTACGCCCCTCCGTGCTGCTCGTGCTATGCGCCTCTCTACTCGTGCTAAGCTGCGCCGTATACGTCTTGCTGAGGCCCGCGTTGCTTCACATGCTAAGATCCACCCTGCTCCTTTTGCGATGCCCCTCCCTGCTCATCTTGCTAAGCTGCTCCGTATTCGTCTTGCTAAGGCCCCCGTTGCTCCTCCTGCTAAGGTCCTCCCTGCTCATCGTGCTAAGGTCCTCTCTGCTCATCGTGATATGGTCCTCTCTGCTCATTGTGCTATGCCCCTCCCTGCTGCTCAGGTGATCCGTATTCATGTTGCTAAACCCCGTGTTGCTCCCCCTCCTGAGGTCTTCCCTGTTAGTCCTGCTATGCTCCTCCCCGCCGCTCCCGCCATGCCCACCTCTGCTGCCCCCGCCATGCCCCTTCCCACCGCTACGGCTACGCCCCTCCGTGCTGCTCGTGCTATGCGCCTCTCTACTCGTGCTAAGCTGCGCCGTATACGTCTTGCTGAGGCCCGCGTTGCTCCACATGCTAAGATCCACCCTGCTCCTTTTGCGATGCCCCTCCCTGCTCATCTTGCTAAGCTGCTCCGTATTCGTCTTGCTAAGGCCCCCGTTGCTCCTCCTGCTAAGGTCCTCCCTGCTCATCGTGCTAAGATATTCTCTGCTCATTGTGCTAAGGTCCTCTCTGCTCATCGTGATATGGTCCTCTCTGCTCATTGTGCTATGCCCCTCCCTGCTGCTCAGGTGATCCGTATTCATGTTGCTAAACCCCGTGTTGCTCCCCCTCCTGAGGTCTTCCCTGTTAGTCCTGCTATGCTCCTCCCCGCCGCTCCCGCCATGCCCACCTCTGCTGCCCCCGCCATGCCCCTTCCCACCGCTACGGCTACGCCCCTCCGTGCTGCTCGTGCTATGCGCCTCTCTACTCGTGCTAAGCTGCGCCGTATACGTCTTGCTGAGGCCCGCGTTGCTCCACATGCTAAGATCCACCCTGCTCCTTTTGCGATGCCCCTCCCTGCTCATCTTGCTAAGCTGCTCCGTATTCGTCTTGCTAAGGCCCCCGTTGCTCCTCCTGCTAAGGTCCTCCCTGCTCATCGTGCTAAGATATTCTCTGCTCATTGTGCTAAGGTCCTCTCTGCTCATCGTGATATGGTCCTCTCTGCTCATTGTGCTATGCCCCTCCCTGCTGCTCAGGTGATCCGTATTCATGTTGCTAAACCCCGTGTTGCTCCCCCTCCTGAGGTCTTCCCTGTTAGTCCTGCTATGCTCCTCCCCGCCGCTCCCGCCATGCCCACCTCTGCTGCCCCCGCCATGCCCCTTCCCACCGCTACGGCTACGCCCCTCCGTGCTGCTCGTGCTATGCGCCTCTCTACTCGTGCTAAGCTGCGCCGTATACGTCTTGCTGAGGCCCGCGTTGCTCCACATGCTAAGAGCCACCCTGCTCCTTCTGCGATGCCCCCCCCTGCTCATCTTGCTAAGCTGCTCCGTATTCGTCTTGCTAAGGCCCCCGTTGCTCTTCCTGCTAAGGTCCTCCTTGCTCATCATGCTAAGATCTTCTCTGCTCATTGTGCTAAGGTCCTCTCTGCTCATCGTGATATGGTCCTCTCTGCTCATTGTGCCACGCCCCTCCCCGCTGCTCCCGCCATGCCCACCCCGTCCGCTCCCGCCATGCCCACCCCCATTGCCCCTGCCATGCCCTTCCCTGCTGCCCCCTCCATTCCCCTCCCTGCTCCTCCCTCTAAGCCCCTCCGTATTCGTCTTTGTGAGGCCCGCCCTGTTCCTTATGCTAAACCCCGCGTTGCTCCTCCTGCTAAGGCCCTCTCTGCTCCTCCTGCTAAGGCTCTCCTTGCTCCCTTTGCTACGCTTGCGGCTGCTACTGCAGGGGCCCTCAGATCATCCATGTCCCGTTTTCTGTCATTTCTGACTCCACGGATGCCAACTAACTATGACATATGACTGACTAACTATGACACTGTATCATAATATACATAAGTGTTTTGTTGTAAATAGTGTGATTCTTGTGTTCCGTGTGAAACAAAAAAAAAAAAACAAAAAAAAAAAAATTAAGAAATCTGCAAAAATATGCCTGATGTTAAATTAAGTATAGTGTTGTGTGTATTACTGATCATTCTGTGATTTATGTTGTAAATAGCATGTAAATAGTGTGTGTTTAGTTCTTGTGTTTTAGTGTGAAGCAATCAAACAAAAAACATATAAATAAAATGTTAGGTATAAGATATTTTGTTTTCTGCTCCCCCTCTTCTTGTGTCGTGTGTTTGTTCCCACAGAGCTGGTGGTGACGAGGGCTCCTCCTGGAGCAGACCAGACCAACCCCTCTTCTCTGTTTTTGTGTTTTTGTGTTTGGGCAGCACGGTGGCAACTCTCATGCCTCACAGGAAGGCCTGTGTGGAGTTTGTCATGTTTCTCCCCGTGTCTGGATGGGTTTCCTCCGGGTACTCCGGTTTCCCCCATCAACTAAAACATGACACCCCCCCCACCCCCCTTTCAAATCTTTCAAATAATATAATATTCTTAAAGCATACATGTTGTTTTTGTGATTCTTGTCAAATGCCAATTGAGTGTTTTTGTCCTTTGTGTTCAATGCACTTTGTTCAGTGGAATAGTTCTTGTGAAATATATATAACAGTTACAAACTAATAATACATTAACTTCCAGTACCTGGTTTTCATGATTAAGAGGTCACTATTGTAGCATTTGTGTACACTGCACATAGAGCTTTTATGTGTGGAGTTTGCATGTTTCTGCCTGTGTCTCGGTGGGTTTCAATGAGCAACACACTACATTTTGAGGTGAGAGAATTTTCCTTGTGTTCAAATTGATAGGTGACCAATGAGCAACTTTGTTTCAAGCATCACTAAAATAAACAAATCTGATTGCACAGTAGCCTACTGTTTGGCTCGAGACATAACAAGGGAGTGGTGCCAGGTAGAGACCGATATCCTGTTTAAAAATACAAAGGTATTTAGTGTGGATTTGCCAGGTGACTAGTTAATAGTAATTCCATAGTTTCCATAGTCCCCCCCTGTGTGTGTGTGTGTTTGTTTGGGTGTGTGGGTGTGTGTGTGTGGGTGGGAGGTCTGCACAACATCTTCATGAGTTCAGGTGCATTCCATAGGTGTGCGCCCCCTGGTGGCATGTGTCATTTACCTTCACATTAGTAAATCAAGCTTGATTTACTAAGTTTGATGTAGTGCTGTACTGCTAGAAAATACCTTACAAAAATAAAATGAAATAAACTGGCACGGCATAGAAGGTAAACAGCGCCCGCTACTGGTATTAAAGTGGTTTAGCCACAGATCAAATTGAACCTTCCCAAATACCGAATCATAAACTACAATATCCCACTTTATGTACAACTAAGCAGTGTTTATAGACTATCTGGTTTATAGACTATGAATGTAAAAATGACATTGTTACCTCTGTCTCTGTTATTACGTTTTCACAAGGTATATTTTGTTGAAGTTATGAAGTAGCTACAATTGAGAAAAACTCACCTCGAATGTTATATTTGCCTATTGATATTCAATCTAAACAGAAATAAACAGCTGCGACGAAATAATAATAAAAAAAAAAAAACGTATGTAATGCACGTAACGTACGCGCAAAGACACCGATGGAAGTATGGTCCGTGGTGTAGGCATGTCCCATTTCGACAAGATGGCGGCTACAGTGAGGAGTACACATTTTCGACCGGGTACTTCGATCGGTACTTAGGGGAGTACTTCGAATGGTACCTTCGAACGGTGCATTTGGCGAATTGAGACACAGCCCTAGAGTCATAGATCACATACATCAGCTCCCAGGAGTCCAATGGGAGCTCTCTTAACAGCATCACAACAAAGTGTCTATGCTGTCAGAATAGCTGCAGACCACGTTAGCGAACAGGCTTTTTTAATTTGACGAATCTTATGTGTATCACTGATTAAGAAAATAAAAGTAGCTCATTCCTCCTCTGTAGTCTGCAGCAGAGGACCATCCCGTCTGCACAAAGAGTGAAAGTGTGGGAACGTTTAGGATGTGTCCAAACCGGTTCTGGTTTGAGCCCTGTTTCGTTCCAGGATGTAGACTTGGTTTAGTCCTGGTTTGGAATTAACTCTGCAGCCTGCGCATCCATGAGTGTGGAGCTCTCCTTCGCTGTGGTTTTCCTACAGATTTTACTTTTTCACACTTTTTTTGTTTTCTTGCTGAGGGGGAGGTTCTGAGGACTGGGGATGCTCTGGGACAGTTTACAAAAATACACTGGATTGAATTAAAGGTTAGGGTATTTAGCCTGAACTCTTGCTGGTTTAAGTACTACAATCACAACTGAACCTGTGTGTCCAGAGTCTTAACCTGCAGAGAGAGACACATACAACTGTTTCTCATTCTCAGTATATGCAAAACTCAGAACCTCCAGAATTCAGTCACTGGACCAACTGGATTTCAGCATTGAAACTGGCAACCCAAAGGAGAGACTCTTGTGAGGCTCATTCTCCTTTCTGATTGAATAATCGTCTTGAGAACCTAAACATCAAATTATAACAGAACGTAGCTATCACATATGTTTCTGGTAAGTATAAATCAGCATTATAATTGTTATCAGTAAAAACTATATCTTATATATCATGTTTATCTTGTTTTGATATTTGAAAACAAAAAAATGTCATATTCTTCCTTCAATCAAATAAATAAATCATATCTAAGTATGTTACATTCACAATGGTCTCAAATCACTATTACTATGTTACTAACCATTACTGAATCGAATGTCACTGCTAATATACAACACTATAAAATTCAAACCAAGACAACGTATAAGTTCTAGTGTTATTTTTATGTTATATTTATTGCATAGTGGAAAATAGTTTGGTTCAGCATTACAGGCAGGTAGTGAAATACTTTGACGTAATCTGCTTAGAGGTATACATGGGAGTCGTGAACTAAAGCGATAAGGCATTAAAGTGACGTGTGTCTATAGAAAAGAAGCTTGAGCATCAATACATTACACGGTCGTTAGATTGTGCTTTGAAAATAATTACAGCTAAATCAGAGATGAAAAAAGACATTCAGGAATAAAATATTTAAAATGCATTTGAGAGTTTAAAATCTTTAGCACCATAGCAGCACAGAAGTCAAAGTCTGTCATACAAATGCATAAGGATAATAAAATAGCACTTTTGATTTAAGCTTCTTTATGTGTACATTCAGTCTAGGTTTATCAAGTTTTGTGGGTGGATTTTCGAGATGGTGAACTGAGGCGTTTCTTCAGGCCATTTTGTTCTTGATTGTGAACAGTTGAGACGCGCACTGCAGTACCCACAACAGCAGAGAGAGGGAGACAAAGGCCTGCCAAATGAAGACAAGATACAGTTACACAGGGCACAGCATTTACAGTTTAAAAAAGCAATAAAACAAAACTAAAAATTAATTGAAAACGTATCTAAATGTTTGATACAGTTCTGCTCGTCCCTAATTTGCAGATATAGGCAGAACTCATTTACATTGACTTGAGTAACCTTTTTGAGTCATATTTTTTATTGAAGTAACAGTACTCTTACTTGAGTAAAAGTGTTGGTTACTCTTCCCACTGTGAGTAAATCTACAAGTGACGAAAAGTTTATGTCGACAATATGTGTAGTATGTTAATGCTATTGGAAGTATAAATATTTCATTTTAACTATAGCAAAACATGAGCTCCCAACCAAACCAAGACAACTGTAAACTCCAATGTTGAAAACACACTTAACATTTTTATTATAAAGCTCTGACTTGTTTTATGAGTATAAGCCATTGTGTGAAGCTTTTGCTGTGCACTGAGTGAGATTGTCCTACTGTGTCTGAGCGACAGTCCGGTAACTCTTTTTCAGTATATGACACGATCATTTGATTTTTACAACTCATAAACTAGTGACAGTATCAATGACCAACACACACTGAGGGGAATCTGTATCTGCACAGCTGCTCTATTACTGTACATTTACATAACATATCAAAACACAATATAAAATGTGTATTTGTATATTTGGATATAAAATATAGTCAAAACGAGTGGTATGGGTCAAAATAAATATATATTTACAAACCACACACTGCAAACAGTGAACAAACACACACACACACTTCAAAATGTGTGCTAATGATTACGCGTGATATATTTGACCCACAATTAAGTCAATAGCAGAATAAACCACACTTACCGATCAGGAACAGCATCCAGTCCATCAGCACATAAGGTCCTCTGCTCCTGAGTCCACCATGAGATCTTCACTCGGTTCCACGAACCGCTCCGGGTCCGAGATGCCTCTAGTTTAACTTGTACAAACATCCACAGTGTCCTCGGTCGCGTACTTCTTTTGTTTTGTCCGTTTCGTCATATTTAAAACGCAAAACTGCTGCAAAACAGTGCGTAACAGTGCGCCCGAGGGCGGGCCGTCGGAACGTTAAGTGACGATAAGATACACGCACTTTAGCACTCTCTGGCGCCACCTGGTGGTTCTTGATAACCTGCAAAATGTAGAATTTTACACCCAAATAAATAATGAAATGACCTCTCAATGGAAGTGTTTTTATTTTTATTTAGAGCAACATTTATTTAGGTTGTTTATAGATTATAACTATTATATTCCCCATTATAATTATAGATCTATGAATTAATAACATAAAAACACAGACTGTATATATATTATTCAGTATCACTGTAGTAGTACTGTATATTCTTTACAGTTTATGCTTAAAACTCACACAGCCCTGATCTAAAGCCATGCTGTGTGTTAGAATCATGTGTCACTGGAGTCGTTCACTTTGTGTTGACAGCTGCTCACAGTTCTATGGTTTTGTATAGTCTCGATTATCATTAGAGACTATATCACTTTTGGTAGATATACCTCTGACAAAAAGGCAGTTTTGTTAATGAAAGGAGATTCGTTTTGGTGTAAATGTAACTTGATTTTTGTTTGTGTTACTTCAAGTTTTCTTATCTCTTTATTTGTTGTTGTTGTCTTTTTGTTATTTACACACATAATATTAGTCTGTATCTGTCTAACTTTTAGCCCTGTCTATCCTTATAGTTTTTTGTTGTTTTTTTTTACTGAACTTAAGTGATTGTGCTGTTAAATACATAAATAATTATTAATTTTTTTTATGATGAAATAAATGAGTTAATGATACTGATTAGGTCCACGAAGTACCACAACAAAAACAAAAATCTGCCCTGTCTGCTCCATCTCTTTTATTAAATATAGGCATTTTACATAGGCTCTGTCTTTATAACCTACTCTACAGCGAATGGGACTCCTCACTTCTCTCACATTTAAAACATTTTGTACTGGCTAATATGTTGTTGTTGTTGTGTATTTCATTTCATATCTGTTCAGGAATAACATGGTGGCTGTGCTGTTACATATTATTTTGATCTGGCCTACTTTTAGACAGAATCAGACCTGGGTCAGTGTGTGGAGCAGAGTTAGACCGGGGTCAGTGTGTACCACATATAGACCCGGGTCAGTGTGTGGCACATATAGACCCGGGTCAGTGTGTGGCACATATAGACCCGGGTCAGTGTGTGGAGCAGAGTTAGACCCGGGTCAGTGTGTGGAGCAGAATCAGACCCGGGTCAGTGTGTGGCACATATAGACCCGGGTCAGTGTGTGGGGCACATGCAGACCCGGGTCAGTGTGTGGAGCACATGCAGACCCGGGTCAGTGTGTGGAGCAGAATCAGACCCGGGTCAGTGTGTGGGGCACATGCAGACCCGGGTCAGTGTGTGGAGCACATGCAGACCCGGGTCAGTGTGTGGAGCAGAATCAGACCCGGGTCAGTGTGTGGGGCACATGCAGACCCGGGTCAGTGTGTGGGGCACATGCAGACCCGGGTCAGTGTGTGGGGCACATGCAGACCCGGGTCAGTGTGTGGAGCAGAATCAGACCCGGGTCAGTGTGTGAAGCACATGCAGACCCGGGTCAGTGTGTGGAGCACATGCAGACCCGGGTCAGTGTGTGGAGCACATGCAGACCCGGGTCAGTGTGTGGAGCACATGCAGACCCGGGTCAGTGTGTGGAGCACATGCAGGGGATGGTTGAGATCTTGAGTTTCTAGAAAGTGCCTGCTCCATGTGAAGCCCCGCCCCCACATTCCTCTCCTTTTCCGGGGCTGGTGTCGCGGACCTGCGCCCGGAGCCTCCAGAAGCTTCCACATGTAGCGCTCTGCTATAAAGAACCTCCCAGATCCGGTCTCCAGGACAGACCAGAGACACCGAGGCTGAACCGACAGATCCGGGCTGCAGGACATTCAACACCGGGACTGAAGAGAAAGGCAGCAGCAGAGTAAGTCTACGATGCGGACTAAATAGTGTATATTATCATGCTGGGCTTTTCATAACTCCATGTAGTTATGTTTTTGTTTTAATTAATAAATTAGTGTATTCATTAATAATAATAATAATAATAATAATAATAATAATGTTAGTAGTACGTTTAATAGTACGTTTATTCTCACAGTTAAATCGGGCTTTTTAAACTGTAGCGGTTCTTACTTGTGCTGGTTAATACGAAAAAGCGTCTATTTCCGCAGTATTTTACTCGATTATTGATCTATTATCTGTGTACATTTACGAATATTTTCCAAATTATAATCTTTACTGCTGCTGCTTGTAAGAAAGGTGGTGTCTTAACGGCGTATTTTTCACTTTTAGGACTTCAAAATGGTTCATGAAACCGGCTTCTATGACCTGTTGGGAGTCACACCGTCAGCTTCGCCTGATGAAATAAAGAAAGCGTACAGAAAACTGGCTCTGAAGTTTCACCCGGACAAGAACCCCAACGAAGGAGAACGAGTGAGTTAGGACAGGTTACGAGCTGTCACAGGCGGGGGCTAACTTTAGTGTAGCTTCACATGTTCGCTAACGTTAGATAAGAAGAGGCCAGAACTTTCTGGAATGTGCCAGTCTGCAAATACTGTCAGCAACAGTGCCACCTGCTGTTCACTTCAATCAAACATTATTTAACACTTGCAGCGAACATATTATGCAATTTTCTGATCTATAGTTGATGTTTTAATTTTTCCTCATAAAAAAACAGACCTGGAGTTGTGTTTTGTTTCATTCACACATATTTAACACACAAGCTCTGCATATTTAGGCTTCTCTTATTTCACTCAAACTGAATATACTCTGTTCCACTTTGTCATGTGGTAATACAGAAAGTGCTCCACTGTGTTTTTAAACTCTATACTTCATTACAGTCATTTGAATAACTTCAGACCTGAAATTGCCTATCTGTACTGTAAAAGGTAGCTGTTAACTGTTATTAATGTTCATAACTTGATTTACAGAAACAATAGTGCAATAAAAACACAGATCACGTAGATTGGATTAATACAAACATTTACGAACAAAATGACGAGTCTGACAGCAGCAGTTACAGAGAGGGTACACACTTTTTCAATGTGAGGTAAATTGGAGTCGGAGTCGATGGAGCTGGGAAGGCACCCATGATCACTTCCTATTTGGAACATCATGTTCTTCCTATTTGGAACATCATGTTCCAAATAGGAAGCAGGTTAACTATGTCCATAGCAGGTTAGCTATGTCCATTTATATATACAGTCTATGGGTAGAACAGAAAAATAACCAAAACCTCCCCCTCTAGCACAAACAAAAAGTCCCCACCATGAATCTTGACCCCAAAAATGACTGTCATCTATTAAAAGATAAATCAATATAGTGTTTATTGTGACAGGTCTTGTCTCATTCTAAGTATTGAAATCAACTTTGAAACTTCAGTATTATGACAACACTTAGCAGTAAAAGTGGTAGCTCTTGTCTTAATAAGTTTGCACTTTTCCTTCCACAGTTCAAGCTAATCTCCCAAGCTTATGAAGTCCTGTCTGATCCAAAGAAGAGGGACCTGTATGACCAGGGCGGGGAGCAGGCCATCAAAGAGGGGGGCATGAATGCAGGGCAGTCACCTATGGACATCTTCAACATGTTTTTTGGAGGCGGAGGCCGAATGCAGAGAGAGAGAAGAGGTGAGATTAGTTTAATAAATTTGGCAACACAATTTTACTAGTGTGACAAAATATAAAGCAAAACTGTTGTGTGTTCTAGGAAAGAATGTTGTTCACCAGCTCAGTGTCTCATTGGAGGAAATGTACAACGGTTCCACCAGGAAGCTCGCCCTGCAGAAGAATGTGATCTGTGAAAAATGTGAAGGTCAGTCGCTACAGTATTTATGTTTATTTATTATTTAAATAGGGACAGATCATAGTCTGTGTACAGAAGTGGACCCACCCGCAGCGTTCGGCTACAGTTAAATGAAGCTCATCGAGGCTAGCAGTTATAGGAGAGAATTTGGAGCTGAGTTGTATATTAGTAAATCCGACCACCAGTATCATAGCAACCAAAGAGACAATCCAGAGTGAGGTTGTTAAAGGTAACGTCCCATCCTGCCCCCCTGCTGGTTTAGCAGGGAGTGGGTGCTTAGCGACGCTGTCAATCAAACCTGTTGCTAACGCTAGCGGGTGCGACCTCGGGGAAAGAAGGTGCCTGATTTGTCTGGTATTAATGTTCATATCTTGATTTACAGACACAATAGTGAAATAAAAACCCCAGGATCATGTAGAGTGGCTTAATACAAACCTTTTAAGACCAAAATGACGAGTCTGACAGCACCAGTTACAGAGAGAGGGGACAGTTTTTCAATAGTAAGTGAATTGGAGCCAGAGTTGATGGAGCTGGAAGAGCACCCATGATCACTTCCTGTTTGGAATACGGCAGCTAGCAGGTTAGCTACGTCCATTCATATATACAGTCTATGGGACAATTGCAACAAAATTTGCAATACTAGTCTCTAAACGGGCTTTGGACTTTTCTTTCACTAAGAGCAGTGAGGTTAATTATAGAAAAGCAAAAAATACAGTGAATTTCTCAGTTGTTTTATTTACCTGTTTTAGTTATTTACCTGTTTCACTATTTTCTTCCACAGGTTATGGAGGAAAGAAAGGCGCCCTGGAAAAATGCTCATCGTGTAAAGGACGGGGAGTGCAGGTCAAAGTTCAGCAGATTGGTCCAGGCATGATTCAGCAGATCCAGAGCATGTGTTCAGACTGTCAGGGACAAGGGGAGAAGTTCAGCTCCAAAGATCGCTGCAAGACCTGCCAGGGCCGCAAAGTGGAGCGTGTGAAGAAGATCCTCGAGGTCCACATCGACAAAGGTCCTTATCTGTTTGTTTTGTTACGGTGTCATAATTTCACATGTTACTCTTACATCACTTATTTATTTAATTGTTTAATTATTTATTCATGAACCATTTTAATATCCATGTTGTTTAAATATTCCATGTTCTTTCACTTACATTACATTCATTTGCCAATATTTTTATTTATAAACACGACCAGTCAAAAGTTTAGACGTGCTCTCATTGCTTCGTTTTTTTTTGTTTTTTTTTATTTACTGCTTTCTACATTGTACATGCACACAGAAGACATCAAGTATATGAAGTAAGATATATGGAATTATTATGTAGTTATGTACAAAAAAAAGTTAAATAACTAAAATAAATATATTTCTATATTTTATATTCAAATCCTCAAAGTATCCACCCTTTGCTCTGTTGAAAAATATTTAGTAGTTTTTTTCTTTACCATACAATTCCATATATCTTGTTTCATATAATGGACATCTTCTGTGTGTTTATAAAATTTGGA
Source organism: Periophthalmus magnuspinnatus (assembly GCF_009829125.3). NCBI lineage: Eukaryota > Metazoa > Chordata > Actinopteri > Gobiiformes > Gobiidae > Periophthalmus > Periophthalmus magnuspinnatus. The sequence continues at coordinate 1,951,759 of NC_047131.1, read as the reverse complement.
AAGGAGTGAAAAACAAAAAACAATGAGAAAGCGTGTCCAAACCTTTGACCGGTCATGTGTGATTTTTATCTTCACACGCTCACTTCTGCTAATTACTTGTTAATAAACTTGCTTTAATCTGTTTGTAGGTATGAAAGATGGGCAGAAAATCACATTCCACGGAGAGGGGGATCAGGAGCCTGGACTGGAGCCCGGTGATGTCATCATTGTGCTGGATCAGAAGGACCATCCTATATACCAAAGGCAGGGAGATGACCTCATCACAAACATGGAGCTCAAACTCGTAGAAGCTCTGTGTGGATTCAGGAAAACGATCACGACTTTGGACAACAGGACACTGATCATTAACTCCGCACCAGGTACTAAAGCCAAGGATGGTTCATGTAAAGGTCCTATTTTACACAAAACCGACGGCTTTAAGTCGTGTTCTAATGCTGTTACCTCCTCAAAAACGTACCTGGAGTTGTGTTTTGTCACATTCACATATATTTGAGTAACAATGACGCACTTCCTGTATTACCAGATGACATCACATGGTGGAATAGTGTTTTCTGAGTGAGAGAAGAACTCAGCCTAAATATGCAGGGTTTGTGTGTTAAACATGTGTGAATAGAATAAAACACAACTTCAGTTCTGTTTGTGATGAAGAAACGACATTAGAACGGATATCAGAGAGTAGTGTCATATGGACCATTTAAGATGACAAACTTGTACATTGTTGACTTACTTGCACTTTATTTTGCTAACAGGACAAGTCATCAAACCCAACGACATCAAATGTATTCAGAATGAAGGAATGCCAATTTACAAAGATCCATATGAAAAGGGACAGCTCTTCGTCAATTTCCAGGTAAGATAATGTTATTGTAATTAAAATGTTTTAATTTTTATCCAGTTAATTATTGTGATTATGCCACTTCAAGATGGAGGCAGTTTGTTTTTTACAATTAGATTAGAAAAATCCTCAAATATTGACCATGATGATGTATATAGGTACAAAAGTGTATCTACCATAGACTGTATAAATAAGTGGACTAAGTGAGTGTGACATCACCCATAGCGGCAGTTATAACGGCGAATTTTGAGCCGAGTTCCATATTTGGAGCATGGCTGTTGAAGGTAACTCCCTTTCCTGCCCACGCCGCTGGATTAGCAGGGAGCCGGCGCTTAGCTACGCTGTCAATCAAATTTGTTGCTAATGCTAGCAGGAGTGACCTCAATCTGTTATTAATGTTCATATCTTGATTTTATAAGAGAGGCGATCATTTTTCAATAGAACGTGAGAAAGTCGATGAAGCCGAAGCGAGCCCATGCTCACTTCCTATTTGGAATGTGGCAGCTAGCACGTTAGCTACGTCCATTTATATATACAGTCTATGGAATTACCCTCCAATTAAACTTCTGAAAGTTTAATTGGAGGGTAATACCATAAGTGCAATGATAATCATTTTGCCTACAACTTCTCAATGACCGACAGAACCATAAGCCTGTGTCGTATTGTCACCCAAGAAGCAGTGGTCTTAATTGTTCTCTTGTTCTCTCAGATTGAATTCCCAGAGAAAGAGTGGCTTCCTGAACATCTCATGTACCAGCTGGAGAGACTGCTACCTCAGAGAGAAGATGTGATGTTGACAGACGACATGGAGGAGGTGGATCTGTCTGATGTGGATGTACAGGCCCAGCAGAGAAAGCAGCAGGGAGAGGCCTATGAGGAGGATGAAGATGCTCCTCGATCTGGAGTGCAGTGTCAGACCCAATAAACCACTCCACTGCTTCAACTCAAAATGGCCACCAGATTTATATTTACCATTTATATTGTTCGTTTGAGGTTCGGACAAGGTCTTTGTTACGGTTTTTATTTAAGTGTGTTTTGTCATACTTTCTGTGAAGGTACGTTCATATTTTTGTTAATAAAACGCACAATATTGGAATAGGTGGTTTTAATTTATTGTCTGTTCTCAGTAAAGAACTGAAAATAAACCTGTCAGGGCTTTTACATGGTGGTTGCTGAGTAGTGGCTCTACTAAAGATGTGCTATGTAACTTTTCCAGAGAAGTGCTTGTGTCCATGGAGATTTCAATACTTACCCAGAATGTTTAGTGGACACAAGTATGTGCGTGCAATTAGGCCAAGTTACAGGCCACATCTGTGGAGTCCCAAACAGTAAAAATGCAGGTTTATGAGGTGAGTTCTGAAACAGAATAATGTCCTCAACATGGAAACTTTCTGTCAAATGCATGAATAATTTAACAGCTGTCAGTCTTTACTTTTTTTTACATTATAGTTGCCAGCTGCTTGGAAGTAAAATTGATCAACTCTGTGCACAATAGAGCCCGGTAACCCCACTGTTAGCATCACTACTTCCTGTCCAGTTTTATCTCTATGAGGTTTTTGCCAAGTCACTGTAAAATTAATAAATATTTAAATGTCAGTCAGTGGACGGGGGGCTGCGGGTGGGTTAGGGGTCAGACAGTGGACAGGGGGCTGCGGGTGGGTTAGGGGTCAGACAGTGGACAGGGGGCTGCGGGTGGGTTAGGGGTCAGACAGTGGACAGAGGGCTGCGGGTGGGTTAGGGGTCAGACAGTGGACAGAGGCAATTATGTTGACTATGTTTTAGTGAAATGTATAGTCATATGCAGCTTTATGTGAGCCTGATTTTAATCGTGTCATTGTCAGGTGAATACCATCCAAAGACACTCATACAAAATGTTTATTGTTGGATTATTTCATACAAAAGGAAGAGTGAGAGAAAACATTTTACCTGGACAGATCTGTGACTATAACAGGGCTTAGCAAATAATTAAACTTTGATCATATCAAGGTCTAATTGTTTAAAGAAGCATATGAGATTTGCAGTAAAAGCATTTGAACTGGATCAGAGTTTGAATTTAAGAGGACTCAAATATATGGCACAGGAGTTGGAAGCATTCATCTGTATTTCAGGTTAAGGTTTATTTAAAAAAAAATCTGCCTTTGGTTTTGTTCAAGAACATTGCTCATTACATTATTAAAAGTCATTTATTTATTATTAAAAGTCATATTTATTTGCTTTTCATAACAAAACCATAACATTGAATACAAAATACTGATTATTATGCGGGATTCAGTATTTTAAAATCTATTTAAGACCACCATTAAAAACTTGTCACTAATTCCGTAATAGATACTTTGTAGTGACATCACACGAGGGGTCTTCAACATGTATCTCTATGGTGGAATGTTCAGTAGTTACCATGGAGACAATCCACACATTAGCACTGTCAAAAAACATTTTAAGATCATCTGAAAATTAAAAAAAAAAAAATTATGAATTTGATTTTCAACAAAAAGTTGAGAGTGACTCTGTTGGCTAATGTTGGCTAGCTTGTGACTGTAATATTATTTGAGAGAAACTTTAACAGCACAAGCCATCTCACCAGTTCCACCTAAGTCAGCTCTTTCTGGCCAGACTGTGTTAAAATAAAGCTCAGATTAAGTCTAACGAGTAACAGAGGTTCAGTCAGAGCAGTGCTTCTAGTTAGCATCACACCCCAGGGAATGCTGACATCAGCTGTAAAGTATCAATATTCAACTCTCATCTTGTCCCTGCCCTTCTGTTTGCTCCATGCTCGTCTCCACATCTCTCTCTGCTGTCGGAGTCCCACATGTTTCAGTGATGTTTGTTTCATTGCTGGCCGCTCTGGCTGCGCTCACCGTGGGCTTGGCTTTCCGGTCAGGAACGTTAAAGCTCCGCGATCTGTAATATGGAAGAAACCTGTCGTCGGCCACAGCAAGGTAGTCTGTTGTGTCTGATAGGTTCCTTCTGGCTGGTATTTTTGGTGGCACTGGTGGGGGTGTGTCCATTATTCTTTCTACAACACTTGCTTGCTGTTCAGTCTGTTTTGAAGTATCCTGAAACTGCAGAGCTAGACTTCTTACAGTTGACACTTTCGGCATTTGTTCTGAAACACTTGGATGTACTTGATATTCTAAGTTCGCTGGCCACTGGTTTGGCGTTTGGGTGATCTGCTCCAGTAATGATTTGTTGTCATCTTGCGTAGAGTCGCCATGTTCTTTCGGATTGTAGATGATGCTACTCAAAGTTCTCTTCTTTGTAACCGTGCCTTCAGGTGGGTCATATCTCAAAGATTTCGTTCTTTGTGGAGCAGAACCAACTTGAACACCAAATGTTGGAGTTATGCTAGGTGGCTTCTCTGGCTCATCCGGAGGGCTGACTATAATCGTGCTCATTGACCTACGTTTGGTAAGGTGAGGTGAAGTGGCCGGTTCTTCTTGCGGATAGCATCTCAACGATTTTGTCCGTTTTGGCGGCGATGAAGGTCGAAGCCTGTTCTTATCGATCAGCTTATCCAGTATCAGTGTACTTCCCTGCGAATCCCTGCCCACTGTTTCTTGGCTTGAGCTGAGTGGCTTCTGCTCACACGGCGATATCAAAATGCCCACACAGGAGCCGGGCCTGGATCTGTCAAGGCCGCAGACCTCCAGACTGTTGCTCTCCTTGTTGAGCGCAGGTTGACTTGAGCGGAAACTCCTTTGCTTTTGCTCCCCAGTTTTGGCACTTTCATCGCCCTCTTTCTGCTTTTGCGAGAACTCTTCCATGTCCATGTGGAAGCGGTACAGACTATATCCATCTGCGCTGTTCACACTGCCTTGGCGGAGGAGGGACGAGGGGTCACACACAGAGGAGTTGCGGGAGTAACTTCGAGTGAGCTCCAGTTTGTCCACTCCCGCCAGCTTCTCCAGAGCCACGGCCATTCTCCCATGGATCTCCTCCAGCTGAGCCAGGCGTAGGTCCACAGTCTGCAGGGAGGCCTTCATCGTGTTCTCCCTCTCGTTCACCTCCTCCAAACGCATGGACATGTTCTCCACTCTGCAAGAAGGAAACGTCAAGGTTAGGGGCAGAATTCCTGGGACTAACTTAGAAGACAATAACATAAGACGGCTTGGGTTAGGCCTATGTGAGACTAGGCCTGTTCTGTTTTACGATTAGCTCTAGAGGGTTGAATAAATATTTTCTATGACTTATAACCAAATCAGAAGATTCCATATGGTCAGAGGACTGACCGCTCTGACGTGACTTTGATGCGTTCATCGCTGGATGACTGCTGCTCATCCTCCTTCTCCCTGAAGTACTCCTCCACACACTGCTCCTCAAACTCATACAGGTTTTTCAGCTCTTCAGGATTCAGCCTCAGCTCTGGGAACAAACACAAACAGATGTTGTGATTTACTTTAACACTGTGCTGTCTGATCATCCACATCAGACTGTATAAAGAAGTGTGATGCCACAGCGTTTGGCACCAGTCAAATGAAGCTCATCGAGGCTAGAGCAGTTAAAGAGCCAATCCAGAGCCAGGATGTTGAAGTTAGCTCCCCTTCTCGTCCGCACTGCTGGTTTGTTAGGGGGCAGTCGCTTAGCAATGCTGTCTATCAACCCTGTTGCTAATGCTAGCAGGAGTGATCTCAGGGAAAGAAAGCACCTGATTTGTCTGTTACTAATGTTCATACCATGATTTAATGAAATAAAAACCCCAGGATCATATAGAGCGGGTTAATACGAACATTGTAAAAAATGATGCTGCAGCAGGTACAGAGAGGGGCCACGGTTTTTCAATAGAAAGTGAATTGGAGTCGATGGAGCCAGAAGCACCTATAATCACCTCCTGGCAGGTTAGCCATGTCCATTTATATATACAGTCTAAGATCCACATCCAAAAGCTTCCGAGCCCTGTGACTATTTATTCATCATAAAACTTGTTTTTCTCAGCATGATGCATTTTCCAAACAGAAATACATTTGAGGTGATGGATGCTCGTGCAGACTGTGCTGTGGACTTGAGAGTGAGACACTGAATGAGAGGGTGTGTCCAAGCGTTTGACCTGTTGTGTATCTGTGTGAATATTTGGATAAATGCTTGTAACAGTGTAGTGCTGTGAACGCACTGAGGCCGCGGTCCTTCTCATCTAGCTCCCCCTCCTGTTTCTTCTTGGCGCAGCGCTTGAACAGGCGGCTCTGGAGGATGTACAGGTGACTGAGGATGATGAGAGGAGGAGGAAGAATGGGCCGGTCGTGGAACGTCATGATCAGCTGATACCTCTGGAACTTCCAAACCTGGTTTGAGATGGACTTCACCTCAAAGAATGTGTTGCTGTGGGATACAGTGTACAGTTAACAAAATAAAACACAAAAAAATGATTTTACAAAACACTTTTGAATCTAGGGGTTAAATTTGAGTTCTGGAATTAGCTTTCATGGAAAAAACAATTTATATGTGTTCTGTTATGCCTTAAAAAGTCATTTAAAATGCTTAAAATGTATAAATCACCCGTCTTTAATTTGATTAAGTTTCACTTGTTTATGGTGATGGAAGTAATAGTAGTAAGCAGGAGACATGGCGACATACAGGCTGGTCTTTAAGTCTGCAAATTTGTTTATTTTGAGGCTGCATCACCAGTATGTATTTTGCACTTACTTTCACTTTGAATTTCACAGTATTATTTGTAAGACAGTGTCCAGCACTGTGATACATGTCTGTAGTACTAATATTGTAATATGTTAATTGCACGTGGACTGCGCAGCTCTCAAAATGGCGTCAGAGCCTTCAATGTGTGGACCATGTGTGGACTTATGACCTTGTGCTCAATATTGTTTACTTTGTGTTCTGCGTTGTAGTAGACATATTGTCATTTTACATTTTTTTGTTCTGCAGTTTCACCTTTTCAAGCATCATTAAACCTGCTTAAAGACATGTCTGCAGAGTCACTGATGTGAGAGAGGAGTTTATTGCCATATTTTCCAATACGGCACAATATGATTTGATACTTTGCTGAGCTGATTTGTGCTGTTAAAAAAATAACACATCAAACTCCTAAACAGGACCATGAATGCTCGGATCACAGGCTCCTGAGAATGTGCTCTTTAAATCACTTTTGGATTTTTTCTTGAGGGTTCAGAAGATCTTAAAACTTTTTTGTCTATATTTGCTAATGCTAATTTTGCTAATTTTTTGCTAACATTGTGTCACAAAACACAAACAGCGTGATGTCTCTACAAAGTAATGATAATAATTGCTAATAATAATTGAGTTTTAAATGTGACTGGAAGTCTTGGATGCAGTATTTGTTGGCACCGGTTTACATGTTTATTGAATGTAATTTTTAAAAGCTCAAACATTTAAGTCTATATCTTTGTTCGTCATGGTAACAGAAGAGTAGCACACTCACTTGAAGACGGCAATGAGCAGGTTCACCAGGAGGATATTGGCCACCAGCAGGTAACAGGCCATGATGGCAGGAGTGAGCCAGGCCCCAGGTATACACGGAGGCAGCTTCTTCCCATCCTCGTCATACAGGTGCTCACCACAAGGGGCTGCGGGGGGACAAAGCGAAGGGACAAAGCGAGAGGACAAAGCAAAGGGACAAAGCGAGGGGGCAAAGTGAGGGGACAATACGAGGCTTTATCTCAGGCGTGTCTTTAAGCTGTTTAAGGTTTAAAACTGATGAACAAACACTCACGGTTGATTTCCATGGCGTAGACTTGTACGAATCCCCAAGTAACACAAGAAAACATAGAGAAAGATTCAAAAGCATTAAATTCACTTTGTTATACTGTATTATTCCAGTTTAAGTTTTAATATACTGTTGCCTCCACAACCAGTCACAAGTTTGCACACGCTCTCATTTAATGTTTTTTTTCTTTATTTTTAGTATTTTCTTCTCTCTTTGTAGCACTGTATAAAAACGTGGCCATTTACCAATTTATATACACATAGAAGACACCATATATATGAAGCAAGATATATGGAATTATGTAAAGAAAAAAGTTAAACAACTCGACAAAGCAAAGGGTGGATACTTTGAGAATTTGAATATAACATATTTTTAAAAATAGGCATGTCCCACTAGGATGAGGCCCAGGACACGCTGGAGGGATTATGTCTCTTGGCTGGCCTGGGAACGTCCCACTGGAGGAGCTGGAGGAAGGGTCTAGGGTGAGGGAAGGCTGGGAGTCTCTGCTTAGACTGATAAGAGGAAGAAACTGGATGGATGTAAAAACATATTTAGTCTTAGTCTTTTTTCTTTGCTGCAGAATTCCATTCCATCTGACTCCATATATTTAATGTCTTCTGTGTGTGTATATAAAATGTAGAAAGTATTAAAAAAAAGTTGTAAAAAAAAAAAAAAAAAAAGCTAAACTTTTGACTGGTAGTGTATACATTGAATTACTTTGCTTTAACCCATCTATGCACACCAGCAATTACACTGGAGGAGGTCTCATTCTGCTCAGATTTCTTTATCGTCCTGAATAAATATTTTAAAACAAAATATAGATTTGCTATTGAAGGGAATAAGTTTCTTCGGATTTAGAATTTTAAAATTTAGATTTTCTCACTTTGAATTTTTGAACTCTGCAAAAATAAGTTTGAATTGTTTTTATTCCTGGTTATTACTAAGTCAGATCGACTCACTTTGGCTCTATTGTTCAGGTCTCTACATCTTGGATTGTTGCTGCAAAAAATTTCTCAGCAAATTTTACTTTCTGGATTTTGACAGTTGAATTTAAGGATTGAAAATACACACACACACAAAAGCTGCCACCTGGATTTAACTAAGCAAATAGGTTGGGGTTGCAACTCCAACTTTGCTCAGAGAATGAGGTCAGCTGACACCTGAATATACTGAATGACCAGGTTATTCCATCAATGGATTTTTTCTTCCCTGATGGCACGGGCATATTCCAAGATGACAATGCCAGGATTCATTGGACTCAAATTGTGAAAGAGTGGTTCAGGAGCATGAGACATCCTTTCACACATGGCTTGGACACCACAGAGTCGAGACGCTTAAAATTCAAAATCTGATGAAACAAATGATCTCCCATATCTGGCTCAAACTTTATGGGCAACAGTGAAAATCGTACAAAAACATCATTAGCCAGTTTTAGATTAGCTTTAGATTAGTTTAGTTCAGTCTTGAGTTGTAAGGAAGGTATAATATGCAGGATACTCTTTACATAGACCGAAACATCTCATAAAAATAGAGGAAAAGATGAGAGATTTTTGGGTTATATTTATTCATATTCAGGTTCGTACAAATATATATATTGATAAGATCCTACATATTATATTGAGTATTAGTCTTATGGAGTTATGACATGTTTATGATATTTTAGTTGTATTTTACAGTTAGGTTATTGCTTAACATTAAGGTCTCTATGAAGATGGTCAAATATGGGTAATCTGACCGATATATATTCTTAAAATAGTGTTAGTAAAAACAAATTAGTGCAAGCGCGATTGGCTTTAATGTGTGGTATAACAATGAGAGTAATTACATGTTTTAAATTGAACAGCTGAACCATAGACTGTATAAAGAAGTGGACTAAGTGAGTGTGACATCACCCACAGGGTTCAGCTCCAGTCAAATGAAGCTCATCAAGGCTAGAGCAGTTATAGGGGTCAATTTGTAGGCGACGAGTATCATAGCAACCAAAGAGCCAATCCGGAACGAGGCTGTTGGAGGTAACACCCCTTCCCTCCTGCACCGCTGGTTTAGCAAAGAGTGGGTGCTTAGCGACCCTGTCAGTCAAACCTGTTGCTAATGCTAATGGGAGCGACCTTGGGAAAAGAAGGCGCCTGATTTGTCTGTTATTAATGTTCATATGTTGATTTACAGACACAATAGTGAAATAAAAAATGCAGGATCATATAGAGAACACGAACATTTAAGACCAAAATGATGAGGCTCACAGCAGTCGATGGAGCCGGAAGCCCATGCTCACTTCCTGTTTGGAACGGGGCGGCTAGCAGCAGGTTACCTATGTCCATTTATATATACAGTCTATGAGTTGACCAGAAGATGACTTGATGGCAGATGATCACAGTTTTAGTGCTGTATTTTTATTATCGATTATTACAAACGAGATAATTATGAAAAACCAACACAAGGAAATGACACTGATCATCTGCCCAGAATCAGGAAACCAAATCTTACTATGAATTCTAGTCTTACGGTCTATCGAGTCTGCAAAAACCTCCCCATAGATCATCCAGTATGGCATGTAGAAGATGTTTCGAGCCAGACGCCATGTTGGCTCCTCGTCCGGGTGGAGGATGGCCTGCCTTGCCACCCCAAAACTCATGAGCACCACCAGCATTATGACCACGAAGTACATCATATCGATCATCTGCAGGAACAGGAGACGCATTCAGTTTTACAAGGACTGTATACTCTAAAAAAATTCATGTTGGTTCTGGTGGAGGATCTGTGGAAATGAACAGGTAACAGAGATGCCACGGCTTTACTTGGAAAGTTCCACAGTATGGCATTAAACATATCTATCTTGCATGTATTTCATTATGGGTACAGTTTTTGTTCAATTACACCGTGTTGTATTAGATTGAGCAGGTTTGCCTCTACACAGATCTGACCTGTAACTCTGCCTGGTGGTGCCACCTGCTTGTTTCCGTAGATGTTGTTCCACAATGTTGCATTAAATTGATCTATCTGGTAAAAAGCAATAACATCTCCATGGAAACGAGCAGGTGGCATGCTCTCCATCTAAAAAGTGACATAATGCAAAATGACTAGAGCTATCGATCTTGACATGAGTGCTCTGTCCCCCACTCAGATTATATAAATTAATAGTTGTAATTGTGTGAAAAATGAAAGTACTGTATTGGAACAAATACAAAAGTTTTCTCTCTGGTCTGTGTTCTAATGTTGTTTCTTCATCACAAACAGACCTGGAGTTGTGTTTTGTTTCATTCACACATGTTTAACACACAAACCCTGCAGATTTAGGCTGAGTTCTTCTCTCCAACAGTAAAAACTCTGTTCCACCTAGTGATGTCATCATGTGGTAATAGAGGAAGTGTTCCACTGTGTTTTTAAACTCCAAACGCCTTCAATGGAATCATTTGGATCATTTCTGCACCTGGAATTGCCAATCTCTACTGAACTAAAGGTAAAAGGAGCTGTTAACTTGAAAACTACCACTTGACATCACAAGGTGGAAAAGAATATTTTGAGCTTTGGAGATGAAGACAGACTAATAATAAAGTGTTACTCAAACATGTGTGAATGAAACAAACACAACTCCAGGTCTGTTTTTGAGGAGGTAACAACATTAGAACATGTCTTAAAGCTACAAGAGTCATTTTTTTTTTTTACAATACAAGGGCTTTAATAATACAGATATATTTACTTTTACAGTGTAGACACAAAAGTAACCTGTTTAACCTGTTCCGTTTACCATTTTGCCGATCATCATGACGTAAGGCCCCAGATACTTGTTGACTCCGAAGATGTCGAGGACACGGATGTACCAGAAGATGATGTCGATGCAGTAGATAACACGGCCATAGCCCATATATGGCTCGGGCTGGAGGCGGAGCATCAGGCCCAGGAGGAACGTGCAGATGGCCACCAGGTCTGTGATGTTCCAGTACTCCTCCATCCACACACTCACCTTCTGCTTCAGCTTCCCCGGCTCCGACATTAGGATCTACACACAAACACACATACACGTGTGTTTACAGCTGAAAGGACTGTGTAAGGTTAATTATTAGATTATTTTTAAATTACTGTCACCTAATTCAGAAATAGATATGTATGTATATATATATATATATATATATATATATATATATATATATATATATATATATATATATATATATATATATATATATATATATATATATATATATATATATATGCATTATTATGCATTTTTTTGGCTGGTGCGACTTATACTCCAGAAAATACGGTACCAGCGTATGTCCATTTAAAACATTAAAAACAGGAGCAGGTGTGAATATAAATGCTGCAGTGGCTCTATCCAGATTTACATGTCCTTTTTCCCATTTTCAGTTCTAGAGCAGTTTTTAGATGGAAACAAACATGAGATCTTGGATTAAAAGTTCAACAAACAGGTGAGATAAACCCAGTCGTTGGAGCCGGAAGTGCGCCCATGTTCACTTCCTCAGGACTTGTGTTTAATGACGAGACAATATGAAACTGCTTCAACTTAAAATACTGGATTTGAACAGCTGAGTTTCTTGAGTGCGCGTTTTAAACTGGCGCTTACCTGTCGGACTTTTTCTGTTCCCAGTGTGAGGATGTACGCGATGACGATCCACTCCTGAATCGAAGGCCATCGCTCCATTTTCACCAGGATAATGTAGTTATATAACATCAAGTATCCCAGGTATGAGATCTGTGGAACAAAAACAACTGTTAGGGCTCTTAAAAGAAGACTGGGGGTTTTGATTGGCAGTTGTAGAAAACGTACAGTGTTGAACCAGAACTTGGTGAAGGGAGCATCATAAAACTCAAAGTATCTTCTGGCAATCGGGATTTTGCGGACTTTGGCGCTGCCTTCCTCCTCATCTCCTCTTCTGGAAGTGGCATCCGCAGGTTCCTGATATAAAACATGTTCTTGTTGAAAATGCCACCACACCGGCCTGTCACGACCATCACTAAATTGAGGTATGCTTCAGTCTGTGAACGCTGGGACAATCTATGTATTGTGTTTACAATTTCTTTGCAGAAGTGGAGAGAATTTTGCAATTTTATGTAATAAGGTAACATTTGTGCTGTAAAATAAATAAGTTCCATAGCTGTGCAATGAGGCTAATCTGGTTTTTCGATAATTTATTTTAATATGAAGAAGTCAGACTGCAGATGGCGCTGCGTTTACTACTACTACTAGCAAAACAGCGCCAAAACCTGTTTAAATCAGCTGACCGGACACGTCACAGCAACATCACGTGAACACTATGAGACGCTAGTGAGCAGTCCAAACTGTCAAAGTAAATCTTGGTCTGGAAGAATCTGTCTTTCTCAGATCTTTTAATGATACTGTATATTTAAAATAGTTTACCGGGCTTGTCCTGCTTAGTGTCGGTAGTGTAAAGTAGTTTCAGTATTATCTTTTATTGCAGTATTTCTCTGTAGCGGTGTATCGTGCTTCAAAATGTGGTATCGTGACAGGCCTATCACCAAATAATTTTTTTTAAAAAGATCCCAAAATACTTCCACACAAACCTTTCCGGATTTGGCATCGTCGTCCTTGTCCTTCCCGTCGTCGGTCCCTGATGCCTGATATGCGTCATCTCCAACTCGGAAGTCCAGCAGCAGGATCAGAGGAGGGAAAATGATTCCCAGAATAACCTGAAAGAAAGATTTTGAAAAACATCGACAAGATGGAATTTATATTGATCTGATCAGGGCCCTAAACTGAATTTGTCTCCGGGGCCCCCGGCAGTGGATCAAGATTTTTCAAGACATTTTTTCTTCGTTTCTGGTGGATTTGAATGTGTTTCAGTTGGCGACAGTGGTCTACAATTACTTTATGTCGGGTCCTTGCACCGGTGTAAACACATAGCTGCCCTCACCTCTGCCCGACTCAAAAACAAATGTAGCAGCAGCAGATAGTTAGCTACTATAGGCATAAAATAAATGTAATCATTTGAGAGGGACATTTTGGCTGCTGTAAACACACAAGTCTTGTGTCCAATAAAACTTGATGTATTATATTATTTTCAATATAAATGTATGGGCTCTTAGGGGCCCTCTGGTGGGGGGGGGGGGGGGGGGGGGGGGCCTAAGCAGCTGCTTAGTCTGCTTATAGGCTGGGCTGGCCCTGGATTTGATTATATTTTTGGACTAAATATGTACAAGCATTATTTTAGTACCACAAAATAAAAAAAAGTTACTATAGGCTAGAAACATTAAAGGTCCCATATTACACAAAACTGACTCTTATGAATTTTCAGCCATGTTCTAATGCTGTTTCCTCCTCAAAAACAGACCTGGAGTTGTGTTTTGTTTCATTCACACATGTTTGAGTAACACTTTATTATTAGTCTGTCTAAATCTCCAAAGCTTAAAATGGCTCTGTTCCACAATGTGATGTCATGAAGTGGTAGTTTTCAAGTTAACAGCTCCTTTTACCTTTAGATCAGTAGAGATTGGTGATTCCAGGATTGAAATGGTCCAAATGATTCTAGTGAAAGTGTATGGAGTTTAAAAACACAGTGGAGCATTTCCTGTATTACCACATGATGACATCACAAGGTGGAACAGAGTGTTTTCAGCTTGAGACAAGAACTCAGCCTAAATATGCAGGGTTTGTGTGTTAAACATGTGTGAATGAAACAAAACACAACTCCCGGCCTGATTGTGATGAGGAAACAACATTAGAACCAAGATCAGAGAATAGAGTCACTTGAGCCTTTGACTCAGAAACGACAAAAGTTTTTGTGTTTGTCGTCATGGAAACTGATGGAGAAATTGCATCACTATACCAAGGATATCTCTAGCTCAATCTGACCTATGGCACATTGTCAGAGGTTATAATGCTCCCTACAATGGACGCATGGGGCAGGCTTGAATGAGCAATACTACCATGTTTAATGTTCAGTGCATAGACTGTATAAAGAAGAGGACTAAGTGAGTTTGACGTCACGCATAGTGTTCAGTTCCAGTTAATCAAACCTGTTGCTAACGCTAGCTGGACCAACAAGGAAAGAACGCGCCTGATTTGTCTGTTATTAATGTTTGATTTTTGGGACAAAATGATTAAATAAAAACCCTAGGATCATGTAGAGCGGGTTGATATGAACAGTTAAGACCAAAATGACAAGTCTGACAGCAGCAGTTACAGAGAGAGGAGACACAATTTTTCAAAGTAAAGTGAATTGGAGCCAGAATTGATGGAGCTGGAAGCGCACCCATGATCACTTCCTGTTTGGAACGTAGCAGCCATTTATATATATAGTCAATGGTTATACCTTGAGGCCGGGGTTCTTGCCGATTCGCAGACAGCCCATCCACATATCAGTGAGTAGCATCTGGCTGCAGGTGTGGGCGATGAAGTCCCTCTGTTTGGCTGCGACGGCCAGTTTCAGACAGGTGGAATTGCTCCAGTTGACCAGTTCATAGGTCAGCAGCTTCATGGCCACCTGCTCGTCGCGTTTGTACGACTGGTCCAGCAACTCATATGCCAGCTGCCCAAACTCTCTGTGCACAGCAATGAGATAAGATATGGACTCTTTAATGGTCCACTGTGTAACTTTTTCTGTTGTAGGGTCTGCTGTGTGCTAGTCTATGTGGAGATGCTCTGCGAAGAATGTTCCACAGTAGGGCATTTAATGTATCTGCCCCCATGTGACTAGGTCTGCCGCCATAACAAATTTTGACGTGCGATATATTGGTGAAGAAATATAAACAATAGCGATTTTGATACTTTAGCTTTAAGTAACTGTCGATACCAGAGTAATATAATACACGGGTCAAAGGTTACAGCTCAAATCTTATTGTAGAACAGAAAAATAACAAACAAATAATCCCAGAAGTGCAAAGAAAAATTCCCCCCACCAAAATATTAACCCCCAAAAATGGTAGTTCTATCTTTTATTATTGAACGATAAGTTGCTATATTATGACAGGCCTACATATGATCTCGTGCTTAGTTACAAGTCAGATCTGTGGAGAGGAGACCCCGCTCACCTTAAGTTTTGCATGTTTTTCGAGCAATAAAACACCTATAATTGAAAAATGCAGCGTAGAGGAGCTTAATGCCATTTCAGGCCACACAATAACTTCTCCATCGGTCAGGTTTTCTGATCCGAAGGTTGCCGGTTCGAATCCCGCTCTCTACATAAACATCATTGGTAGAGTTGACAGATCCTGTGACTCCCAACCAAAAACGGTGATATAGTTTTCAAATCTAATTCAACTAATCTCCCGGAAAATATAACAAAATCTAAAAATAAAAAATAAAACAGAAGGGATTGTGTGTGGACACTGGACAATGGGCTGGTACCTGGAGTTGTTCTCGAGGTCTTGGGAGATGTCATCCACCAGCTCGCTCTCAGAACACTCGTGGGCCATGGCTTTGTACAGTTTACAGGCCACCAGAGCTTTGGCCATGGCCTCCTCTCCACGCTGCCACAGAAACAGCGCCATCTTCTGTCTCTTCATGAGCACTGCCCACAGCATCAGCTCATGAAAGGGGAACTTGAACCGACACACCTCTGGATCGTCCACGTCGACCTCCACCTCCTCCTCTTTTTTCTTCTTTGGCTTTTTTTTCCCCTTCGTTCGAGGCTCGTCATCCTGAAAACATGTTGTTATTGTGGATCTGTAACAAAAGTAGGACTGATTTGACTTGATTTGAACACATTACCTCCATTCCTAAAAGCTTGAGTGCTTTGGGCTGTGAAAGAAAAAGTACATGAATATTTTGTTTTGTTATAGGTATATTGTCTATTGTAGGTAAATTTGTCTAAATCAGACCTGTTCTGCAACCGTCCTGTTCAGATCTTTAACTATGTTCTAGTCGTTTCTTCTCATTGAGCCTCTGAAGTTGCATTTGGAGTGATTCATGTTTGACAGCATGCAGCGCTTTGTTGTGATGACTTTTACAGCGCATTTGTTTCTTTTATTGAGTCGGTTTAAATGAATATTGTGATTTAAAATGTGTAAATTATAACATAATGATCCACAGCGGTCAGATTGTAACTATAGAGACACAGGCACAACAGGACTGGTTTAAACAGGATTGTTGTGGTGTTACCCTCTTTAGACCATAGAGTGTGTTGTAGAGGTTTCTGAAAGCCTTTCGCGTGTACTTGCTCCTGTAGGCTCCGCCCATCAGATACTCGAGGACCAGCCCGATGTCGATCAGCGTGATCTGATAATCTGGAGGAAGATTTCCCTGAAAAACAGCAAACATGTTCAGCCTCCTGTTATATGCAACACTCCAAGGACTTTCTCCATTTAAAAGATATGATATTTAGTTTAGTTTCTCTGATCTCTGTTCTAATGTTGTTTCCTCATCACAAACAGCTCTGAAATTGTGTTTTCTTTCATTCACACATGTTCAACACACAAACCCTGCATATTTAGGCTGAGTTCTTCTGTCAGACTGAAAACACTTTGTTCCACCTTGTGATGTCATCATGTGGTAATACAGGAAGTGCTCCACTGTGTTTTTAAACTCCATACACTTTCACTAGAATCATTTGGATCATTTCAGCAGTGGAATTGCCCATTAACAGCTCCTTTTACCTGAACTAAAGGTAAAAGGAGCTGTTAACTTGAAAACTACCACTTCATGACATCACTTTGACACCATTGATCATACACTACTTTTTTTTTTTTTTAATTTAAAAAAGGAAAAATATGGTATTAGAGGAATTGCTCTCAGCTGGCTGGAAAGCTATCTTCTGAATAGACCTCAGTATGTACATATAATGTACATATAAATGACATAAATTCAGCTGAAAAAATTATTACGCATGGTGTTTCGCAGGGCTCTGTTTTAGGACCCAATTTTTTTATTATGTACATAAATGATGTCTGTGAGGCAATGGGCAATCTGAGCTGTATTTTGTTTGCTGATGACACCAGCCTCTATTGCTCAGGAAAGAATCTACCAAATCTTATACATACAGTAGAAAATTATCTCAGCAAAATAAAACTGTGGTTTGACATTAATACATTTTCAATGAATCTTAATAAAACTAAATATATTATCTTTGGGAATAGAAAAATTGACTGCCCAACAAATATTAAATTAAATAACATGGAAATTGAACGAGTGACTGCGACTAAATTCTTAGGTATTCATATTGATGAAAAACTTAATTGGAAAGTGCATATTACTGTTCTTCAGACAAAGTTAGACAAAACTGCTGCTATAGTGAGTAAAATGAAATTTTAGCTGAGGTTTCACTTAAATTATTATAATAGTCTATTTCTACCATATTTGAATTATTGTGTAGAAATCTGGGGTAATACTTATAAATCTAACATAAAATAAATTTTTCTACTCCAAAAGAAGGTCATTAGAATAGTTAACCAAGCACACGATCTTGCACCAACAAATCCTATTTTTGTTAAGTTTAAACTAGTAAAATAGTTTGACCTTTTTAATTTGAGCACAGCTGTAATGATGTATAAGGCAGATAATCATAACCTCCCCTCTTGTTTACGGATGTTATTCAAACAGAGAGAGTCAATATCATGTCAGACAAACAGGTATATTCCAAAAAATTAAGACTAGAACCAATAAAAAACGTCATTGTATTTCTGTTTGAGGGGTTAGTGTGTGGAACAACCTCGATGATAAATTAAAAGGCCCCTACACAATAGAGGCATTTAAAAAGAGGTATAAGACATTACTTTTTGAAAATTACGGGACTCAGGAATGATTTACGTGAACTGTCATGGTTTGTAGTTTTTTCTTTTGTTTACATAATTAGTCATATATTGTGGAACTGATGCTGCTTTTCTTTGAATTCTTGTGTGTTATTATTAAAATGGGTTAGGCATTATAAGTATTTTTTTTTCTTTACTTCAGCCTACACCCTTTCGGTCATGATAGAAATGTTATGTACAACTTATACAAGTTGAATAACGTTTGATTTGGATGTAATGACCAAATAAATAAATAAAATAAAACAAATAAACAAGGTGGAACAGAGCATTTGAGCTTTGGAGATGTAACAGACTAATAATAAAATGTTACTCAAACATGTGTGAATGAAACAAAACACAAATCCAGGTCTGTTTTTGATGAGGTAACAGCATTAGAACATGAGTTACAGCTCTCAAGAGCACATTTTGAGTAATATAGGACCTTTAAATTGGTAATTGCTCTTGCAACAGTCCTAGGTTTTCATCTTTCTGGATCCATAGATATGTTGTATTATTCATTCATTTTTTTGATTGAATGGGATTGTTCACATGTCGGGCTCCTCACCTTTTTTACATCTCGTACCACAGGATGCAAAGTGTTCGCTGGACCCAGTTTCTAGACAGAACATAAGTTTATTAATGACATTTCATCTTATATATAAATATGTGAGAGGGTCTTGTGTTTGCTCACTGTGTTGTAGAGCTCTTCCAGTCTGGGGATGGTCAGGAAGTGGTGAATGTTGACCCCATTTTCCAAAAGCAGCTTCACAAAGTCCACTCTGTCCAGGACCAGAGCGTCCATCATGGCCTGCTCCAGAGAGTTCACCTGGAGAAGAGGAGCAGTGATGTAATGGTGGAATTAAATCAGGCCGGTTCTTCAAACTGTTCTGTTCAGATCTTTATCCATGTTCTAGTCATTTCTTCTCATTGAGCCTCTGAAGTTGTATTTGAAGTGATTCATGTTTGAGTAATCTTTAATCGACTATTTTCAAGACGCCATTTTGTTGATCTACCCCCGTTTAAGGACTGATTTACAGTGATGAGACGATGGAGATGCAGTGATGTAATCTACAGTAATGACATCATGTGGTCATGTTGTTATGTCATTATGAAATGATTTTATATACAGGGTGATTGACATATTGAGCGGCGTGTATGTGGTGAAGGTTATCGCACATACACAGTAGGGATGGACATGTGTTCATTATTTCACCAGTAAGGACCATGTCACAACAATTTTATGCAGTAAATTGATACTTTGCAGTAACGTCACGCTGGGGGTGTTCAACATGTGTGTCTATTGTGGAATATTCAGTAGATATAGTCTGAAAACTCCAGTAAAAAAAATACAAAATGGATTTAAAAAGCACATTTCCAGGAGTCAATATTATTAAGTATCAATATTGGTTATAGTCCACAATAATAAGGTCTAAATATCATGATGGAATGATGTGATAAACATATACAGAAGTGCGTCACACATCGGCGTACCCAGCGGATCAGCTCGAGTTTCCGCGGGTCGGTCTCCTCCGGTGGCTCTGGTTTGGCTTTGCCTTTGCCTTTGCCTTTCTTGGCTCGGGCCTTGTTTTGTGGGGCGCTGGCAGGACTCGTCTTGTCTTGTGGAGCTGCTGCTGTGGTCGTGTTGGCAAGGGCCCCTGCAGGCTGCAACGGCACACAGTGTTTACATGAGGCACAGAGCACAAAGGGACACAACAGACTGTTTGAATTCTATTTTTAAAGTGTATTTCTTAAAGAAAATCAAACTTGTGGATTAAATAAACTTTAGGTAAAAAAAAAGAAAAAGTGAAACGTTTCACAGTCCAATCAAATCATATGTTGTGTGATACTTGAACCTAATAATGACATTAAAGAGGACATTTTAGCTCATTTTAAAAACAGGAAATATCCATGACAACTGTTTTTAGTTGTGTTAAATGTCCATATGTCTCTATGTTCTAACAAACAGACCTGGAGCTGTGTTTTTTTTTTCATTCACACATACACACAACCCTGCATATTTAGGCTGAGTTCTTCTCTCAAACTAAAAACACTCTGTTTCACCTTGTGATGTCATCATGTGGTGATACAGGAAGTTCTATGTGTTTTTAAACTCATATACACCTTCACTAAAATCCTTTGGATGATTTCAGCCCTGGAGTTGCCAATCTCTACTGAACTAAAGGTAAAAGAAGCCACTTCATGACATCACAAGGTGGAACAGGGCATTTTGAGGTTTGGAGGTGTAGACAGACTAGTAATAAAGTGTTACTCAAGTATGTGTGAATGAAACAAAACACAACTCCAGGTCTGTTTTGAGGAGGTAACAACATTAGAACAAGGAACCTCACAAGAGTCAGTTTTGTGTAATATAGGACCTGTAAACATCTAAAATCTTAGTCCGTCTCATATAAACTCACTGGCAGATGATGACCATAAACAAAAATGTGATTCCGAGCGATGTCCACTCTGTTCCAGGCCAGAGCCAGACTCAGCTGGTCTGGAGCTGAGGCGTTTGTACCTGGTGTGGCCAGATCATTCATGAGTCACAGTTTTATTGACCTTATATGACATCACACATAAAACAGACATGTAGTCAGAGCGTGTACCTTTTAACAAAGCCGTCAGAATGGCCATCTCGATGTCCTGCTGTCCTTCTGAACCCATTCGAAACACTGTGATCTGAAGTGCAAAAGTGTGGTTTTCATTACACACTTCATCATAATAAGTAAAAGTAGTAAAGTACTGTACTTAAATATAAATGTCTGTGTAATCCTTCAGTCGCCCAGGTCTGATCCATAGTTGTAGGAGTGAAGATGTTTGGCTTGGATGAGCAGCCAAACGTCTTCACTCCTACAACTTTTTGTCCACTTACAGATTTGAATATTTTGTTTACTATCTGTACATTTTAAAGTGCATACTGTTTACTTTTGTTTAACTACATTTGAGAGCAGGTAGCTAATACTTAACCAACCACTGGTCATTCAGTGTGATGTTAAATCAACTAAACTATTTATAGGTTTATCCCAGGGGTGGGCAAACTTTTTGACACACGGGCCACAAAGGGTTCTAAAATTTGACAGAGGGGCCAGGCCAGGATATATATATGTATATATTTTTACCCTTACCTATTTTAAATAAATTGGGTCACGTTTGGTGGGCCGGGTTAATAAACCCCCCTAGTTTGCCCATGTCTGGTTTAACCTCTAAAAGCTGAATGGGTCAGTGGTGGAGGTACTCAGTTTTTGTTACTCAAGTAAAAATACAGATAATGGATCAAAAATATACTTGAGTAAAAGCAAAAGTATCACATGAAAACATCCACTCAGTAAAACTTTTAAAGTACCGGTTTAAAACTGTACTTAAAGAGTAAAAAGTAAAAGCATTTCACACAGATTTTGAGTCTTTTAAAGCTTCAAATGTGGTGATTTTGATAAAGATTTGAGAATTTTGTTCAACATGAAAAAATTGAATCAGTCATTTTCTTCAGTTTTTATTTGTATATTTTTGTTTGTTTAATTTCTGAACATGTTAAAAATAAACTCTCAGCCTTTTCAGCAGGTCTCAAACTATAATACAAAATACTTTTACTTTTCAGTCCAGTTCAAAAATGTGGAGTAGAAAGATACTGCTCTCAAATGTTCTGAAGTAAAAGTAAAAAGTACACAATGTTAATGTACTTATGTGCAGATAGTTTAAATGTATACTGAGCAATCTCGGAGAAAGAAGGCACCTGATTTGTCTGTAATTAATGTTCATATCTTGATTTACGGAGAAATTGTAAAATAAAAACCCAGGATCATGTAGAGCGGGTTTTCCAAAATGATGAGTCTGACAGCAGCAGTTACAGAGAGAGGGGACACGGGTTTTCAATAGAAAGTGAACTAGAGCCAGAGTCAATGGAGCCAGAAGCATGCCCATAATCACTTTCTGTTTGGAACACGGTGGCTAGCAGGTTAGCTATGTCCATTTATATATACAGTCTATGATTCCCACCTAAAAGTATATGGATAAAATTACAGGGTATTACACTCTACTTACCACAGCAGATATGAAAGCTCCTCTTAAAGGCTCATGTTCTTAACACTGCGACACTTCTGAGAATGAATCCCATTAATAGATGAGATGATGGCCCTCTATAATGTTATGATCCATGTTAAGTGACATTTATCCTCCACAAATTGTATGATGAAAAATATGAATTCATACCCATAGACTATATATTTAAATGGACATAGCTAACCTGCTAGCCACCATGTTCTAAACAGGAAGTGATCATGGGTGCACTTCCAGCTCCATCAACTCTGGCTCCATTTCACTTTACATTGAAAAACTGTGTCCCCTCTCTCTGTAACTGCTGCTGTCAGACTCATCATTTTGGTCTTAAATGTTTGTATTAACCCGCTCCACATGATCCTGGGGTTTTTATTTCATTATTGTGTCTTTACCCAATGCCATGGCATCAAAGTCGTTCATTGAAAAAGTACTCGCCCGTCTTGTTTGGGTCACATGACTGCAGCTCAAGTGATAATCATAACACAGACCTCTTAATGGCATTTACACTGTTTGGATCAACTATGCCACATTAGTGATGGGACTTTCAGCTCTTATACTCTCTTTTACTATGTATTTATATGACAGAAGCCAAATTGAGAACTCATTTTATCTACAAACTGATCATAGAGAGAAACAAGGCTCAGATGTGTTTAAAACTTTGGAAACCCTTTGGAATTATGAATAATCTAAATGATACGTTGCACTACAATAATAAGAATTTTTTAAACGGGTATTAAGATTCCAAATATGTTTATTCTGTGTTCAAATCTCTCACTTGTGTCGCCTGCTTTGCTCCTTTCCTGATTTTTGTGTTTATTCAGCACCAATCAGGATTCATAAAAATTAGACAGAAAAAGATTTCTCTCTTTTCAAAACTGAGATCTGATTCCAGCGGTTCACATGAAGGAACGGTTCAAAAGAGACAACTCGTTAATTTATTATTATTATTATTATCATTAATATTATTATTTCCTTTATTTTATTTATTTTTCGCCCATTTCTTTTCTCACTTACAAATTACTACTAGCATTCTCCTCTGCTGTCCCCACCTTATCTTACCTCCAAAATCTCAGAAATATTACACACACAACACAAACACACACGTCACACACACGTCACACACAAAACACAAACTTGTCACATCCATTTCTAAATGTCTGTTACATTTACAAACCCTGTTATGTCTTGTTGTGTCTTATCACCACTTGTCTCCACTCTATATGACTAGTCACTATGTTTGTCTGTTTTAAAATAAAAAAGAGCCGAGATCTATTAAAATAACACCCATACTTTTGTTTGTGAATAGAAAGCTTGACACAAGCCTACAGCTTAATGGAAAACATGTACTTTTTGGTGTTTTTGAAAAATATACTGCATCTTTATATATATATATATATATATATATATATATATATATATATATATATATATATATATATATATATGCCCACCACCCAACGCCAACCCAAAGCCCACCCTCAAAAACACCCACTAACTATGTCTCAGCTTCTCTCTGTGTAAAAGTCATCCCTCTGAACAGGAACTGTGTCATAGAAGTTAAGGATTAGATGAGATCTGCCATCTGCAGCTATGCTCACAGTGTGTGGAAATAGTGAGAGCTAGCACTAAGCACTTTCCCACCTAAAAGTACACGGATAACATTACACAGTATTACAAACTACTCATCTTCACAGATATGAAAGCCCTGCTCCTCTTAACGGCTCATGATCTTGGCCTAACACTGCCACACTTCTGAGAATTAATCAGCGACGATGTGCATAAATGTGGCTTTAATGATGATAAATAAAGACTTCATCACTAAGGGATACGTGCTAGCACTTAGCCGCCACATGATTGCTGTGGTGATGGAGCGATGCTGGATTATATGACGATGCACACATGAACACAGAGGAAATAAGCAGAAGGTGCTGGGGATTATGTTTGTTCAATATGTTTAATGGAAACACAAGGGATTGATGAAGAGGAGGGATGACCACACACACCACTGCTGGACAACACCATCTTTATTGGAAGTGACACAGATACAGGGAAAAATCATGTTGAAATGGCTATGAATATGTTTTATTTATATTGACTGGTCAAAAGTTTGGACCATAGACTGTATATATAAATGGACATAGCTAACCTGCTAGCCGCCATGTTACAAATAAGAAGTGATCATGGGCGTGCTTTCAGCTCCATCGACTCGACATCGGCTCCAATTCACTTTCTATTGAAAAACTGTGTCCTCTCTCTCTGCTGCTGTCAGATTCGTCATTTTGGTCTTAAATGTTCGTATTGACCCGCTCTACATGATCCTGGGGTTTTTATTTCACTATTGTGTCTGTCAAGATATGAACATTAATAACAGACAAATCAGGAGCCTTCTTTCCCTGAGGTAAGTCCCGGTAGTGCTAGCAACAAGTTTGATTGACAGTGTTGCTAATCTGCTCCCTGGTGTGTGCGGGAAGGGGCGTTATCTTCATCAGCTTGGCTCTGGATTGGCTCTTTGGTTGCTATGATACTCGTGGTTGGACTTCCACATACGGAACTTTGCTCCAAATTAGCCGCTATAAGTGCTAGCCTCAATGAGCTTCATTTGACTGAACGCTGTGGGTGATGTCACACTCATTTAGTCCACTTCTTTATACAGTCTATGGTTTGGACACGCCCTCTCATTCAGTGTTTTTTTTTTTCTTTATTTTTACTACTTTTTACATTGTATATACACACAGAAGACGTCAAATATATATGAAGTAAGATCTATGGAATTATGTAGTAAAGAAAAACTTGGCTTGAATGACACTGGTCGTGTTTCATTCGCTGTCAGACTTACCAGCTCTCTTTTCTTCATACACTCCATAACCATGAGCAGAATCTGTTGGGACTGACTTTTGCCATAGTTAAAGGTTTTCTGAATCGTCACAAGGAGCTGGTCTCGGACGTCATCGTTGACAAGACTGAAAGTGAAAATGGACCTACATAAATATCACACATACTTGTACCAGAGTTAGCTTTGGGCTCATTTACCGCTGCAGGCTCCTGGAACAGAACAACCCACAAACATCTGACAAGACACAAACAAAGTGACAATGGGTTGAAACACAAAAACTATACGTGCATTAAAACTACCACACCCATTCATATATACAGAGCCGGAAGCAGCTAACTATAGGCCCTGCTCTGTCTGAGGCACTGTTAGACTTTAATCTGAGCTTTGTTTTAACACAATCTGACTAGAAAGATTTGACTTAGTTGGAGTTGATTTGTGCTGTTAAACAAGTCCCTCTCAAATAA
This sequence comes from Periophthalmus magnuspinnatus, assembly GCF_009829125.3. Classification (NCBI taxonomy): domain Eukaryota; kingdom Metazoa; phylum Chordata; class Actinopteri; order Gobiiformes; family Gobiidae; genus Periophthalmus; species Periophthalmus magnuspinnatus. Next base: position 1,926,200 of record NC_047131.1, on the reverse strand, counting down.
CATCACAGTCACAAGCTAGCTAGCATTAGCATTAGCCAACAGTTTTTTTCATTTAGTCACTCTCCCCTTTTTGTGTAAAATCAAACTCCTAAACAGGACCATGAACACTCAGACTGATCACATGCTCCAGAAAATGTGCTCTTTAAATCCATTTTGTATATTTTTCTTGAGTTTTCAGACTATATTAAAACTTTTTTTTTTTTTTTGCTAATGTGTGCACTTTGTTGCCATAGTAACTACTGAATATTCCACCCCAGACATACATGTAGAACACCCCAGAGTGATGTCACTATGACGATGTGATGAATGATTTGCTTCTTTCAGACCCTCCTTACCCTCCTTCCTCTGAGAACTTGTGAGCAAAGGAGATGATGTCGGAGGCGCGCCCACTGCCGTCGCACACCACCACAGGGACGGGCGGCTCGTCGCGCAGGCTCTCCAGCGCTATGGAGATCACATTGGGACCCCCCTCCACAATCAGACACACCAGAGGGACCCCCTGCCCCAGACCTACGGCACAAAGCACCAAAGACATAGAATAGAGTCATATTTACATGTGGAATTCTTATTTTTTTGTATATATATATTTTTTTTATTTCAGTTACATAGGAAAACATTTATCTCAGCAACATAGCACTGACAGATACTTGACCCATCCCTCAGTGCCGCTGGGGCAGTGCTATTGGACTCATGATCTTGTTGCTGCTCTTGGTCAGAACCTTAGCTGGAGCATTTGACCTGTTGTGCATGTTTTGGGTTAATAGGAGAAACTGGAGTGTCTGGAGAAAACCCACTCAGACACTGAAAGAACATGCAAACTCCATACAGGCACAGGAAGAACACGCAAACTCCACAAAGACACAGGGAGAACACGCACATTCCACACAGGCACAGGGAGAAGATGCAGACTCCACACAGACACAGGGAAAACACGTAAACTCCACACAGACACTGGGAGAACATGCAGACTCCACACAGACACAGGGAAAACATGTAAACTCCACACAGACACTGGGAGAACATGCAGACTCTACACAGACACAGGGAACTCCACACAGACACACAGAGAACACACAAACTCCACACAGGCATGGGGACAACACGCAAACTCCACACAGACATAGGTTGAACATGTAAACTCCACACAGATAAACATAGACCCACAGAGAACACGCAAACTCCACACAGAAAGCCTCAGATGCCTCTGCACATGTATAATTTGGCCCTTGCACAGCTAAGAGCAGTTTATCAGATGGAGAAGTGGCGTTGGGTGGACCACAGGCAGCTAGGTCTCATCCCATTTGCAGTAATTCAAATGTTTTCAAATGAGATGAAAACACTTTGTATGAGTTCTGCTTTCACTTTCTCCAGTTTAAACACTGTGGGACCTGTGAAGTTTGACTGATGTTTTGTTGATGGCTCTTTGTTTAATCGGAGTTGGAGCGACCTCTGAGCTTCCCTTTGCTGTCCCTGCCTTCTTTGAGCCCAGGCATAGGATGACAAAGGGAAGGCCATGGGTCACAGAAGCCATCTGCTGAGCGTCCATAGTAAAAGCATATTTATGTACTGAGAGGCAAAACTTCTCGGTATGAACCTGTTTAGTTCAGGTGTTGTGACAGTTACCAGGGTCACACTATTCCAGTATTCTGCACTTACGTGTGTTGATCTTCTGCAGCGAGATGTGTTTCTCCAGCAGGCGGCGCAGTTTCACCTCTGAGCCGTACTTCCCACAGGTGCCATTATCCGTCAAGATGAAGTGGGAGTGGCTGTTGTTTAGCACTGCTAGCTTACTGAGCGGGTTAGCCATAGTCTGATATGGTCTTGTAACCTGAGAACAGAAACACATTTGGGATGAATACAGGATGAATGCAGTTTGACCAGACGCCCCCATTGACCGAGGACATTCCCAGTTTTGAGCCCTGTGTCCCCTGTCCCAGTAGATTTATACAAAAACAGTGATTTGCCCCACTTTTATACAATAAATGTCCCAGGGGTCCCTATTTTTGACCGATCTGATCCCCACCAACAGTAAAGATGGAATAGATTTTGCCTGGGATCCAGAACACAGACTTCTTCAACTTTACAGAGATGTTTTCAAATGGGTGTGACAGGTGGATTAGCCAATCATGGACAGGTATCGGAAATAATAAAGGGAAAGAGAAAGCTGAATCAACGAAGCATTAAACTCATGTGCCACTGAAAAAACAAATCTGATTGGACAATCACATTTGACCAAGCTTGAGACCACAGACTGTGTATATAAATGGACATAGCTAACCTGCTAGCCGCCACGTTCCAAACATGAAGTGACTATCGGTGCATTTCCGGCTCCATGGCTCCAATTCATTTTCTGTTTAAAACTGTGTCCCCTCTCTCTGTAACTGCTGCTGTCAGACTTGTCATTGTGGTTTTAAATGTTCGCATTAACCAGCTCTACCTGATCTTGGTGTTTTTTATTTACTATTGTGTCTGTAAATCAAGATATGAACATTAATAACAGACAAATTAGGTGCCTTCTTTCTCCGAGGTTGCTCCCGCTAGCGTTAGCAACAGGTTTGATGGACAGCGTTGCTAAGCGCCCACTCCCTGCTAAACCAGCGGTGCGGGCGGGAAGGGGTGTTACCTTCAACAAGCTCGCTCTGGATTGAACTGATTCTTTGGTTGCTATGGTACTTGTAATCAGAATTCCAAATATGGAACTTCAAATTATTTCTCTCTAACTGTTAGCCTTCATGAGCTTCATTTGACTGGAGCCGAATGCTGTGGGTGACGTCACACTCACTTAGTCCACTTCTTTATACAGTCTGTAGTTCTGACTCACAACAAGATATGTGAAAACATCATGAATTCCGCTCTCTTTTCACAAATTTCTTATTACCATCCAAACCCCCAAACTCTGGTCCCTCTGGGCTAATGTTTAATGCTCTAAATGTTATTTTGTTACAGTGATAACAAATCCTTGACTGTTGAATCTTGAGTGTGTTGCTTAGTTACAGAAGGATGTGTGTGCAAACAGGGCCTACATCTTTTCCCAGAAGGTCTTCTTTGTTTTCCAGGATTCCCCAAGGAGCGATCCCGATGGCACAGACTTTCCCTCGGGACTTTGAAGAGTGGTCTTTCAAAGCGTCTCCAACATGGCGGATCACACCTGGGGAAAAATAAATATTAAACAAAGAAAAAAATATGCATGCCTCCTTAAAGGGTCTATATTAGGCTAATCTTTGATCACCCACAGCGTTCGGCTCCAGTCAAATGAAGCTCATCGAGGCTAGCAGTTATAGGAGTCAGTTTGGAGACAAGTTCCATATTTGGAATTCTGGTCACGAGTATCATAGCAACCAAAGAGCCAATCTGGAGCGAGGCTGTTGAAGGTAACACCCCTTCCCGCCCACATCACTTTTTTAGCAGGGAGCGGGCACTTAGCAGTGCTGTTAATCAAACCTGTTGCTAATGCTAGCAGGAGCAACCTCGGGGATAGAAGGCACGTAATTTGTCTGTTATTACTGTTCATATTTTGATTTACAGACACAATAGTGAAATGAAAACCACAGGATCATGTCTGACAGCAGCAGTTACAGAGAGAGGGGCTACAGTTTTTCAGTGTAAAGTGAACTGGAGTCGATGGAGCTGGAAGCGCGGCCATGATCATTTCTTGTTTGGAACATAGAGGCTAGCAGGTTAGCTATGTCCATTTATATATACAGTCTATGGTGTTAATGCAAAACAGTTAACCATTGGAATTCTCACTGCCTGTGGTATAAATACTGATAATTGTTTAGTAAATGAGGCAATCATTACATTTAATGATGTCAGCAGAGGTAGTGTACATGAAAACCGTATTGTAAAAGAATGAAGCTTCAGAGGGTCATGGCAGGGCAGTCACCATGGCAATAATTAAAATGTCCGAACAGCGTAAATCTCTACCAGGAAAATGGTGAAAGGAGTTACACAATTATAATTTGGATAATGGTCTAATGCCACACTCTGTTTTATTATGTACCAGTGTTGACTCCTCCCGTGAAGATCCATGCTCCCGTGGTCACTGCCGCTTTGATCAGACCCTTTCCAAAGACCTGCTTGAGTTTGGGCTGGAGGTCAAAGTTCTGCAGACCCCCATGGACTGAGATGAGCAGTGTGGGGAGCTCCAGCTGCCAGTCCTTCACCATCAGGTGGAGGAGGTTGTCTGGTTTGGTGTCAAAGGAGCAGCGGATGTACTGGAGAGAGATGCCATCAAACACAATGAGTCGCTTTAGTCTTCAGGGCACTTTAAAGGTCCTATTTTACACAGAAGCCTGGCGTTGTGGTTTTTTTATCCACACATGTTTGAGTAGCACTTTATTATTAGTCTGTCTACATCTCCAAAGCTCAAAATGCTCTGTTCCACCTTGTGATGTCATAAAGTGGTAGTTTTCAAGTTAAGTTGGTAATTCCAGGGCTGAAATGATCCAAATAATTCTCGTCCCTCCCTCTGGGGTGAGGGAAGTTTGGGAGTCCCTGCTTAGACTGCTGCCCCCGCGACCCGGCCCCGGATAAGTGGAAGAAAATGGATGGATGGATGGATTCTCGTGAAGGAATGGAGTTTAAAAACACAGTGGAGCACTTCCTGTATTGCCACATGATGACATCACAAGGTGAAACAGAGTGTTTTCTATATGAGAAAAGAACTCAGTCTAAATATGCAGGGTTTGTGTGTTAAACATGTGTGAATGAAACAAAACACAACCCCAGGCCTATTTGTGATGAAGAAACAACATCAGAACAGAACAGAAAATAGAGTCATTTGGGACATTTAAAGTTATGAACGTTATCTATAAGTTTATTTGATTTTTTAAACAGTCCATGGCAGATGTGGAACCTGTTCCCCCTCCCCTCACCTGGCCCTTGTTTTTAATGTACAAAATAGAAAATGTGGTTGTGAGTGAGGGTCCGCTACCTGTTTATTTCCATTAAGATGCATTGCATTGTCTGGAAAGTTCCATTAAACTGTGGAACTTTCAAAAACAGAACAAAGCAAAAACATCTTAATGGGGCCATCCTCCACAAAAAACTACTTAGAGGATTTTTGTACCCCCATTTATTCCCTTGTTGTAACCACTTTATACCCCTGTTTACACCCCCTGTTATACCCCTGTTACACCCCTATTATACCTCTGTTATACCCCTGTTATACTTTCAGTCTACCCCGTTACACCCCTGTTATACCCCTGTTACACCTCTGTTACACCCCTGTTACATCGCTGTTACAACCCTTTTATACCCCTATTACAACTCTGTTACACCCCATGTCATATCGTTGTTACACCCCTGTTATACCATTATACCCCCTGTTAAACCCCTGTTACATCCCTGTTACACCCCTGTTATACCACCGTTACACCCCTATTACACCCCATTTTATATCACCGTTACACCCCTGTTACAACTCTGTTACACCCCATGTTATATCGCTGTTACACCCCGTTACACCCCCGCTATACCTCTGTTACACCCGTTATACCCCTGTTACACCCCTGTTACACCTCTTTTATACCCTTGTTACACCCTTGTTACACCCCCGTTACACCCCTGTAACACCCCCTTGATACCTCCTCCCCTGTAGATCCGTTTGTTAGCATTAGCACTCACCAGGGCCTTGTTGACGAAGCCTCCGCCCTGGAACTCGATGATGCCGTATGCGTCGGTGGGGTAGGTGCGCGTGTGCTTCACCACTGACCACTTGTCTTTGGAGGCGTCAATGTGGGCGGCGCTGTGCTCCTCCAGAGAGGTGGCACCCGGAGGGATGGCCACGTGCTGAGTACTGATCTGACCGCATGCGCATCTGGAATTCAACCACGATAAAAGAAGTAGAAGAAGACAAACGATAAGTGAAAAAACGTTTAAAAGAACACAGAATACAAACGTTGTAAATGAAGGGTTGGCAACCTTTAACACCCGCTTTCCACAGGAAAAAAACACTAGAAGCCGCAATTACTTTTTGACATCTAAAATGAAGATAACACTGTATTTATTGTTTGTTTGTTTTTTTTTACCTTTATGCTTTGTATAAACAACTATAGTGTGCTGCTTATGAAATTCATGAAGTGCTACAGAGAACATTTTATTTTATTTACAGTATGTAATGAACACATTTTGAACCTTTTGAAAAAAAAAAAAATAATAATAATAACAATATAAAACACACCGAGTTCAAGGTCTCTTTCAAATGAATTAAAAAGCTGAACGTAAATGATCCATGTTGCAAACAGAAAATGCCGTGAGTGTCATCCTTACATCGCCTTTGGGCTTTAGGAGCATGTAGCGGAGCCTAAATGCACGGCATTTTGGAGGGTATACCGGTGTGACACACGACGAGCAACAAAAAATAATAAAATATAATATAATTTTAATATTTCAAGATCACAGCAATCTTCCAATTTAGAGGTACAGTTTAAAAAAGAACTGACACAAATAATATACACTTTAATTAAATACTATTACTATTTTTCCAAGCCACGCAGAGCCCGGGTATAAGAATCAAAGAGCCACATGTGGCTCCAGAACCGTGGGTTGCCGACCCCTGAACTCGATTAAGATGAGAACATTAGAGCAGAAGATTCACAGAAAAACAGGTCCTTTGTCCCTTTGTAAGTAAAAGTACTCAAGTAAAAGTAAAAGTTAAAAAATCTACTTAAGTAAATTAAAAAATTTACTTAAGAGTAAAAAGTAAAAGTATTTCCAAAGCTTCAAATGTGGTGATTTTGATAATGATTTGAGTTGAATTTTATTTGTATATTTTTATTTGTTTAAATTCTGAACGTGTTAAAAATAAACCCTCAGCCTTTTCAGCAGGTCTCAAACAATAATAAAAAATACTTTTTACTTTTCAGTCCATTTCATAAATGTAGTGGAGTAGAAAGTACAGATACTGCTCTCAAATGTACTCAAGTAAAAGTAAAAAGTACACACTGTAAAATGTACATTGTGTAAAATGTACAGATACCTCAAATGTATACTTAAGTACAGTATTTAATACTTGTACTTGGTTAACTTCCACCTCTGCACTTAGAGCTGGGTTCAGACTTTGGAGGAATAATTTGGATTTTGGATAAATTAGATTTTTTTTAAAGAAAAAAATATAAAAAAAAATTGGAACCTCACTAAATTATCTAAATTGTGTTTTTTCTCTTCTTTCTAAATTTTCCGCCCTTTCTTTCTTATTTCTTTTTTTTCTGTTTTATTTTTAAACCCTGATGTATGCACTTCCTCTTCCCTCAAGTCGAAATTTCTACTGCCATTTTATGTTTGTATTGTCTCTAATATTACAATAATTTAAAAAGAAAAAGAAAATATAATTGAATACATATGAGTAAAAACATTCTTCAAATCGTCCCAACATAAAGGCAGCAGTTTCAGCCCTGTGTGCTGTGGACTCACCTGGCTGGATCTTTGCTGGGAAATATATGGACACATTCTCTTTTGCAAAACGTCCTTTCGATCCATGCCCTCTGCACCTGAAGGAGAAACCAAGAGACAAGAGTTTGAGAAGGACAAGAAGTTTTTCAGTCCCTGAAACCCAAAGTTGAATTTTAAAATAATATGTTGCATATAGAATCGGAAACGTGTAGGCTTTATTTCCCCTGTGCATCAGCTCTAAGACAACTCAAACTGAAACCAAGATGCAGCTCATGTGAATAATTAAAATGGCAGAAAATGTTGATTTGAAGCTTGTGACTGAGCGAGGGGCAAGGGGGCGGGGCCATGGACTGTATAAATAAGTTTATATATTTATACAGTCTATGGCAGGACACACAAGGAAAATATATATGTACACATTGACTTTCCATTGCGCTGATTCTTCACATATTTTCACCAAAACTTTCAAATTAAAACAAGTCAACTTTACCCAAGTTTGTTCCATCGCAACAGAAAAGTACTCAGATACTACTTGGGTGATTGGCGAAATGTATTTAAAATGTAAATCTTTGTCCAGACTTTAACAGTGTGGTAAAGTTAAACAGAGTAGACTGGAGTAGACCAACCACAAACACACATCAGCACTTTAACTTTCCATTGCACTAACTGTGAAATGAATCATGTCCCTAACTACTTCTAAACGACCCCACAGATGTGTACCTCCTTTATCTCTCCCAAGTCTTTCTCAGATCGTTTTTTCCATCATTTTGTTCAGCAGATGGTCAGACTTACGTGGTTCCCCGGTGACGTGCTGCTCCTCTCCTCCTCAGCTCTCCTCTGAGACTCTGTACTTCAAACTCTTCTTAAAACGAGGATCATGTGAGCGCTCTTTGTTGGGCCGGTCTCATGACTGCAGTACAAGGTAATCCTTTGGGAGTCCCATGACCCTGTCCTCGGGGTATTTTCGCCCTCCTCTGAAACGCTCCTCAAGAAATCGACTTTGATAAGTGGCCCCTAATCTCTCATTTGCGGCTCCTTGTTTCGGTGGGCTGGTGGTGGTGTCTCCTCCTCCTCTTCTTTCTCTTCTTCCTCTTCTTCTTCTTCTTGTTGTCTGAATTCTGCCCTCCACTGACACTTTGATTTCAAACTCATTTGCATAATTGGGAGAATTGGGTGCTGGCATTCTTTCCATTTGGAGCCTTGTTAAGACATAGCTGGTGTCCTGCGGGGGGCATGCTCACTGTGTGCTACCGCCAGAACCACAGCGAAACAGCAATGTAGAAAACTCATTTTTACCACAATCCATCTTTATCAAAGACTTAAAGCTCCTGTATTACAAAAAACTGACTCTTGTAGCTTTAATCCATGTTCTAATGCTGTTACCTCCTCAAAAACAGACCTGGAGTTGTGTTTTGTTTCATTCACACATGTTTGAGTAACACTTTATTATTAGTCTGTTACATCTCCAAAGCTCAAAATGCTCTGTTCCACCTTGTGATGTCATGAAGTGGTAGTTTTCAAGTTAACAACTCCTTTTACCTTTAGTTCAGTAGAGATTGGCAATTGCTGGGATGAAATGATCCAAATGAAGTTGAGTGAAGTTTAAAAGTTTAAAAACACAGTGGAGCACTTCCTGTATTACCACATGATGACATCACAAGGTGGAACAGAGTGTTTTCAGTTTGAGAGAAGAACTCAGCCTAAATATGCAGGGTTTGTGTGTTAAACATGTGAATGAAACAAAACACAACTCCAGGTCTGTTTGTGATGAGGAAACAACATTAGAACAGATCAGAGAATAGTGTGATATGGACTTTTAAACTGACTTATTTTACTTGTATTTTGCAGTTAGTCTCTCAGAGCTTCTTCCACCAGCAGCTTCACTCGAGCCCCGACCTGTCAAATGCTTTGTTAAACTCTCCTTTTTTGGTGCAGACAGAAGTGAACAGCTCGTCTTTTGAAGGTCCATATGACTCTATTCTCTGATCTCTGTTCTAATGTTATTTCCTTGTCACAAACAGACCTGGAGTTGTGTTTTGTTTCATTCACACATGTTTAACACACAAACCCTGTAGATTTAGGCTGAGTTCTCCTGAAAACACTCTGTTCCACCTTCTGATGTCATCACACTGTGCTTTTAAACCCCACACATCTTCACTAGAATCATTTAAATGATTTCAGTCTTCGAATTGTCAGGTAGGTAAAAGGAGCTGTTAACTTGAAAACTACCACTTCATGACATCACAAGGTGGAACAGAGCATTGTGAGCTTTGGAGATGAAAACAGACTAAAAATAAAGAGTTACTCAAACATGTGTGAATGAAACAAAACACAACTCCAGGTCTGTTTTTGAGGAGGGAACAGCATTAGAACATGGACTAAAGCTACAAGAGTCTGTCTGTGTAAAATAGAACCTTAAAGGCTGTGCTCAAAAGCAGTATTGTTTTTTTTTGTCATTTTCAGAAGCTGGACAGTCACTTGTAAACACTGGGTTCTTAAAAGATTGGAGACTTAGAAAAAATCTAGATCAATTTGGTCACACCAGACGCATTAACAGATTATGAAACAATAGAACAATATGAAGACTGTGCTGTTCAGATGTTTCCTCCCCAGCCAGAGCAGAAGGGTCATGTGTGTGTGTGTGTGTGTGTGTGTGTCTATGTGTGTGTCTATGTGTGTTGGGGTGTTTTTGTGTGTGTGTGTGTGCATGTGGGGGTGTGTGCGTGTGTGTGTATGTGTGTCGGGGTGTGTTTGTGTGTGTATGTTGGTGTGTGTCTGTATGTGTGTGTGTGTGTCTGTGTCGGTGTGTATGTGTGTGTATATGTGTGTGCGTGTTTGTGGGGGTGTGTGTGTGCGTGTCTGTAGGTGTGTGTGTGTGTATGTGTGGGGGTGTGTATGTGTGTGTGTATGATGTATTCACTGAATCTCAGTTTGTTTTATACCTGGACTTGGTCATTTTACTCTTAAGTATTTTGTATCTTTGCAGATAAAGTGCGAGAAAAAACAAAACCCAAACCATACATGTGTTTGTCTCATTTCCTTGGGAGATTTTAAAGATCATTTGAGACGATTGTCACCTCAAACTTGTCCAAATGACTCAAAGCCAGAGAAATATTCTGAATTCCAGACCACACCCCCACACCTCCAAACGACCACACCCCCCACACCCCCACACCCCCACACGACCACACCCCGCACACCCCCACACCTCCAAACGACCACACCCCCCACACCTCCAAACGACCACACCCCCCACACCCCCACACGACCACACCCCGCACACCCCCACACCTCCAAACGACCACACCCCCCACACCCCCACACGACCACACCCCCCACACCCCCACACCTCTGAACGACCACACTCTCTGACCACACCCCCACACCTCCGAATGGCCACACCCCCACAACTCCGTACAACCACACCCCCCACACCTCCGAAAGACCACACCCCACACCTCCGAATGACCACACCCTCACACCTCTGAACACAATCTACGGCCACACCACCACACCTCCGAAAGACCACACCCCCACACCTCCAAACACTATCTACGGCTACACCCCGACATCTAGACCACAACCCCACACCTAGACCACACCTACACACCTCCAAATGACCACACCCCACACGTCTGAACAACCACACCCCCTCACCTCCGAACGATCACACCCCCACACCTCAGAATGACCACACCCCATCACCTCCGAACGATCACACCCTCTATGACCACACCCCCACATCTCCAAACATAAGCTACAACCACACCCACTACCTAGACCACACCCCCACACCTCCAAACGCAATCTACGACCACACCCCCACACCTAGACCACACCCACACACCTCCAAACGCAATCTACAACCACACCCCCACACCTAGACCACACCCACACACATCTGAATGCAGTCTACGACCGTAGCCCAAATGCCCTTCACATGCTTCCACTAAAGGCACACACACATACAGATGCACACAGACAGGCACAGAAACACATACACACACACACACACAGACAATAATTGAGTGTGTGTATGTGGTAAAAGCGCTTGTTGTGCTGGGGTTTGTGTATCACGAGGACATCGTTGTGCTGGGGTTTGTGTATCACGAGGACAGTGTGTCTCTGATTAGAACAGGAGTCATGGGACCTGGGTTAGCTCCGCTGTTTGTGTGTCCATCTGACCACACTGACCCCCCCTCGCAGCAGAGCGCTCAGGCCTCTGACCATTTACTTTACGCAAAAGACAAGTTTAAATCTATCAACTGGACAAATCATTGTAAGAGTGAAGATGTTTAGCTTCTCATTCCACTTCTTCAGAACTGAAGCAACTGTGAGTGTCTCCTGCAGCCAGAATATCACACTTCAGGGCCAAGTACTGGATCTGGATGCTCGGTTTGAGAGAGTGTTTTATTTAGAGACAGATATTTTTATGTTTGTGTCCTTTGGGGTTATCATCGTTCATAACTCGATTATTCATGGTTTAAAACCAGATTAGACCTAGTTCAGTCTCATTTCAGGCATTTTTAGCTCCACTTTAGGCCGGATGTAAAAATATAATCATAATGTCACAGTGTGAAAAGGTTAAGAGCCTCTTTTGGCCTAATAATAGTGAATGTTTAAAATGAGTGTTTGTACCAGGCTGACGCAGTTTTGTGGCAGCTCATTGACATGAAGATTTTTACTTAAATTAATAATCTGGAGATGAGCAGGTGGCGGACCCTTCACCACAGAAGACCCTTTTTGAATGCTGTATTAATCCTTTACACAGAACCTCATGTGTTTAGTCAGACGATCTCCCAAACAAAGGCCCTAAGACAAAGTTCACAATATTAGCCCATTATCTGCCCAATATTTAACTCAGTCTCATCTTTCTCTAAAATCCTCCAGCTCTTCCGGTGGGACCCAAGGCGTTCCCAGATCAGCCCAGAGACATAGTCTCAGGAAACTCATTTAAATACTTGTATCCGCCATCTTGTCTTTTCGTTCATGATCCAAAGCTGACCATAGTCCAATACAGCGACCTCATTACATCATCAACAAGACCCAAAGACTTGAACTCTTGAGGCAGGACTCCACCACGTGAAGAGGGCACCACCTTTTTTCTGTTATTGACTTCCAAAATGGTGAACACTTTATATCATTCCATCATGGTGAAAATTGTCTTTAAAAATGTGAATTTAGCTCTTACAGGTTCATTCAGTCTAATTGTACTTTTATATTATTAAATGGAATGTTTTTAACACATAAAAAAATGCACAAAATGACAAGCATCCCACAGGACGTCCACCAAACAACACCAAAGCCAAACTGAAAATACACATTAAAACAGATATTCAGACATGACATTTAGCAACGCGCGACACCGACTGATTCATGTTTGAGTGACACACACGGCCACTGTGAAATACACACTTCCTTCTCCAGTTTTATTTTCTTAATCGGTGATACTCGTAGGATTTGGCAGTGTTGCGTAGTTTTGGTGTGCAGTTATCCATAGGGGGCGCCGACAGCATGTGGTACTTTGCTGTGATAACGTTTACGGCGACATCAGCTCCCATTGGACACTGCCGTTTTCTAACGTGGGAGTCAGTGGACGTGGTTCTTTTATTAAGTCATTTTTGATGAATATTGTGATTTAAAATGAGTAAATTATAACATAATGATCCCCAGGGGTCAGAGATGAGAACCATAGAGACACAAACACAACAGGGCTTTGAAGTTTGAACTCCTGTCCTCCTTATTTTCACATTACTTCAAACATATGTAACAGGGATGACAGAGCTGAGTTTAGACATGAATGGTGAGACAGAGGATGTGGGTTTATATTCAGAGCACAGTGGGTCTTATGAAACGCAGCACGTTCTGATTGCTCGTCTGTAAAAGCCACATTACGGCCCATGGATTATATAAAGATTATGATCTGTGTGGCCCATTTGTGCACTTATGTCCCCGCACATGTAAGAATACAGCCTGAGCTTAAGGCCACCGCCAGGGCCACCGCCAGGGCCACAGAGACGAACCAGGACTGACACGGACTCACAACACGGACTCACAACACGGACTCACAACACGGACTCACAACACGGACTCACAGAGACATGTTATTGTGATATTTAAAGGGCTCGTGTTATGCTATTCTCTGACCTCTGTTCTAATGTTGTTTCCTCATCACAAACAGAAGTTGTGTTTTTGTTTCATTCACACATGTTTGCGTAACACTTTATTATTAGTCTGTAACATCTCCAAAGCTCAAAATGTTCAGTTCCACCTTGTGATGTCATAAAGTGGCAGTTTTCTTTAATTCAGTAGAGACGGGCAATTCCAGGGCTGAAATGATCCAAATGATTCTAGTGAAGAGTTTAAAAAAAGTGGAGCACTTCCTGTATTATCACATGATGACATCACAAGGTGGAACAGAGTGTTTTCAGTTTGAGACTCAGCCTAAATATGCAGGGTTTGGTTGTTAAACATGTGTGAATGAAACAAAACACAACTTCGGGGCTTTTTTGTGATGAGAAAACAACATTAGGACAGAGATCAGAGAATAGTGGCATATGGAGCTTTAAGTATCTCATGTTTTATGACCTCTTTAAAGTGAGACAGGCTTTTGTTGGTGCAACGTTTAGAGTCAAAAGTACATGATTCTGGTGTCTTGTTTTCACAGGTTTCACATACGGTATGTTTCTATGTGTTTCGATAATGCATAAACCTTTCTCCTCTCTCATTACGCCCCCCCCCCCCCCCCCCCCCCCCCTCGTTAGACTCCAGCCCGAGCCTCTCACATCTGCGTGCACATCACTTACTCCGCTCTCAAAGAACGTGGGGAATGTGTTAATCACATGAGAGCGGCTCTACACAGACGGGCCCTAATGGTCACTGGACCAGCACCGCTCCATTAGTGGGATTATGAGGAGCACGTGCAGCCCATCGACTCCACGCTCCGAACAGCAACACGGCAAGGCTCGGGGACACAACCTGGGACTTTAACTTATGAAAACTTAGTACAGTTTTAGGTATTTTATCAAAGTGTTTGTCTCACAATGGGACAATAGAAGCTTAAGAACAGCAAACGACAGACAAGCATGTTTAAAGGTCCTATATGACACAAAAGTGACTCCTGTGAGTTTTAATCCATGTTCTAATGCTGTTACCTCCTCAAAAACACACCTGGAGTTCTGTTTTGTTTCAGTCACACATATTTCAATAACCCTTTGTTATTAGTCTGTCTACATCCCCAAAGCTCAAAATGCTCTGTTCCACCTTGTGATGTCATGAAGTGGTAGTTTTTAGGTAAACAGCTCCTTTTACCTTTAGTTCAGTAGAGATTTACAATTCCAGGTGCTGAAATGATCCAAATGATTCTAGTGAAGGTGTATAGAGTTTAAAAACACAGTGGCGCACTTCCTGTATTATCACTTAATGACATCACAAGGTGGAGTGTTTTCTGCCTAAATGTGCAGGCTGAGTTATGCCTAAACATAGAGGGACAGGTCCCTCAACTATGATGATGTTTGGATATGTTAGACATCTATCTCCATGGAGACGATGGTGATGCCACCAGGCCAAGTTACGGGTCAGATCTGCAAAGCACACTCACATTAAGCATGCAAGATATATAAGTTTAATGCCATAGTCCACAGTGGAGTGTGTTTTAGTGGAAGACAAGTTTGGATTTCTGAATAATTTAGATTATTTAGTATTTTTCCCTCACATCACAGACCTGCAGCTGGTAAAGAAAATGAGGAGGGACAGTGTTGCAGTGGATCAAGACTTTGCCCTCTGATGAAGAGGAAGCCAGTTCAAACCTCACATACACAACCAGCCAGAAGTTCAGACACACCCTTTTATTCAGTGTTTTTCTTTTCTTTATTTTTACTACTTTCTACATCTTTTATACACACAGAAGACATCAAACATATGAAGTAAGATATATGAGGATTTGAGGATTTGAAAATAACATCTTACTTCACATATTTCACATGTCTGATGTCTTCTGTATTTATATACAATGTTGAATGACGGGGCGTCCAAACTTTTGACTGGTAGCGTATGAACGAGTACTGTTGTTGTGTCCTTGGGCAAGACACTCCCCCCTCTTTCCCGACTCAAGTCACATTAGAAATAAAACTACATTTCAAGCTTCAAAGGAAAACGACTTCTGATCATTTTGCTCTCAATCGTGAACAACAACGATATGATTTTAAAAGTGTAGCAAAGAAATAAGTCTCGAGGTGGAAGGAAACGAAGTACAAGTAGTAAAGTACTGTACTGTAGTATTTTGAGGTATCTGTACTTTAGTTAACTACATTTTACAGTGGTACTTTTTACTTTTACTTCACTACATTTGAGAGCAGTATCTGTACTTTTTACTCCACTACATCTTTGAACTGAAAAGTAAAAGTACTTTTCATATGATTTGAGGTGTTATTTTTACCATGTTTGTGGAAACATCCTGACTAAATTTTTCAAGTTCAAGCTTCAGCTTTGAGCAAAAAAAAAAAAAAATACACAAAATTCATGAGAAAAATTAAGAAACTGTTTTGTATTTTTACTGTGACGAAAATATCTATAATTTTTTATCAGTATCACCACATTTACTCTTCACATTAAAGTGAAATACTTTTACTTTTTAGTTTTAAAGTACATTTTTAAATGAGTACTTAAATACTTTTACTTAAGTAGATTTTTTCATGTGATGTTTTTCTTTTGAGTCACTTTTTGCCTCTGTATCTGTACTTTTACTTGAGTAACAAACCTGAGTACTTCTTCCAGCTCTGCGTATCAGTCAGATGTCAGTTGTCTCCTGTTTTGTCCAGATGATTTAGTTTTTCCTGTTTGTCTCATACTTTAATCCTTATCTTATTATCCTGAGGTCTAAATGTTAAAGGTGTGTTAAAGCTCATTGGGTGTAAGTGTTTACCCTCTGAGAGCCTGATGTCGACCTCTTCAGGGACGGGCGTTTTCCTCCGGGTCCCTTCGGCTCCATGGCCTCCTCAGATCTTCAGTGCCTCCACGGAGGAGACCCCTGGACGTCTCTGGTCAAACCAAAAAGCAGCACAAAAACCTCCTGGTACATTTGAGGTTGCCAGTTGGATTCCCAGGTCCGTGCGGCTGATGTGACTGTGAGTTGTGAGTGCGGTAGACGTGACACAGTCTGCCCCTGTGCCCTTGAGCCTCTGCTTCATAATCAGGCTTAACGCCACAGCGGCTCGTCTAATGGAGCCAGATTTCATAAATGTTATTGGACTTAAAGCGACCACCCCTTCACAGAGCGCACATGAGGAAAGACACTCAGATAAACACTGGAGTAGTGCTGGGTTCAATGTGACTTTATCATCCAAATTTGACTCCTGCATTTGACTCAAATCAG